>NC_134648.1:60235163-60537868 GCF_030463565.1 Pelecanus crispus | reverse complement strand
CTCTAGAAACTAAGCAGCTTTAATAACAGTGCTGAGTCTCAAAATTTATGCAAAAAATACTAGACAAGATATTCTAATCACACTGTTTTGCTGTTTAAGTACGCAAAACTGAAAATGGCAGTAGTAGCCTAAATTTCATTTACAGCAGCTATTCAAATAGAAGGTAGAGAAGTGTTAGCCAAAGAAAACAAATTTAATCAGTTCAGACAATCATGTTTCACAATCTTTAAAATACATACTTAAACTAGAAACATAAGCCACTGATAACACAGTTCGAATGTAATGGTGAAGAAGAGCACTGCCACAGTAAGAGCTCCCAACAGTACTTTCCCCAACTTGAATCAGGTTTCCTGCCCCTTTCTCCAGCTACCTAGGCTGGAAGTACTATCATCTTCCCCCTCCAACAGGGAAGGTCAAAATCCTAAGAAAATAGAGGGTAAAAGACTTGCCTAAACCTAAGTGCTTCCCCCCGCCCCCTTACAAATTTAAAATTTAGCATGAAATATTCTTCTATTAATGCTCCAGATTTGAAGAACTGTGGGTAATTAATCTGCAATATGTATCACTTCCCATAGGAGATTCTATCTTACTTTCTGGTCCCTATGAAGTTTTCTTATACATTTTGCAACACATGCATAAACTTTTAATTTTGGTCTTTCAACACACAACATGGAGGCAAAATTAAAGTCTTCCAGTCTCTAGAGGCACAGGTTAGTTACCATCCCCTTTCTAAAATGCTGAGGAGCCCCATCTGCTGGTAGGAGTGTTACTCTAGAGAATTACACCCCTGAGCTGATAACTAATTTTTTTCAACCTTACCACTTGAAAATCATTTAGTTTTTTTTTTTTTTTTTAAATGCAGCCACACACAAAAAAATTAAGAACAAATATTTGTAATGAAAAATATTAAATCTTCTGAAACAGTGCATTCATTCCTAAATATGCAACATATTTATACAAACTGCTTCAGATGATCTTTCCGGACACTAGGCTGCTCTTCAGTCAGCACAAACTGGAAATATCAACTCATTTTTTGCGAACATTTGAATATTACTTACACTGATTCATAAAGAAGATGGTAAAATGCATGTTGGTTAATCTGGGAGAACATAAAAGGAAGACTGTTCTTTTCCCCTGATTTAAACAGGATACACACACACACACTTAAAAAGTAAGAAACGACATAATCAGTTCTATATATACATTATAGATATATCCCTGTGCAATATGGACAATTTAGTCACAGTAATTTAGAAGGGAATAAAGAAATTAAGATCACTAAATTAAGATAACTAAACCCAGTATTTCTTCCTTCTCCATGCCCCCCCCCAAAAAAACCCCACCCACCCATCCCCCCCGCCCCCCCCAAAAAAAAAACCAACCACCTCCTTTCCCAGAAAGGGAAATTCTTCATTTGTGATGAAAAATTTTAGAGGAAAATACTTAAGCACATAAGAACAGATAAAAGACGTAAAACTGTTTGGGTAAATACTACAAAAATTGCATACATTTAAACACAACTTAAACTACCACAGTCAGTCAGATCTGCTTAGACAGAACTCTCAACTCTGACAAATCTCCACTAATATTGGACTCTTCAAAAGATAAATCTATAGGCTGAATGTAAGGACTGAATCCAAGATATCTACATGTAAAAATATTCAGTCACAGTTATTCGCATGGCTGTCTGAAAGTACAGAGTTTTGAGGCTCTGGATTGCCTACTCTCTCTGATCATACCGCGATTTTAGGCTTCTGACTGCGCTTTGAGTTTTATCCAAATCAAATGTTCAAAGTAAATAGCACAAACATCCTGAGTGTCTGCATATTCCCATAAGAAGGAAAGAGAGCATGCTTCCACTGCCTGGATTTAAACTAGCAATTCCAAGCAGGTGTTTTTGCAAGAAAACAACAAAAAAGGTAAGCTGTGGGAAGCTCAGGATCAGAAAAAAAAATAGTACATCTACATCTGCATTTTCAATCAGTTGTTTTATGCTTACACCAGAAAATGGAGAACTTCAGGCAATGGTAGACAGCCAAAAAATCCCCAGAAAATAAACTACTGCTGTCATAGTCGTTAGAGATTTATGGGCTCATGACCCTAGAAAGTTAAGTGAAATTAGTTTCATAACATCGTCAATACTTAATCTAACCGTGCCCTCTACTGGCCTGAAAGGTACTTGTGTAAAGGTGCAAACTAAAGATGCTACTGCTCATACCATTACAGTCTTCAATTTAATTATCAAATAACAGTAAGAAGCATTCATAGGTATATCTCTACAGGCTACCTTCCAAAATACGGAAGTGTGTTTTAATATACTTTGTAACAGTTACATTATTACTTTATTAAACTTTTAGACTCACATGCTCTGAAGTGTTGCCAACATTAACCTACTCTATTTACATTGAATTTCCATGGTCTGGGGCACTTAAAGCAATTAGATTTCTTCAAAAACCAGCTTTACTGGTAAAGACTGCTTCCAATCAGGGGTGGTAACACTACTTTAGAAAAACAAAGTAATCTTTCTTTCTGCTTAGAAGATAAAACAGGCTATTATTTCCATTTTTTAATAATTTTACATTGCAATAACAACTTTGATTTTAGATTGTTTTAGCAAATTTAACACATCCATAATTCCACTCATCAGTAAAATGAGGCTCTGGGATAGTAAACAAACATTAAGCATATGGTGTGACAGTTTAAGACAAAAAGTCAAATTCAGACATATTGAAGTCAGAAGTGCATATAGTCTTGCACAATCCAAATTTAAATTGCTGCTTACCAAAAACATCCATCAGTACTTTTTGCATATCTTAGTCTTTTCCTTCTAAGTCCATTCTTCAAGTAGCAGCCAAGATTTAACTTACTCAATATATTAAAGAACACTTGCAAAGAACAAAGGTACTTTCTTCCTCCATCTAATCTTCAAGACAAAGATGTAAAAAAAGCTTGGAAAAGAAGATGAAGGAGGAATTACCCACAGTTCAAAGTATTCAGACTTTGATGGTGTGATAGGTTATGCTGACTACAGAACCAGTTATTATAACTTAAGAGGATAAAAAATAAGCATTGAGAGGAGTAAATTTTATTAATGCTATAGATCTGGGGTTTTCTCTTCTGTGAGCATCAGTGCTTTAATAGACATTAGGAGAAAAAAGCAAAAACTCTGTCCAAGATTCAAGAATATCACTGCTTCAAAGATGCAAAGTCAGCACATATTTCACAAGGCCCCATGGCAAAACTGGGGAAAGAGGAAAGGAAAGAAAAAAAAATGTTCTAAGATAAGACAAATCATAGAAAAGCCAAACTAAATGAAATTCAATTCCCCACTACAAATTAAACAGCAAAAGAGTAAAAAAGCCAAAACAAAAAAAAACACCCACAAAAAACCACCTCAATTTGAATTAGAGAATTTAAGAATATTTTTTCCTACCTGAAATCGGAATTCAAACCCAGTTTGAAAGTTCCCTCCTCTCATTTGTTTTTAGAAGCATGCTGATACAAAGGGTGTTCTTCTTGCCTCTTTACTTAAGCCCTAAATTTTAGAACCAAGTTTTAAAATAATTGTACCTGCTATGTTAAATACACATGAGATACAATAAAGCATGCCAGCCACCAAAAAAGACACTTTCTGTGCACTCTTATCAAAACTATATTCTTGTGTAAAACCACTTCTGAAGACTATTATTTGAACCCAGATGTGGCAATAGCCTTATATGTGGGAAAGCATACACATAAAATATTTTTATTACACATTGTTAAAAGTAAGACTCATTGGACTGACTAAATTAACAAACAAAGAACTGAAGCCAAATTCACTAAAGCTAGAAGGAAAATACATTTTAAATATTGAGCAATTAACCCTTGAAACAAACTTAAAATGGGAAGACTCCTTAGATCATGACAGGACACCTTTCTGGGATGACAGGACACCTGCCACACTAGGTTAGATGAAAAATCCATCTGACCTGACATACCCTCCTCCAGCAGCAGTCACTTAGGCTTGAAAGAAAGGTAAAGTTCCTCAAAATATTATTCCAGTGTTGGCAGTCAGTTGTTTAATGATGTAAGGCAGAATCTGTATCCAGACCATAGTGCTTATGACCATTGTGACATTAAAGCAGGAAATAATGAAAGCCTAGCATTAATACAGATTACAAGAAAATACCTAGTACAAATCTAACTTCTTAAGCTAAAATCTAAAACACTGATATGCCTAATATAAAAAAACCCCACAGTCCAAAACAATGGTGCTGACTGTAGGTACAGTGAAGGAGTAGGCTGCAGGTCCATAACAGGGCCTTGTACTGCAAAGCATCTCCTTGAATTCTGAATACTTTGGAACTGTGGAACTGTTAAATACACACAAGCGAGGACGTTATTCCCAGAAGATCATTATTCAATATGGTATTTTTAAGTTTGATGATTGGGCCACAAAGCATCTTGTTTTACATTACCTTGATTGTTCTATCCATAGAAGCCGAGAGAAGCATGTGACTTCGTTCTTGTACAGGACACCACTGGATTTCATTAACAGGGCCGCTGTGTTTAGACATGTAAAATATTAAGCTTTTGGGGACTTCAGTTAATTTATACTTGGATCCCAAATATGGTTTAATTAATTCAGAGATCTTTCTCGATCCTGATATGCTTAGCTTAACATCACAATCTGAGCTCGCTCTCTGATCAGATTCTTTTTTTTCAGGTATACTGGAATTTTCTTGACGCAACCTTTTAGGGATATATGGTCTAATTCCTTTTAAGGCAGTAGTACTGTCTTTATGTATTCTTTTCTGGGAAATGCCATTTCCAGAGTTTGTTGAAGAGCTTGATGTCTGTTTGTAGTTTTTGTAGGACATACATAATGAGGTATGGCCAGAGTATGCTCTCCTACAGTAAGGAGATGTCAAATCAGTGTTGTTATTCTGTGCATAATACTCAGGGGGATCTTCACAAATAGTGCTTGTGCCAGAACTGTCAGTGTTCTCAGTAGGCTGCATTTCATATGTAGATTTTGTACCCATACTACCAGGTGCAAAGTACTGAACACCATCCACAGAAGAACTTGGAAGGCTTGTTTGGCTGCTAGAAGCATTGGGGACTTCAGTCTTTTCAGTTTCTGCCTCAGAGTCTGAATCATCGTAAGCAACCAGTGACGAACTCATTATGGCTAGACACAGCAGACTCCAGAAATCTCAGTGCTGGAATCCTCCAAAATGATGATCTACAATAAAGAATTGGTTATTCAGAGCACAATTTATTACGGAGTCTACAATCTGAGCAACTTAAGGATATATATATGCTTTTCTTAAAAAAGAAAAAAATATCCGTAACTTTTATTCCAATTTATTAATGGAATTTATTCCTCTATTATAACACATCTGTACATTCAATTATGCAAGACCATTTGCCTCCAAGCACTTTGCGTACATTTTTAATGCACTGCAGAGATGCATTTGCATACCACAAAACATTGAAAATGAGCATTAAAAGGAAAACAAACTTGCAACATAAGCACTGCAAATCACTTTAACCTTACTTGCAGTAGCACTTCCCCACACACACATAAGAGTAATTAATTATGCAGTGTTTTGGTATGTACATTTATAAGAATACAAATACTACAACTATTTTGGAGCCAGTCTAATAATATCTACTTCTTAACAGTACAGATGACATGAAAGAAGTATGAAGGGGTTCAACTGGCAACTAAAAAAGTAAATACATTTTTGACCCATTCAGCAGTCTTGCAGTATAAAGAAGTTTTCCAACGATATCCACAGAGCAAGTTCCACACAGCCTTTAGTTTTACAAAACAGGCTTATGCCAGAAGCTACATTGAATTCACTGTTTGCATTTACTTACAGAAAAATAAGAGCACAGATACCTTGTTTACTGTGGAATACTGTTTCAAAGTGTTTTTCAAAGAAATCCCATGCTGAGACTGCATATGTAACATGCTGAATAACTCACCACCATAACGATCCCACCAAGCATCTTCCAAAAATTTGGACAGAGCATGTGGAGTGTATATATATATATGTATGTATATATACTCCACTATATGTGGAGTATAGGGTTAACTACATTCAAACAAGTGATATGTCTGCAAAAATAATCTTTCAAACTCTGCCGTTTATAGTCAAAAAGTACTGCTGTCCTTCAAGTGCTAAGATTGATTAAATGGGACATTTTATTCCTGCTTTGTTTCTTTCCCAGTTGTTAGCAGTCACATGCTAAAGTGATTTAACCAACAACACTTTCATATCAGCTGCTGAAATTCTTTGTTTAGGTCAGTGAAGAAGCTGCCCTCAAAAGCAGCGTGATTAAAATGAGAATGCCGTATGGAAGTCGGTATCCATGTAAGCATTTGAAGACCTGATGCCACAAATGTAGGTCCTACAAATACTACTGCAGGAGTACTACACTGGAACTTGTAAAGATTACTCATTTAACTTCAGAATTAGATCTATTTGAATTAAAGCAAGCATGTCTCATTTAACCCTCAGAAGTGTTACATTACAGGCTATGGTCTGTATTCTGTAATGAAGTTTCCAAGCACAGATACAGAAGACAGGTTCCTACTAAGACATATGCATTCATCCCCACAGATCCTTTCGAAGACAAGTGATCAAGATGTTTAACTGGAACAAGGTGACTAACATTTTAGCACATAAAAGCACCAAGATCTCCCTCTAGAGGACATTTTGTCTTTATCTGAAGTTTATGACACCTATAAGTGAGAGCAACTAAGAGGAAGGAAAATTTTTTTTTTTTTTAATAATACAGCTTCAGTTATTAAAATGGCATTTCACTTAAACAGTGTCAAGGAAAGAAATTAAGTATTGTTTCAGGAAAACTTAACTAACAATTCAATTTGAAAACAGTAAATTGACCTTTTTTAGCAGTAAACTGAAACCTCTTATCAAATAAATAGTAACTTTAAAGGAGTGCACTAGAATAATTGCAACAAGTGTTACTATTTGTATTGCATTGCTGAAAACAGGCCCCAGCCAAAATGCATCATGTTCAAAGAACAAATACAGTAAGAAGTTGACCTCTGGCTGAAAGCTATAAATGAAAATACACAAGTAGATTAGGTTAGACTTTCAAAGTTACTTTGCTTTTAACACAAAAAAAATTAAGCTGAGATTCAGAGGTAAGTGCAAGACGGTGCCTTGCACACGCCAGGTTAAAAAGGTTTCCTATGGGATACTGGAAAGAAACTGCCCCATTATATTTGGTCAGCATAAATCCATCCCATCACACACATCACCCATAAGCCTTAGTATTTTTGTTAAAACCAAGCATCTCTGTCATCTTAAGACTTCCCATTCAACTTCTGTTTTTAAAGAAACACCAGCCCAAAGTTTCTAAGGCTGCCCTAACTAAAGAAAAATGCAGGGAAAAAAAACACAATGTACTTCATGGGAAACATACTGTAACTAGACTGTGAATTTATTAACGATATGATTTTGAATGGAGTTAAGTCCAGTTGGCGACCGGTCACAAGCGGTGCTCCCCAGGGCTCTGCTTTGGGGCCAGCCTTGTTTAATATCTTTACCGATGATCTCAATGAGGGGATTGAGTGCACCCTCAGTAAGTTTGCAGATGACACCAAACTGGGTGGGAGTGCCGATCTGCTGGAGGGTAGGATGGCCCTGCAGAGGGACCTGGACAGGCTGGATCGATGGGCTGAGGCCAACTGTATGAGGTTTAACAAGGCCAAGTGCCGGGTCCTGCACTTGGGTCACAACAACCCCATGCAACGCTACAGGCTTGGGGAAGAATGGCTGGAAAGCTGCCTGGCCGAAAAGGACCTGGGGGTGTTGGTAGACAGCTGGCTGAACATGAGCCAGCAGTGTGCCCAGGTGGCCAAGAAGGCCAACAGCATCCTGGCTTGCATCAGGAATAGCGTGGCCAGCAGGAGCAGGGAGGTGATTGTCCCCCTGTACTCGGCTCTGGTGAGGCCGCACCTGGAATACTGTGTCCAGCTTTGGGCCCCTCAATACAAGAAAGACATTGAGGTGCTGGAGCATGTTCAGAGAAGGGCAACAAGGCTGGTGAAGGGTCTGGAGCACAGGCCTTATGAGGAGCAGCTGAGGGAACTGGGGTTGTTTAGCCTGGAGGAGGCTGAGGGGAGACCTTATCGCTCTCTACAGCTACCTGAAAGGAGGTTGGAGTGAGGTGGGTGTTGGTCTCTTCTCCCAAGTAGTTAGCAATAGGACAAGAGGAAATGGGCTCAAGCTGCGCCAGGGGAGGTTTAGATTGGATATTAGGAGAAATTTCTTTACGGAAAGGGTGGTCAAGAATTGGAACAGGCTGCCCCGAGAGGTGGTGGGGTCACCATCCCTGGAAGTGTTCAAAAAACGGGTAGATGTGGCACTTGGGGACATGGTTTAGTCTAGTCTACCCTTGATTGGTTTAGAGTAGACTTGGTAGTGTAGGTTAATGGTTGGACTGGATGATCTTAAAGGTCTTTTCCAACCTAAACGATTCTATGATTCTATGATTTACAACGTACGAAGCTAGGAGGGGGACTTGCAGAACTTTTGTTTTTCTTGTACACGACTGATTTATCTGTACGCATTAAACCAAAGAGCGTTAAATTTGACACGCACACCACCACACGCCCGCTAAGCGACCGTAAGTATCAACACACGTTAGACATAAAAGCCGAGGGCGGTCTCCGGCGGACCCCGGCACCGAGGCCGTTTCCTTCCCCCCTCCCCCGGCACCGGAGCCGCTGCTGCTCCCCATACACGCGCACTCTCCCCTCACCCCCCGAAGCCACTCGTGGGGCCACCTCCACCTCGGCGCCATTACCGCTTCCCCCACGGAGCCCGCCCCGGCCCAGCAGCGGTGCCGCCCCTACCCCGCCCCGCCGGTACCTGCGGCGCACAGCCGCCGCCAGCAGCGCAGCCCGGAACTCACTAGCCGGCCCGTGGCGGCTCCGGGCTTAAAAGCGCGCCGGGTGGAAACAAGTCTCTCCGCTGGAACAGTTCCGTGTGTCACGGTCCTCCCGCAGGGGCCGCGCGTTGGGAAGGGCAGGAGTCAGGCCGCAGCTCCCTGGGCGCGCGGGAGCCCTTCTTCCAGTGCTGCGGACAGCGTGGAGGACGCTTCCTTGGGCTGGTGACCGTAGGCGGAGGGAGGGCTGGGGGAAACAATGGTTCCGGTGGTATGCGTTTCCTAGCCGGGAGGTGTGAGTGTCGTGCCGGTTGGGGGGGTGATGCAATGGCAGTGACAGAGGAGCGGTGAGGAGAGTCGAGCCGGGTCGGGTTGGGCCGGGCATGGCATGGGGCCTCGGTGAGAGACCCCGGTGGGCGGGAGAGGGGCTCACTGGGCGGCTATTGCCGGCCCCGTGGCCAGTGCGGGGCGCTGGGAGCGAGGGTCTCTGCTGGGCTCATTTCCTCTCCCTTTGCGAGGCGTCGATGCTCTTGAGGGCTTTTTCCTCCACTCCATGCGGGGCTGCAGCCCCCCTGGCTACACGGTTAATGCGTCGAGAGAGAAAGCTCTTTTCCCTGGGAAACGGGGTGGGGGGTGGGAGGGGAGTCCTGGCCGCTGGAAAATGTGGTCCAGCCCAGGGGGGGCAGAGCTGGCGTTGCTCTGCCCAGGCATGCGTGTGGTAGGGAAGTGTTGCAGGGCTCCAGGGTTAGAAACATTAGCTTGCTGGTTAATTTTATGCATAACTGTTCCTGCACAAGAGTTTAGCTTGTAACAGCTGTAGCATAGTAAAGATTCATATTGGACTTTCTTCAGATGAGAGTGGGCATATGATCATCTCAGGGAATCGTCTTGCACACTTTTATTGTATTTTCCTACATAAGTTGATGATTACCATGACTGGGAAGGTAGGTTTGCTATCAAATGCTGCCTGTGTTGGAGTACTTCTCACGGCATGTTTCATATGACATCTGTGTGCATACTACCTGCTTTCATTTAATTTTTTGTTTCATTTCCAGGAGGCAAAATGGTTTTCAGGAACAGAAGTGCTGTTAGACTTAAATATTTTTTCATTTGTTCATGAAAATTTTTTCGGGACTTTTGTATTACTGTTGTCTTTGGAAGTCTTGATGTACCTTTGTGCAATGTTTGTCATGAAAGGGCTCTTCTTAACATAATGTGAAACTCTGTTCTTTAATTCTCAGGTCTCTAACTTACCAGATCAGATAGCAAACAATTAAAATGATTGCAGATCTGTGATTATCATCCAATGGGAAAGAGAGGAGAATACAGTTGTCTTCTGATAGCTATGCCAAGGATTATTTTTGACCTTTAGCTCGTGACGATGTTATACTCTGTAACAGTCCCAAGAGCAGTACCCATTACAAGTTGCCATGCATTGAGTAGATAGAAAAGCCACATGATTTTTGGCTCTCAAGTTCACACTGTGTAACTGAGGCTTTTAAGTTCATCTTAGACTCTGGTCCTAAATGTCCTAGTAGTCCATTCTCAAGTTCCCATGTATCATTTTTTTCCTCCAAATCTGTTTGCATATGCTATCTATTGTGTCTGGGACTGTTAGTTTTCATAATATCAATAAGAAAGCAAGAAGAAATGTCCAGATAAAATGCAGAATATCCAGTCATTTCTTTTAAACAGTTCACAATTGCATTTATGAATTGCAAAAGATAAAGACCTATGTTCCATATTACTCAATTCCTGGCTTGAATTCTACCAGCAAACAGGGACCGTACTGAGGTAAATGGAGATAAGTTTTAGGCAGCAGTCAATGTCTTTTGCATTCTATAATCGTAATATCCTCATCTCTTGTTGCAGTGACTAGATTACTTTTGCTACTTCTTCATGAAAATGCACCTTCATTTGGGATTCTTTGCTCAGCTTAAATCCGTAATATTCCAAAAATTTCCAAGTCTTTCTGTTATACTGCTTTTCAATATGTGTGCTCAATCTCAGCTGTGACAGTTCAGCCTTTCCGAATGGAGGCAATCCGTCGGGAAGAAAGTATGTTCAGGAATTAAGTTAAAACACCAAGCCACAATTTGTTCTACACCAAAGAATAATCTTGTTTACCTTTTTCCATTTTGTAAAATTTGAAGCCAGTAAATATAACTGACATATTCCTACAGAAAGGATGTGTATTAATCTTCATAAACATTTTCTAATTTGAATTTCCTCTATATACTTTCTTTTCCAGTTAAATATCTTGTGCCCGTGAAAAAGAGGAAAATACTAGTATCCAAATAAAAGAATGTAAGTAAATTGTAGGAATACATCAGAGAATTGTTTGATATGCTTCAAATTACCTCCATAAAATAACACTGTCAAACTGCAAATAATCAAGCTTGAAGGGATCGAGATTAGGTTAAAAACTTAAGTATTACTGATAATACATTAGTCTTATTTTAGTCTATGTAATCTAAGTATGGTATCAGTGTTAATAGGCTAAGCGAATTAAATTAGCAAGTGGATATATACACTTCTCAGCTTTCTCAGGGCATTCAACTGAAGCTGAAATCTGGGAATATTTCAGCTGTCTGACAAACAAAGCCTTAATGATAGATATGTTTTGGTAACCAGCAAGTTACCAAAGCAACCTTCTTAAGTTTCTAGGCAGGTGAAGGCTTTTTACAGTGGCAGTTTAAATACATGCTATGTAAATATAACCAAGGTTGCGATTAGGCTGATTATTTTGTAGAAGAAAGGCTTTGAAATACTGCTGAACAGCTAATGCAATTATTATATGCTTTTGTTTCTTCTTTTTTAATTCTGCGAAAATGGAGCCAAATGAACTTTTTTTTTTTAATAGCTTTTATGGTTCACTTCAGTTACTGTGTATCTTGTAAACTCAATCTATTCATGCTTCATGCATAGCAATGGATTAATAATATTCTATGGAGTCTCTCCAGAGAGACATAATCCTTTGCAAGTCAGTGGGACTTTACATGGGCACAGAGTTCTTCCTTCATGGACATGGGCACGGCATGACAGAGAATGCTTAGAGTGAATGCTGTGTTTCCAACACACCACTGTTTGCAACTCAGTATGAAGTTAATTTGCTCTTCCAACTTGCATTGCATTTGTCACTATCACATCCGAATACAGTGCATGTAAAATAAGCATCAGCTGGTGATTTAAGATGACATCACTTTCCTCAAGAAAAAAAGTGATACAATAGCTTGCATGATTGCATAAATCAACCACACCAGATTGTGAGGCAGCATTTCACAACCCTGGCCAAGTTGCAATGATAGTTTTCATGGAAAATTTACTTTTCCTTTTTCCACTCCTGTCATTAGGATCTGCACTGTTACCTCATTTTAACAACCTCAGGGTTTATGAAATTCTTTTATAATTCTCTATATGCTTCTCTGTGTACCTTGTTATTGTGGTATGTTCATCCCAAAGGGATTCATTTGAGATAGTTGCTGTTTCACTTACAATGTTGTTTTTCGACAGATGGTGTCCTCCTTACCCTTTTTTAACACTTATTTTCTTCTATGTAAATATGGCAAGCTCACTATAACCAGAACCATAATGGTTTTAAAACTCTCTTCCCATATCAAGTTAATGCTTGTTTATCCTCAGTTCTGAATATTTAAACAGCATGATGCTTAAATTTTTTTAAAAAAAAGACTCGGAGCATATGTAATTCTAAAGACGTCATCATTTTGTACAGAGAGCTACTGAGCATGAATAATTTTTGAAAATAAGGTATTCTGCCTTTGCAGTTGAAATGAGTTTTCACTCATGGTAGGTTGATTCCTGGATTTCTTAGACATAAATAAAACTATTTTTATATCAGAGATTATCTGAAGATAATGTATCAGGTAATATTAGAAAAATTAGAGGAAGAAGTTGCTGTGCCACCTTTATGGGTGGCATATGTAGTAAAGTATGAGTTAAAGTTAACTCAATGCAATCGTGTTACAGGAGTTTCCTGTCTTGGAAATTACTGGAGTTGTTCAGTGTGTTCATTAAAATTAAGTACAGCAGAGCTTATTTATAACATTTTAGATTATATCTGATGAGACAAAGATTGACATACTTCTGATGTAGAGTCAAAATTATTTTAATGCATTTGATAACAGAAACCGTATGCTTACTTAACATTTTAACATCATTATTTAACTTTCCATACTTTCTGTGTTAGTGTACTGTAAACTATGCAGTTGTAGTTTTCCAAAGTCTTGGCTGCTGTTAATTAATAGACTGCTAAGAAACTTTCAGATTTTATGTTATTGTTAATATATACAATGTTAGAGGTGTTAGCCTGGGAGAGAAGCCCGTTTGTGGAAGCATGGGTGCGCTCTGTGCTAGGAAGCTCCAGTGATCGTGGTATATGTTGGCCATAGGAAGACTGCTGTGTTGTTGTTCTCTGCCATCTCATCATCTTAAGCCATCTCCTAGGGTTATTTTTCCTACATACCGCTGAGAAACAAATAGTACCTTGAATTTACAGCCTATTGCTTAGCCAAGCATTGATTGTTCTTTAGAAAGCAGTGTTTCTCACTAATGATCAGTGTGTTTTGTAACCTTTGGAGGAAAGCAGTAAAGAAGATGACTAAGCTTTTCTCTTGTATATGTTTCTTTGGGCTGAAGTACTATATTATATATATTAAGACAAAATTCCATATGATAGTTATAAAAATCTCATTACCATTCAGAATATGACAGGGTATCAAGAAGTACAAAAACAGTAACTAATTAGGAATTGGATAACCTCTACCAGCTGTTCTGAGTGCTCTGAATCATATGTATATTTAAATACTTATACTTTTGTCAGAAGTTTGACTTCGAAAAGGTGTTCTAGTGTTAAACACGTAGACAAACAACATTAAGAGTGATCTCTAAATTTGTTTGGTACTCTTGTCAATCTCAGTCCATTTCTGTATGAAACTGAAGCTCATTGTGTTAATGTCTTCACATTTATCAATCTGATATGAATAGAATTGGGTATGGGGTCAGTATAGTTTTTGCATTCTTATTCTGTTCATCTAATCTTCAAGATATACATGAAATAATAAACCACAATGGTTTCTGCCCTACAGTTCTCCTTGTTGTTGCTGCTGTTTTGAATCTACAAGCCAAAGAATTGGAAGACATTAAACTTAGTTGAATTGTAAATAAGCAGATCTTCTGCAGTCTGGCAAAATGGCTGATAGTCCGAACTGTGACTTGAAATCTCTGAGTCCACTTCAACTGTTTGAAAGAGTAACCGAACAAGGAGAGAAAGTCAGAGCACTGAAAGCAGGAAAAGCACCAAAGGTACTTCCACTTCATGTTTTGAACTGATCCTTTTTCAAGTTAGGTCTGTCTTTAAGAGCGATGAAGAATATGGTTGTTCTGAGATCTATTTTGTACTGTAGTAAGAAAAAAACTTTGTTAAAAAGTATTTACGTCCATTTTGTGAACTGTGGATATACCTGGAGCAAGGCAGTCACTAGCAAGAGAAAAGTTCTTACTGCTGAAGTAAGAACAGAGAGTCGCAAGCTTAGGAGTCTGTGTCAGCCAGTTGCCATGCTATGTGATGGGATCCAAGGTATGTGGTTTTCAAGTGAAATGTATGTCACTTGTATTCTGTCCTGTTTTTAGATTCTTTGTTAAAATCTCTTTCTCCATGCATTATTGTACACAGTAGCAAATATGTCTTCCTGTAAGTGTACTGACAGTCCCTGCTTAATCTCCCTTAATTTAGTAATTTGCCATTAATTTCAAGTTCCCTATTCTGTCATCACTGTGTTGGCAAAGAGAGCTCAGTTTTAATGTTGGCTCTCTTAAGGTATTGCCTGTGGGAGTAAGCCTTGAAAACTGGGAGTCAAATAAAGTGTTGATCTATTTATTGCTTGCATGGAATGTTACAATAGCTTTGTATTAAAAAGGTCATAACAATGAAATTGTAAAGAACTTTCTGTTCTAGTTTGTCTTCAAGCCTGTCAATTAATTGTAATGAATAAATCATTTTATGCTGAGCCACTGAAAGCATTGTAAAGTAAATTAGATAATAATTTATCTTATATACTTAGAAATTTGTGCTTAAAATGTTAAGCTTGTTATACCTCTGAAAAGCAGGCAAACATTTTTTTTTCCTCAGGCAGAAATTGAAAAGTGAGATGGAGGTGCTTTAAATGAGGTGCTTTAAATGTCTTGGCAATGGCAATGCTCTAAATTCTGCCAGTTAGGAAATGGTCACCTGCTATTTGCTTTTCTTTTACCTTAGGCAGTGATGCTGCAAACATGTAAATAAATGCTTAGAGTTTATGAATAATGCAATTCAAGCCAAAGCATGGATGCAGGATTTTGAAGGGTTGGGACATTAATTGTCTGTCTTAAGTATGTTAAGTCAAACAGGTTTTTTTTCCTTTATTCAGGATGAAATTGATGCAGCAGTGAGGATGCTATTATCATTAAAACTGTCATATAAAACAACAACAGGGCAAGATTATCAGGCAGGCTTGCCTCCAAGAGATCTTGTATTAATAAACAATGGTACAACTAAAGAAGAGGATGAGGATTTTGTGGACCCCTGGACTGTGCAGACATCAAATGCTAAAGGCGTGGATTATGACAAACTCATAGGTATAACTCTTTCTTCACTGCTACTAAGAAATTTATGTCAAGTGATCCTAATGACCACAAAACCAGCAAGGGATCGTAACAAATCCCTATCAGAACCATCACAGGTATCATTTAATTTATGTCTAATCTTAGCATTCACGCGTCTAAAGAATTTGCTGTAGGAATTGAAAACGTCCGAGGCAGGGATCTCCTATGGGAGACTTAAATACTTTGCAAAGAACTTTTCAGTTTAAAATTAAAGTTTTACTCACAGTTTGGTTTTTGGCATAGGAACTGTTATAAGAAGTTATGTTAATGAAGACACTGTTACTGAGTATCTGCATCTTCAGTGGCTGTGATGCAGAACAGCTAGAGCCTAGAGCATTCAGACCAGGCTGTAGGATTCGTCATACCATCTCTCCACATTTGCCTTGAATTCTGAATTAGGGAGAGCAGGGATGATCCAAAACTAATGCAGAAATCTCCAAGTGTAATGACTCCTTCACAAGACATGCTATCAAGCAGTCAAGTGCTGGCTGTGATGAAAAAGATGTAGCGCATTCGAAAAAACATGCATGTAATGGAAAGTTTTTTGAGGCACAGATGTTACAAAACTTGGAAAGTTTTGTGATTTAAGAAACAGGGATTTAGTTAACTTCCTTATTTGTTTTACTGTCCACTCTTTTTATAGCTTGTTTGAGTCTAGCATAGAAACAGGTGAGAGAACTGTTCATTAATTTTTACTATTTTTGCCTTTTTTTTTTTTTTAAATTATTGTCAATCTTCAATCCACATTTAGTACCTCAGTGTAAATTCTTTAACTGAGGTATGTTGCTGGTGTCTGCTTACTAGTTTGTTTCTCATGGTAGAACATACACCCTCACGTGGCAGTAACCATATATTTGCTTTTGGGAGCTCAATTGCTAGTGTCAGCATTCTTTTAAATTGGTGTGATATTGTTGTAAGATCATATCAAATATATGTGCAGAAGGTAATAGGAGAGAGAAAAAGTTGGAAAGGGAGAAGTGTGCAAAGAAAAGCACCAGGGGAGGTTTAGACTGGATACTAGGAAAAATTTCTTCACTGAAAGGGTTGTCAAGCACTGGAACAGGCTGCCCAGGGAAGTGGTGGAGTCGCCATCCCTGGAGGTATCTAAACAATGCGTAGACGTGGCATTTAGGAACATGGTTTAGTGGTGGACTTGGCAGTGTTAGGTTTATGGCTGGACTCGATGATCTCAAGGGTCTTTTCCAACCTAAATGATTCTGTGATTCTATGAAAAATACATGTCAGTGGGGGAGAAGGAAGAAAGATTATTAGAATCTAGAAATGGACAAGATCTCTCATCATCTTGTTACTTGTGTAGGATGTATGGAGAAGGTTTTTTGTTTTCTTGGGGGGGTTTCTAAGTCTTGTAGAAAAGTGGGAAGAGTAGAATACTTGTGTTGGAACAATCTCAAGGTCTTTCTGAGAATGACTAGCGTGACTTCACTGTAAATCAATTCTCTAAAGCCATGCTAAAGCCTAACAGCAATGTCCTTTTTTCCAGTAACTGCATATGTGTGTATATGTGTGACCTTTTGATCTACCTTACAGTGGTGGGTTGGGTTGAAGGATTTTTACTTACACTGCTAACAGATTGGGGAATTTGGTGGATGAGTCATTTTGTTTGTTCTAAGTGATGTGTTGGAAATTTTCCGAGAAGAATGCTAGCCTAGCCACTTCAGGAAGTGAAACAGTTACTGCTTGTTATCGATAAACTTCCTCCGTTTCCTCCCCCTTTTAAAAATAATAATAAAAGTTTTGGCCAAGAATTTGACATCTGATACATCTTACCGTAAAGGAAATTTTTGTGCCACCTGTAATCTGTTTATTTACTAGTCGTTCCAGAGAAAGTTGCCAGTGTGTTTGTGTTTACTCAAACATAGAAGAAATGAGAGTGCTAAAAGCGCAATGTAATTGAAAGGGGTATTCTTCTCAAATGGTTGTCCTAGACATGCACTTAAGTGTATAGTTACACAACAAAACAGCCTAGAGATATTCTGGCAAGAAAAGTTCTGTTAGCTAGGTACTAGACGTGAACATCCCTAGAGATTTTTTTGTTTGTTTGAGCATGAGCAAAGAGCAGAGGGATGAGTGAGAAAGAGCTTTGCATGCTAACCATGCTGATACTTCAGTGAGCTGCGTATTGCCAGTGATACAAAATGGTTGAAGTTGGCGGGGATTTTTGCAGATCATCTAGTCAACTCCCCTACTCAAAGCAGAGTCAAGCAGAGCAGGTTGCTCAGGACCTTGTCCAGTAGGATTTTTAATATCTCCAAGGATGGAGATCCCACAACCTCCCTGGGCAACCTGTTCCAATATTTGACCATATGCATAAAATGAAGGTTTCTCTATGTTTAAATGGAATTTCCTTTATTTCAGATTATGCCCACTGCCTCCTGTCCTTTCACTGGGCATCACTGAGAAGAGTCTGGTGCTATCTTCTTTACTCCCCCCACTCCCCTAATCAGATACATTGATAAGGTCCCTGCTGAACCTTCTCTTCCCCAGGCTCAGCAGTCCCAGCTATCTCAGCCTCTCCTCATACGACAGATGCTCCAAGCCTTTCATCTTCATGGCCCTTTGCTGGATTCACTTTAGTAAGTCCATGTCCTCCCTGTACTGGAGCCCAGAACTGGACCCAGTGCTCCACACGTGTCTCATCAGTGCTGAGTAGAGGGGAAGGATCACCTCCCTCAATGTTCTGGCAGCACTGTTCCTAACACAGCCCATGAGGCCATTGACCTTTCAGTGACACAGAGGTGCATTGCTGGCTTATGTTCAATTCCTTGTCTACCAGGACCCTAGGACGCCAAGGTCCTTCTTTGCCAAGCTGCTTTCCAGCCAGTTGGCCCCCTGCTTGTACCAGTGCACAGAGTTATTCCTCCCCAGATTGAGGACTTTGCATTGCCTTTTGTTGAACTTCATGAAATTCTTGGCAGCCCATTTCTTCAGCCTGCTGTGGTTCCTCTGAATCATCTGTTGTATCAGCTACCCTTCCCACTACTGTTTCATATGTGAACTTGCTGAGGGTGCATTCTGTCCCATCATCCACACCATTAATGATGTTAAACAGTATTGGCCACAGTATCAACATGGGGTACATGACTAATGTTGGGCTCCAGCTGGACTTTGTGCTGCTGGTCACAACACTTTGAGCCTAGCAGTTCAGCCAGTTTTCAGTTCACTTCACTGTCCACTCTATCTAGTCCAGACTTAATCATTTATCTATTAGAATGAGATGGGAGTCAGTGTCAAAAGCCTTACTGAAGTTGAGATAAACGATATCCACTGTTCTCACCTCATCTACTAGGCTAGTCATATCATCACAGAAGGCTATTAAGTTGGTCTGGCATGATTTCATATTCATAAATCCATGCTGACTACTTCCAGTGACCTTCATGTCTTAAATAATGTTTGGGAATGGTTTCCATGATTATTTGCTCCATCACGTGCCCAGAGGCTGAGGTGAGGCTGACCAGTGTCTAGTTCCACAGTTCTTTCTTCTTGCCCTTCTTCAAGGTGGGAGTGGCATTTGCTTTCTTCCAGGCCCCAGGAACCTCTCCCAGTTGCCATGACTGTTCAAAGATTATTGAGACTGGCCTGGTCAGTAAAGTCACTGTATAACAAATAGTAGGTTATTAGTTTTCTGTATGCAAATATAACGTGGCAATGGCAAGGAGGAAAAGTACACAATAAATTTTCAGCAAATGCAGATATGCTTTTGAAAATGGCAGCTCTCAGGACTTCTTATGTACAGCAAGTTGAAAGCTGTCTTTTGGTAAAAGCTAGAACGCTAGAGATCAAAAGCACACTACGAATTTTTTAAAAGCTTGTTAAGGAGCGGAGACTGTCCTTGTCAGAAGCTGTTTAGGAAGGCAGATTCTTAGTGGATAGACAGTCTAAAATGTATTGAAGGTTCCCATAAGGGGAATAAGATGAAATAGGTAGGGAAAAATTACCCAATTTTTTAATGGGAAAGATGAAGATGGACAAAGAAAAGGGAGTTGTGCAGTCTGTGCATGTTTAATAACGGTATTTATACATTTCCAGTAAAGTGTTCTATGTATCAGAGAGCTTTTAATCACTTTCTATGACAGTGTACAAATATTTCTAGGGTGGCTAGCCCCAGTTAGTCTGGGGCATTCTCATGTTTTCTGTTTCTGTAAGATTAGCCTCTTACCAGTTACTATTTTTCTGCTGAATCAAAAGTTTTCATGTTCATTTGGTCTCTTTTTAGCATTCATCCAGATTATAATTTGCTACTTAGTAATGCATTTTATTTGCTAGGAAGAAATTAATTCAGTAATTAGGGTTTGCTTAGGACAAGCAGATGCGGTAACACTTGGAAAACATACAGATTAAAGCAGCAGTTGCTGAATCATGAACCAGCATTCATCTTTTTTAGTGACATTTATTTTAATGGGCCAGTGGATGGGCCTGGTGCTTCCCTTGTATGATATCCTGCTTGATTCACCTGGAGTGAATGAACAATTGCAACCAGGAACTTGTTTCCCATTGGATAATGGTCCATAATAGGCCTAGTTTTCCATCCCATTTAGTAACAAATTCCTGCCAACTTCAAGTTTACTGACTATATATAAAGCCTTATAGTAATGCTGTGCATAACCAGTAATTCTAGAAGAAAATTAAATGGGTATAGAGGGTCTGGAACAGCCAAAATGCTTACCTCCAAGTTGAAGCTCAAATTGGACACATTGCCACTTTTCTCTCCTGTCAAGATTGAATCTCTTCTTCAGTAGGGGTTCCTGATTTTTGTTTGTAAAAGGCTGTTCAGTGAATAGTTCACATAACAAAATAACAAATAGTTCAGTAGTTCACATAACAACAAACTTAAACACACATCCCCATTTTCAGCCAGTGTAGGAGAGGAACTCCCTGTACTCGGGGCTTCTCAGCATCCCAGTGCTCCAGGGTACATGTTAGTCTGACTCTTCTGTCGCATGCCTCATAAATCCCTTGTGAGCACTGCAGTCTCAATGATTAGGATGGCCATGGTTTTAAATAGTCCTTTTTGAGATGTATGCAAAGCCTTGATGGACTGAAAATAGCCTCCTTGCTGTGCTTTGAAAATCTGTGCTGTAAAGGTGGTCAACCCACCACAGGTCTCTTTCCTTTACCTTTTCCAGGGAAGTGATTAGTCTAGTCTAGTCTAATAAGGCCAGGCTGTCTGAATATTCAGCTTTTCAGATTACCCCAGTGTGCTCAATATTCCTTGCTGCCCCCATGGGTTAATTTTCTTTGTAAACTGAGTTGCATTCCCAAGGTTGGGTAACCAACACAGGTAGAGAGCTCTGCCTCCAACTGGAATCCGTCTCTCTGTGCAGTGGTGTAAACTGTTACGCTGTCCAGCTGAGGATTGGTACTGTGCGCTAGGATGTAGCATTAGAAGCTCACCTGCTCTAGTAGGAAGTTACAGTCTTTGGAAGGACATTTCAGTTAATTACAATATCCCTGCAAGAAGGCTTTTAATATGTTGCTTTCTTTTGGCTTAAAAAAGAAATTGAAAATTTAGAAGCAGGAACATGCCTAAGGAGGGAATTCAAAGTAAACCTGATTCTGTGTGGGGACATTCAAAGTGATTGTGGTGTTCTCCACAGGGCAGAAGTATAGTAGTCATGTAAGTTATAGTTTACTAGCTGCATAATGAATGGTTTAAAAGTAATTTTTCTGTTTCTAGTTTCCTTAGGAAACTCAAGATATTTGAGATTTGTTGAATGTCACGCATATGTTGCTGTGGAATGATTATTTCCTGTTACAGCTAGGAAGACCCGAAGTGCTTATACCATGTGGATGTGTGTCTTATAACCAGGGAATTTGCCAGTGTAGTCTCTTTTTAATAAGTTACTCAGAATAGATGGATGTAGATATTATGTACATACAAAATGTATTTTTACATCCAGAGTCTGTTTTGTTCTCTTGAATACTTTGGCAATCCCAATAATTAATAGTGCAAGTTATAATGCTGAATAGAGCAGCATAGTAGCAAAGGGTAGACTCTTGTCTAGATTGTTTCAATCAAGTCCACATCATGGAACACTGACCTGCTTACTAGGGTCCAAGAATTGGGATTGGAGTATAAGAAGCTTTACCGAAGAAATAAAAGATTTCCCCAGTTCATTTTTGTTTGGAATAGGAAAAAATGCTGCTATTTCACCCTGTCAAAACCTTTCTTCAATTACATCTGAAAATGTTGTTTTATTAATCAGCTGATTTCCTAAACCACCAAGTAATAAGTCTTACTTGATTGCAGTGAAGAGTATTATGCATTACCTTTTCAAGCCTCTTTAGGGGAGCAGTGTCTGTAATCATAGCCATATAAAAGAAGAACGAAGTTTGCAGAAGAGTATTCGGGCCTGAAAGGTGAAAAACCATGTGTTCTGAGGGCAGAAAATGTAGATATCACAAAAGGAACATTCAGAGCCTCACAGCCATTTTTATCCCATAGCTTACAGAGGGCAAGGTATTGACCTAAATATGTTTCTTTGGAATGTTTTTTGTTCTGAATATCAATAGTCCTGCTATAAGGAAACTGCGATTATAATCAGTCGTGGACAGAACAATACTACAGATTGTGAATAGACTGGGCCTCCTAGCATAGAGTTAATATCAGAGGCGACTGCTGGGACTCCAGGTAAGAATCAGGAAAATCTAGCCATTTTGCATTTTACCCGAGACTTGAAGAAGGAGAGGTCCATTTTAATCCAGGCTGAATTGGTATGTTCGTGGTAAATCCAAGAATCCAAGATCTGGTTATAGCTGTGCTATTTTTTTTTCTTTTTTTTTTTTCATTTTATTATTATAGTTCGGTTTGGCAGCAGTAAAATTGACACAGATCTCATCAATCGAATAGAAAGAGCTATTGGGCAAAAACCTCACCGCTTTCTACGTAGAGGAATCTTTTTTTCTCACAGGTGAGTTTTTCTTGTTTTAAAATTCAAAAAGGCCTAATTAGGCAGACTTTCTGTGAGCATTATTGGGAGAAACCTATGACCAGCAAAAGAGCATGTTCTTTTACACCAAGATAAGCCAACTGTGTCATCTGAAATCAGCAGCTACTGCAGGTTCACCCTAGCAACATTTCAAACCCTTGGTTGTATCAGTTTCTGATGTGTCCTCACTAATCCCAAATTGAAGAAGAAACGCGCACGGAATCTTTGCTTTGTACAGGTTCCATTTTGACTCTACGTTAGCAGCCAGACAGAGGAATTGGCCTAGCAAAGAACCCCAGAGCTTACATGGTGTCACTGCTGATTTCAACAAGAGTTCATATGGCCTGTGGATGTATGCATATGTATTGTTACATAAAAAAGGCCCAGGGAATAGTCTTAAGCACCAGCCTGCCAGTCATCTACGCTGTTTAATTGTTAGCATGCATGAGCTTTTGACCTGTGGCAGCTAGCACTTTTCAAATAAGTACCTGAGCATGATTCAGGGCATAATTTAATTTTTCTTTGAGGTTTTTTTCCATGGAGACTGAAGGAGACAACACTCTTCTTAAATTTAATACGCAGACAAACAAAACCTTTTTATTTCTAGGACCCTTAACATACTCTATTTTATTTATAAATATGTTTGTCTTTAAAAGCATTCAAATTTTTAATAGAAGTTTTTTGCTGTAGATGTTTCTTCCTAAAGAGTTGCATCATGTTTTCTCTGTTTTTTCTTTAGAGATATGGACCAAATCCTTGATGCTTATGAAAATAAGAAGTCCTTTTACCTTTATACAGGCAGAGGGCCATCCTCTCAGGCAATGCACGTTGGTCATCTTATCCCATTTATATTCACAAAGTAAGTTATTTCTACCATTTGTATTAATCAAAGCATTTTTTTCTTTGGAAATGTTGAATGCTGTTTATGGAACTGCCAAAATGATATATTGCAAGGAGTTCTGTTTATTTGAGGTGAATATTAATGAACAATGCAATCATACCTTTTCATTAAAATGATCATAATCCCTGCATCACCATAAAGCCCTCTTCCTTGTACACGCAGCTCTGTAGCACTCTTTAGAATTTTTGCTCATCTTAAAAAGGAGTTTGTGATGAGACTCAGTAACGTTACAGTATAATGCAGTGCCTGCAGCAGCAGGACATAGAGAAATTGGACTCAGAGAGCTAAAAAGTCTCTTTGAATTCCATTTCCATTGCAAATAGTGACTGCTGTCATATGTACAGGAAACAATAAGTATGAGTCTTTTTTTCCAGATAAGTTGTCATTATAATCTGTATAATATAATAAAATGTTTAATTCTGTTCACATAAACATAACTGCATATGCATACAAAGAAAAGAGAAGCAGACCTCTTTATATCATTTTGTTTAAATGTATAAATATATTTTAGCTGCGTGACTTATGTCTTCATTATAACTTACTTTGAGATAAAATCTTTGTGCTTTTATTAGGTGGCTGCAGGAAGTATTTGATGTTCCGTTAGTTATACAGTTAACTGATGATGAGAAATACCTTTGGAAGGACCTGACAACTGAGAAGGCATATGAGTATGCTAGAGAAAATGCAAAAGACATCATTGCATGTGGGTTTGACATCAATAAAACCTTTATATTTTCTGATTTAGACTATTTGGGGTAAGTATAAATTTCATTAGGGCATTGTAATGAAAAAAAAGTGTCTGTATTTTCTCTCCAACTTTGACAGTCAGCAATGTTTAATAAATGTATCTAAATTTGAAAGCTTCAAGACAAGTTTTACAACACTTAAAATAGAAACTTACTAATTTTTCTGCTAACAAATACTCATGTGTACAATACTTAAATTTAAATTACGAAAAATATATTAAACCAGCTAAATTGTAAAAATATCTAAACCACCAAGAAACCTCCAGACTGATTTGTTTAAGATGATATCAAAATCTTTGAGATGTGTTTACACTTTATCTTTGTAAAAGGCTGTGCTGAAAGGCATTTCAGCAACTTGTGGTCAAGTAAGAATACACCATGAAAGATTACTATTGGAACTTCGAGGAAAGTTTAAAGAAGATTTAAGAAAAAGAAACTGCTATTGGAACTGCCTTCTCAGAAGGAAGTTTTATGGCAGGGTTCAGAATTGAAGTCGTGGGCTTTGTTCTTCCATGTGGGGTGATGAGCTTCCTTAAAGACTTGAGTGAGAAAATACATGTTTCAGAGACGAACTGTATAATGTACAGTACCCAGAATGTGGAGCCTACAAAGGAGTTTTTCCTCCTTTCACTCCCCTGACTTTCCTGCCTTAGGAAAGTTGCATTAACACAGATCTGCCCTGTGGCTGAATGAGGGCAGGTCAGAACTGCTGTTTCTTTTGCTTCAGCTCTTCAGCAGAAATAAAAAGGGAAGAAGCTGCTGAGTTATTTTTGATTTTTGAAATGCTGCTGATGTATTTGGTGACAGAAAAAGTCCAGTCAGGGAACTTAGCTTGTAGAAAATGAGAATATGGAGGATTTGAGCTACTATTCCTTTGGTGAACTGCAGTGTCCTGTATGGGATACACACTGGGGATACCAACCAACACAGAAGACATGACCCGTTCAGGTTGCCTGAGTTCACAGAGAAGCATAAGGATAAGTAATGCTCCATGGGGCATTTAGGCACCGTTTCCAAATCAAAATATTTCTGGGTTTAGACAGTTAATTGTGACAAAAAATGTTTGTAGTAAATATTGGGGGGAGGGAAGAAGAAATTAAACTTTGAAGGCATAAAATTCTTGTTTTTAAATAATGCTCTAATCATCATAGTGAGGCACAAAAAGTCCAAAACGGTGAGATATAATCCTGCAGGTTTTTTGATGTTCTCAGCTTTTGGAGTGAAAGTTTCTACCTACACTTTCCTGCTCGTTTTATTTTTCCACTTACTTTCTCTCAGGACAAGTACCGGATTCTACAAAAACATCGTCAAAGTTCAGAAGCATGTTACATTTAACCAAGTGAAAGGAATCTTTGGCTTTACAGACAGTGATTGCATAGGTAGGAAATAATATGAGTTACTAGAAGTGATGCTTGGTTTTACTCTCTATGGCACTATTTAAGTAACAATTTAAAGAGATTAGTATCTGCCATTCATGAAATAGATAGAAAAAGCAAGATCCATGTTTCTGGGCTGATTGTAAGAGGGTGTCATTGTGGTTCCTTCACTATAGAAAACACTTTACGGTGAAATCTCTAGCACGATATCTACCTTTTTTGCCTTAGTAACAGCTAAGTACAAAACACCAATGCTGAAGTGCCCAGCATAGAGAATTATTCTTTGTTTTTTTTATAGTGATTGCAGCTGTAGTCAACTATGCCTCCTAGAAATTTCTATGCCAAATTTATATAGAAGCTTTTCTCGTCAGAAAAAAGTTATGTTAATACACACACGCATATACATATATGAAAAAAGTTAAAGAGCGCTCCGAAGCCTAATTGTCGTGGTGCTGGGTAACTCTGTCTTCCATTTACTTCACTGCAATTGCAGATTTCTATCACGTTGGCCAAAATAAGATTCTGTGGCAAAGATGGCATTAAAACCGTGGTGTTCCTGAGCGCTAACATCATTCTTTGACCAGTAATTGAGGCAGTGACAGCTTTTCAGCCTTCACAGTAACCAAGGAACAGATTCCTACTTGTTTTAACAGTGCTCTAATAAAACTTGGTATTGTGATAAAGACTTCATCACATGTTTGGAAAAATCAGCTATTTGCTTTCTTTTCTGAAAGGATTTTGATCAGGGAAGCAGGTTGGTCACCCTGTGACTAAGCACTGTATAAAAAAGAAAAAGACACATCTGAGATGCTTCACGAGTACAACATGCATATAGCAATGATTCTAAGATCTTAGAGGAGAACTTGCCCGATAAGTAGCTCTACAGTCATTCTCTCGCAAAGAGAAAAAAATGAGTAGCTCAGAGTGATGATATAGTCTATTGTATTTCTGGGAAGGGTAGATAGTTCAATGATGAAGAGACTGTGCACTGATGAACCTTTTCTGAAACCTTTGTGATCACAGCCTGCCTTTTTTCATTAGTTTCTATGTTAGTTGAAGGTTTGTTGACATCATAGAAGGTAAAGATTAAAAAGTTTCCTCAGATAAGGTAACACTGCTTGATAAAGAAAGATGTTGGTCTTCAACTGAGTATCTGAATGATTCATGTGTGCATTTTACATATTTCAGAAAGTTCTCTCTATTTATCGTTGCTCATATTGGCTTCTCAGCTTTTCCAAACATGTTGTTTTCTAGGAAAGATCAGCTTTCCTGCTATTCAAGCTGCTCCATCCTTCAGTTCATCATTTCCGCAGATCTTCAATGCCAAGGAGAACATTCAGTGTCTTATCCCATGTGCTATCGATCAGGTAAGAAATCATATTACTTAATTTCGTTTTCATGTATTTGTTTTTGTAATGTACCATTCAAGCTTCATGGTGGTATATCGAAACATCTGTAAAAAAATTCCTGCAAGCACCTTTCTGGGGCAGAAGCTGGAAGAGGTAAAAGGATGTTGTGCTGTGTCCTGAGAAGGAGGCTTAATCCAACAATCATGTATTCATGCATTGCTCATTCTTGCCAGTCTTGGATCTGTCTTGATCTCAACCCAGTTCACAGTGAGCTGACACCTATGAAAGCAAAGAGAGTAAAATCTATGCAAAAGTGTACTGACATGGGGGTAGGAAGAAACTTTTGGCCGTCTCCATGGTAACTAGGACAAGATATAATGAGCTTAACTTGCAGCACAAGAGATTTACATTGAACCGTAGGGAAAAACCTTCTATCAGTAAGAATAAAGAAGCATTGAAATAGTTTACCAGAAGGGCTGCAGAACCTTAATTGTTCAGATCTATATAGAGAGGTTGGAAGAAAATAAGCTACAAATGACAGTGGCAGCGTCATTACGCTAAGTATTGTTTCTAGAAATCAAATTCTGCACTGTCTCAATCTTTAGCTATTTTAGTCACAGGGACAGTCACTGGGAGGTGATGTAATTACATGCATCAGCTACAATATTATGTTGTAATATTACTGCAGTTGGTTTAAGTCAGCTCATCAGTACAGCACTGCCAGCTTGATCACTGATTTAGTTCAGATTCTGTGCTGGTTGTTAAATGCTTTGGGAGGAAGCTTGCATCTTAGTCTGCATCCATCTCCAGGTGTACTAAGCATAGGTTTCACAACTATTTGAATTCATGTATATCTTTGTAAATACACCTATTAATTGAGAGAATCAGAGTGTACAGCAAAACTATGGAAATGAAAAAAAGGGGTTTTGTTTGTTTGTTCCTCTGGATGAACTGGATTGGAAGTAGGTTCTGGAACGTTTTGTTGTTTGTTTGTTTTTTGAGACGACCTATTAAGGCACGAATAAGTCATTTTTAAATCACATTTTTCAGCTTCATTCTGTGCTTTTATTGATGGTTGTTCTAGGATCCTTATTTTAGAATGACCCGGGATGTAGCACCTAGAATTGGGCAGCCTAAACCAGCCTTGCTGCACTCAGTCTTCTTCCCAGCCCTGCAAGGAGCGCAGACAAAAATGAGTGCTAGTGACCCGAACTCCTCCATCTTCCTCACTGATACACCCAAACAAATCAAGACAAAGGTAAGGACCTGCAAAACCTGAGACCGCAAAGCCTTATAACAAAGAGGAGCAGTGGTCCTCACAGTTACAATGGCAATTTATTTTAGTGTTTTCTTTGAATATATCCGAATCTTTTTTCCCATACATTTCATGGCAAAGCATCTTCAGGAATTGACCGAGTTATGCAAATTTAGCTAGACTATTAAATAGAATCTTTTGCCTTGCCAACTAACAAGTCAACAACTTGTTGTCTAACAGTTCAAACATTAGCTAGAATAATGTACAAAACGTGTATTTATCTGATATCTGCAGAGCAGTGGTGTGAGAATAAAAGCTGTGGAGGCTCATGCTCTAAAAATAACTATTAT
This sequence comes from Pelecanus crispus, assembly GCF_030463565.1. Classification (NCBI taxonomy): domain Eukaryota; kingdom Metazoa; phylum Chordata; class Aves; order Pelecaniformes; family Pelecanidae; genus Pelecanus; species Pelecanus crispus. Next base: position 60,509,377 of record NC_134648.1, on the reverse strand, counting down.
GTTGCCATAGTTTTGAAATCTGACAGTCCATGATGTAAATCAAATAAACAGTTCTTTTTTTTGTCTGCCTCTCCATGCTGGGAGCACCAAGTGTTGCACAGTGATTACAACACAGGTCAGACTTTTCCTGCTGCTTGGGGATCAGCTGCTGCCATGCATTCCTCCCTCCAATTCAGAAATAAATATTATGTTGAATTTCACCTAAGTTTTAGAACGTATTTCTCCTATCTGAGTACATTCCTAGTGCCCCTTCTAGCTCAAAAGAAAATCCCCTTGTCCCATGTCAGATGATGTAGTTTGGCAAAAGTTCACCTGTGTTAAAAAATATTTAAAAAATAAATACTGGTATTTAAAAAAATATATGATATTTTAAAAAATAAATAAAAATCAGTCTTTGGAAAAGGATTTATAGGCATGATAACCAGACATAAAATAACTATCTGTCAAAACAAGAAAAAAGATATATATATATATATATTGTTTCTGCTGGGTGGGCTTGGATTAACTCTCTTACGATTGACAAACCCATGTATAGGTCAGATTCTTCTGCAGCCATCTCATAACTATTCATTATCTTATGTAGAAATTGATTAAAAAGTACTGTTTTGAAGAATTGGAATTCTTCATGTATTGGATTATAATAATTCCAGATTATTTGCACAGTTGCGCAGTTGCTTTTTAAAAAAAGCCTATAATTTCACAATAGAAGTTACATGGTTAGTGGCAATGTTCGTAACATTCTTCCATTTTTTTCCTGGCAAGTAGCTAGTATCTGCGAAGAGATCCAAGTTGCCTTGCGTCCAGATAATAAGTCCTATTTCTGCTATCTTTAAACTAGTTGGAAAAATAACAAAATAATTCTAGCTACTTGGAATATAAAAGCTATAAAGAGAAAGTTCTGAACATAATGTAAAGTATTGAGTAATGGAGGACAAACTGAGATTTATTTCAGCTTCTGAAGACCATCAGAAACAAGTCTTTATGGAAACAGAGTTTGAGTGAAAGACCAAATATTGTTATGGCCAATAAATAAAAAAATAGAGTAGGAAAGGTGACTTCTGGTGATGGATGAAGGTTAAAAAGAGAGTGCCACTGCTGCACGAAAAAAATTGCTGCTTACAGCATTTTTCAGATCACTAGCACATTGCTAAGCAATGAGTTTCAAAACTTACAGGTAATAGAAGATGAAAAATTACTAGATATCGGGAAAGGCTGAGGAGCTTCTGGGAAATCCAAGCTGATGAATGGCAACATTATAATAAACTGTACTTATTTCACCTATCAGCACCAAATTACAGCTTAATTATTTGTTTGTTTTCCTAGAAACTGTTATTTAGATTCTAAGTCTGTACTAATTCAGGGAAATCAGTGCATCACTAGATAAATCATTGAAACCCTCAGTCAACAAGTAGGTGCCAGACTATGTAAAAAATGAACTTGAGATTTATATAGGAAACATTTTGTATAAAAAAAATAATGTACCTTCACATGGCATATTGTGTGTAATCCCTCTCACCTTAGTAAGATGGCAAACTGTGGAGATGAGGGACACAGAAAAAAATTTCATACAAAGACTTTCAAAATCTAGTAAGGAGAGAGGTGAGGGGAAGTGCAAAACAATATGTAAAAACTTAGTTTTACAGATACTGAGACAGCTATTCAGGCTGTCCTACAGTATAAGAATAGATGTAATGTGACAGATGGTGGTTTATTTTCTTAAGATACTCATCAGTGCCCCCTTTTTGTATGTAATTTTTAGCCACAAGACATCATGTGTAACATGGTGGTTAGACAGATTCAAAAAAGCACTAGACAGTCATACAGATAGTAAGAATGTTCAGAAATTGTAAATATATAACAGTTCCTAGATACCAGAACTAAAAAAAAAAAATCTGCTTCATATGCACATGTGTCTCTTGGCTGGTTGATGATGATATCTGAAAAGATACAAAAGCCAAATGAAAGCTCAGCTTATGTTAAGAAATATTTTTTTTTTTCCTCTTCCTGGTAATTTATTTTCTTTAAATTTATAAAAAGATTAGCATCCTCTGAGAATTCTACACATGTATAAATTTTTAAAATAGGCCGGTGGCTTCTGAATTCACTGGGAATGGGATTAGCAGGTAGATCTATTCACCAGTGCAGTTCATCTGCCCATAGGAAGCTGTGCTTAAAAAGAGGGGGGGAGTGTCAGCAAGTATTCCATTTTTAGACTGAACAATTAGGCGTTTTGTCTAATTTTAGCCATTCTAGCCAAAGTTTTGTAATCTTTAACTTTGCTTTCTCTTGTTTTCCTTTTCCCTGAAAAGAGGAGGAGACTAGGTTTTCTCTAGGATTTCTTCAAAATTCTCCATGCCTTTTTCATCTCTTTCAAAATTAATTTCTTGATGAAGTTGACTATCTTATTTTTTTCTTACATGAAGTACATTTCCTGTAAGCATGAATTCTATCCAACAGACAACAGCTTCTACAAAAGGGACTTAAAACTTTTTTGACTGAATCTTGGGTGATTATTTTTAATTTTTGCTTCATTTTTGTTCTGGTTATGCAGTCTGAGGAATATGTATATAGCCATTTTTCTCCACTGGATTCTAATGATCTCCTTTTGCCTCCCTGCTTCAGTCCTGAGGCTCTGTATTAACTTGGCCCACTCACCCTTCAGCTAGTCCCTAATATGGAATGTGGAGGATTGTGATACACCTCTATTTACAATATTGTAATCCAGAATTTAGTAGAAATTATACCATAACGTCATTATGTTGATTTTGTTGTCAGATTAATAAGCATGCCTTCTCGGGAGGCAGAGATACTATTGAAGAACACAGGAAGTACGGAGGTAACTGTGATGTTGACGTGTCCTTTATGTACCTGACTTTCTTCCTAGAAGATGATGACAGGCTTGAACAACTGAAGCAGGTAAGTAGGCAAGTTGAAGATAATATTATTCATTCCTTATTGTGAGGACAAAGCTGTAACTAAGCCCTCTTATGAACCTTCTCCAGGAAGGTAATTGTGGTGTTATTCTTGCGCTCTCCATCACTTGCAAGTTTCAATATTGAAGACCTCTGTATTTGTTTCTTTACAATGATTTTCTTTCTTATAGGTCAATCTATCTGTTCTTTAATAAAAAATAAAAATTTAAAAAAAAAAATCCCTAGTATTTTCATAAGGATCTCTGACACTGTGTAGGACAATATCTCCCCCCTCCTTTCAAATGAGGCCACCTTAGAATTAGCGTTGTTTCAATTGTATAATGCACTCTGCCTGTTCCTTATGTGCAAGGTTCCGAAATACTCTGCAGAACTACAAAAGCTCATGTCTAAAGCTTGCTGGTTTTTTTGGTTTTTCTTATCACAAGAAATGTAACAGTTATGAGGAACTGATTCACCTATCCCAAGCAAAAACTGCTTAATCTAAGTTGCATTTTCCTTAAACCTGTCTGACAGACTTCTGTCTCCAGGGGTGGTAGCAAGATATTTCACTTCCTTCAGCTATATGTTCATCATCAATACTAGGCAGTATGGGTTCTCTGGAAGGTAGTATCCACAGTTGATAGTACCCACATCACAGTGGTTTATCAGCTTTCTCCTGCTGGGAACAGCTGCAAGAAAGTCAAGAGCTGCAGATTCTTCTCCAGCCCTCTACTCTTTTCCACGTAAGAGCCGGGTTGGATAGCTGCTAATCCCCATGCAGACTGTTGTAAATTCCTTGTGGAAATAGAATCGTAGAATCATAGAATGATTTGGGTTGGAAGGGACCTTAAAGGTCATCTAGTTCTAACCCCCCTGCAATGGGCAGGGACACCTTCCACTAGACCAGGTTGCTCAAAGCCCCATCCAGCCTGGCCTTGAACACTGCCAGGGATGGGGCATCCACAGCTTCTCTGGGTAACCTGTTCCAGTGTTTCACCACCCTCATAGTAAAAAATTTCTTCCTTATATGTAATCTAAATCTATGATCTTTCAGTTTAAAGCCATTACCCCTTGTCCTATCACTACGTGCCCCTGTAAAAAGTCCCTCACCAGCTTTCTCATAGACCCCCTTCAGGTGCTGGAAGGCTGCTATAAGGTCTCCCCAGTGCCTTCTCGTCTCCAGGCTGAAAAACCCCAACGCTCTCAGCCTGCCTTCATAGGAGAGGTGCTCCAGCCCTCTGATCATCTTCATGGTCCTCCTCTGGACTCGCTCCAACAGGTCCATGTCCTTATTATGTTGGGGGCCCCAGAGCTGAATGCAGTACTCCGGGTCAGGTCTCACAAGAGCAGAGGGAGAGGATCACCTCCCTTGACCTGCTGCTCATGCTTCTTTTGATGCAGCCCAGGATACAGTTGGCTTTCTAGGCTGCGAGCACACATGGATGGGTCGTGCTGAGCTTCTCATCAACCAACACCCCCAAGTCCTTCACCTTAGGGCTGCTCTCAGTCCATTCTCTGCCCAGCCTGTATTTGTGCTTGGGATTGCCCCAACCCATGTGCAGGTCTTGTTGAACTTCATGAGGTTCGCACAGGCACACTTCTCAAGCCTGTCAAGGTCCCTCTGGATGGCATCCCTTTTTTTCCAGCGTGTCAACCGCACCGCCCAGCTTGGTGTTTTTAGCAGGCTTGCTGAGGGTGCACTCAATCCCACTGTCCATGTTGCCGACAAAGATGTTAAACAGCGCTGGTCCCAGTACTGACTCCTGAGGAGTGCCACTCGTCACTGGTCTCCACTTGGACATTGAGCTGTTGATCGCAACTCTTTGAGTGTGACCATCCAGCCAATTCCTGTTCCACTGAGTGGTCCATCCATCAAATCCATGTCTCTCCAATTTAGAGACAAGGATGCCATGCAGGACGGTGTCAAATGTTTTGCGCTAGTCCAGGTAGTTGATGTCAGTTGCTCTTCCCTTAGCCACCAACACTGTAACCCCATCATAGAAAGCCACCAAATTCGTCAGGCACGATTCGTCCTCAGTGAAGCCATGTTGTCTGTTACCAGTCACCTCCAAATCTGGAGCATAGTTGACTTATTGAGCTGTTTTCCATTAGTCTCCAACCACTGCAACAGTATCAGCCTAACTCTGCTACAGAGCACAAAGCCTAGACCACAGCTAGCAGCTTGCTGCAATGCTGCCTCAGAAACGTGTTAGAAAACATGAAGTCACTGCTTATAGCGGCATTAGTGGAGCTGTTTCAGTTACAGTACCAGAGGAAGAAGCTTTCAGAAGTGGATACTCAGAGAAAGCAATATTGCTGTTTTAATAACAAACTAACAAACAAACAAAAAAAGAAAAAAACAGCCCACAAAAACCACCACTGAAATTACAATTGAGTTCATCCTTGTTAACGTATTTTGCTGTTGCTGAGTGAGCGTCAGCAACAGTTACACCTTGAATTGGTATTACAAATGGCTTGATGACAAGGGGAGGTAAGATTATCATGTTTATTGCCATTTCAAATCATAGCTGAACTGCCCCAGCCATGGTTTCTAACTAGGGCTGAACCAGTCAGCTGTTTGCCTGTGCTTCTAGTTAAAGCATTTTCAGTATCGGAGCAACTGAATGGATTAGCAACTGTGAATATGACTACTAGTGTGAACATAGATTCCAAGTGTCTTTGCTATAAAAAGGGTACTTTAATCACATCTAATCTCTTACCCAAATGCAATGAGAGAAAAATAGGAGAATTTGTATCTCTTACTGCAAAAAACAGGTTAGGGTTACTGGTTATTTGAACTGGGATTCTGGGGAGAAAAATACACGGTTTCCTGCAAATAATTACAGGATTTCCCAGTTAAATTCTTGTGAATGTAGCTTATTCAGTCTATATAACTTGTCACACAATAAATTGCCCAGCTGTCTTAATCTTTTAAAAGGCAACAAGCAATTTTGCAAGTTACATTTTTAGAGTGATACCACATGATATTCGAAGGCATGTACCTATTTTGAAGACATCCAAATATGTATTTGCTAGGGCCAGGCTTTTAAAGAAATACTTGTCACTGAGTCTTTTTTCCATATAGCACCATATTTAGCAATCAACACTTTCTTGACAGGCATATACAAGTGGGGAATTGCTCACAGGGGAGCTGAAGAAGGTTCTTATTGAAACATTGCAGCCCTTGATAGCAGCTCATCAAGAGAGACGGAAGCAGGTCACGGATGAAATGGTGAGGCAATTCATGACTCCACGGAAGCTAGCTTTTGAATTTTGAAGAAATGCGTATGTAACTTACCACTTGATAAACCAAAACTGAGTAATTGTTGTCTTCTGTTGTATGTCATCACTCCTTAGTTATGTACAGCCTGCAATCAGTGCTTTATAAATACTGCTTTTAATGAGTTAATTAGAAGGAACGTCAGGTACAGGAAAAATTTAAAATAGGACTCATATCTATTTAAAATCAGAATATACAAGACATAATTGCCCAGTCTTGCAGAAAAGCATGTCTGTCAACACAACTCTGTATTTTATTGTATTTCATGTTGAAAATATAAATAAAACTTCCATTTTGATGATAAAGTCTAAGTTGCAAATTGTTTTAGATACATTGGTAAAATGTCATATCTCAATCTAATAACTAGTAGCTCCATTTTCTTTTGTCTTGTGTACCTTGGTTTACTAGACTGCATGTCCTTTTGGGTTACTGGGAACATACTGTAAACAAAAAGATAGTGAATGTTACAAAGTAGATTACGCAGTGACTCTAGCCTGCCATCAATATAGAAAAAATGGAGATCTATGAGTTGAACACGGGAGAAAGAATATCAGGCTGGTTTTGCTATCATCTTCCTCTTTGACGTGAGGCAAGTCCTAGAAATCTCACTGTACTTTTGTTTCTGTAGCTATTTAATTGGTCTGACTGCCTCTGGAGGGAGAAGCTTAACACAAGGTTATAAAGTTCCTTCATATTCTCAGGTAGAAGATAGTATAGAAATGCAAATTTTAGTTTCTAGTTATAAAAAATACCAAGTGTTAAATCATGCTGTAAAAATTAAGTCAGTGCTGGACACAGGGATACTTCTAGTACTGTCTGTTGTTTTACTGCACCACGTCATTTAAACTAGGGGTACTTATATTAGGATGTATTCCAGTGAGAAAATACACTTTGTTAAAATACCTCATGTAATATTTAATTATGTCCTTTCTTAAAAAGAACTTCAATGTCTTTGGTATGATTTACGGAAGAAAAATTCAAATTATTAGCTAATTTGTTTTAATATGTACAGTGCTGAATGCAAACTGTTAGATCTGTCTTGTATTTATATAGAATAGGAAGTTGTCAGCCCAGACATAGTCTTATCTACATAAAATAAAAATACCTTTGATAACACAGGTGGGTATTGATGTATGGTATAAGGAAGGCACTTGAATGAGGTGTGAAAGACTTAACTTTTAACAAGTTCCATACTGTGGGGCCTAGTGGACATATATCGACTGCAGCATTCTTTTAAAAAAAAAAAAAAAAAAAGCACACTTTTAATTTGACTGTAAACCTCTGAAGTCAGCTGATTACGCTTGGGTTGAGGGAGAAGTTTCAAGGGTGAGACTTCTCACTGACTTCAGTAGACCTTGGATCAACCTATTAGTGCATGAGAACATGCTGGGCTGTTTGTGCTGCCCAGAGCTGGTGCCGCTGCATTCCCACCAGTAGCGGTTCTGTAACACAGCATACGTGTCCTCTCTGGTGATGACCTTGCGTTTCTGAGGTGGAAATGCCTGTGTGCCAAGTTGCATATGCAAATTTCTTCTTTAAATTATTATATGCAGATCTGTCCTGCAAGATTTATTTCATTTGTTAAGGAAAGGGAAATATGCTGTAGGAGAAAAGTAGTGTGTTCTATTCTAACTAAGCATATGGATTAATTTTATAACACAGCAGTTAAAATCTGTTTTGAAAGTTCTAGAAGGGAAAGTGATAGCAAAGTTATTTAGTGTTTGCTTACTGAGCAAGCACGTTACTCAGGTACTCTGTCGGGTTCTTACAAACACATTTCTGAAATGATACAGTTTCCCAGAAGGGTCTTGGCAAATTCCTAAATCTGTTGTAATTACAATTCATGTCCCAGAGGTATTTAAAAGTCAAGACAAAGCAGTCTTCAAAAGCATGCGTGAAATGTCTAAGAATGTTATCAGGCAATGTTTGTTACATTTTTCTCGATTTGCTCTTATTTTGTTCATCTCTGTAATAAAAATGTAGATAAAGGTCTGTATCAAACTTCTTTGATTTTACTCTTTCTTTTTTCATTTTTAAAAGGCTTATTTTATACTTATTCTGGTTTTGACCTCTCTTCCTGCCCTTTTAGGTGTTGATCTGATGGAGCTGGTCCTTGTTTTGATGTCCAGTGCCTTTCAAGTAGTGAAATAGGGTGCCTTCTAACCCACTCTATCCAGTCCTACCAGGTAGACCTCAGATTGCTCCCAGAGCAAGCTAATAAGGGTCAGTTTTCCAAAGCTTAACTGGTTGCAAGCAAGACTGGATGTTGTATTTCCCAGTGTACAGCACCCAGCTCAGAAACAGGGGAAGGTCAGTGTGACCCATTTACGCTTCAGTAGGTTTGGCGTAAAGACTGGTGCTTAGGTGGAAATGTGATGCTCCACAATTGCTGTTGTCTGAATAGCTTCACATGGCTCTTCCACAGTCACCAAGAGGCATGCTGAAATGGCATGCTGAAAGCTATTTGGATATTCATAAACATTGTCAGAGAAAACGGGAATTATCAGCAACATGAAAACATGAAGCAGAATGTCCCTTCTAAAGAAAATTTACTTTTATTCAAGGCCACCCACTTTGTTACTGAAAGAAATCATCCATACAAGCAGCTGCAGTCCCTATAGCAATGTAAACCCAATATCAGCACAGCAAATGTGGTGTCTTCTTTCTGTTAGCTGGCCTTCAGCCAGCTAATTTATCAGAATAAATAGTTCTATGAATATCAGAGTAGCTGAAGGTTAAGGTAATACAAAGAAATCAGAAAATAAAGCAGTCAAGTTCTGAAATCCAGAAGCAAAACACCCAGCTTGGTGTGTATGTAGTGAAGTACATAATATGTACAATGTGTCATATCATTAAACAAAAACTGGTTCGTATTTATGTGCCTGTGTTTACAGTACTTACACAGTTGATTCCTGTACCTGTTGGTAGTTTGTATTGGTGTGAATTAGCTGTGCGTTCTTGCTCTGAGGCAGGTTGTCACCCATACACTGTGTATAGATCTTTTTCCAGTAAAGGCTTGTGAACAGGGTGGATTGCGAAGCAGTTACCTTCCCGAAAAAGCTGCCTGAAGATACAACTTAGCTCTCATGTAGCATTTGTTCAGGCCATGTGAGAACCTGCTTTTATATGGTGCTGAATACCCTGAGGCTTACAGTTCTCAGTCCCTCTCACTGGCTTTCACAGTTGTTCCCACTCATTTTTACAATTCATCTGTAATTCCTATTTCTTGAAACCAGCTGTATTTCAGTTACACCCAGAGGAGGAGACGTTTTTAGTCATCTGAATGTATGAGCCTGTTAGGAAAGCTGAGCTACTTTATTTTCAAACCTTGGGCTAACCATGGATGGTATCAACACTGCCTAACAATAAATGGTTGTTTAGTCTGATTTGCACACATTTTTTACAGTCTCTGTTCAGAGGATGTAATGCCTGAGAACAAGGTCAGCTGAGAAAAATACAGCATAAGGGAGTTTGATTCGAGAAAACATCCAGGCAGAGCTGGGATAAATCACTACCCAGCTGGGACAGCACTCAGTAGAAAGTGTCCCTTGTAGAAAGAGGTGAGCGTAGTAGACTCTTAAGAACCATGTTAAGAGGAATTCTGTATCTTGAGGACTTAATTAAATCTTCTGTTATAAGGACTTGCTGACTAAAGGAATTTTGGTGCTGATGCCCCAAGATGTAACTGGGGGTGGTAGGTTGCTGAGGCCATAAGTACTTTGGGAAGGAATCCAGTTCAGCGTTGGATCTTTCATTTCACTCCCCTTTAAGGTGACATACTCTGTACCTGCCTGGTCTTTTAACCCTGCTCTTGGATCAACTGCAAGAGCTAGAGAGACTCCTGAGAGAAAAAAATATGATGGTGGTTTGATAGCATGGCTGTGAACATGTTTTAAAAGCTAGTTGAAGGCTTAGATTTCAGGAGGACAGTTCTGGAGCTTTTTAGTGGTCACTGTCTGGAGTGGAAGATGCCCCCTTTATTCTTCTCTAGTAGCACCTGAAATTTTTAAGCTTGTCCTTTTAGTACAAGATCCTTTTTTATATGTCCAGAGTAGCTGGCAAATCCTGCCTGCTGCAAAATTACTGTCAGTGTAGTCACAGCCTTGCTGTCAACTGGTATAAGTGGCTGTGGACTAGAAGGTCATCAACTCTGAATAAAAGAGAACTCCAGAAGGTCATCAACTCTGAATAAAAGAGAATGCCAAAAATATAGTCTTCCTCTTTCCCTGAAAAAAACACCCTTTCAACAAAATCTGACAGGGGCTGGATCCAGCCCACTCCAGATGTCATTATCCAGGGGTTAAAATGGGGACAGAAAACATTTATGCTGCTCTTGAGGTGGGATGAGCAAATGAAAGTATTTCTGGTTTTAGTTTGGGGTTGGGTTTTTTTTTTCTGAAGCAATAGTGTGGGTGTTGTTTTTTTCAACTGACATGCCGATGAAACTTTATGCCTTCATGAAAAAGAAATAATTGTTAAGGAAGTCAGAAATTCTCTCAAAATGTACCTTTGACAAAAAAAAAAACATTTGGCTGCTCCTAACGGTGTAGTTTAAAGTTTAAAATTTTGGTGCTGATGCCCCAAGATGTACGCACATTTTAAAAGGTGTAAATCTTAATTACACCCTACCACTTTGCAATTCTCCTTTAACTTGCCTGACCCTGCTAGCGCACAGATTTTATGGCAGCCTTTCCTTTGAGAAGCAAAGAGGTTTTGCATCCTTCCAGGATGAGAACAGATTGCCTCCAAAGCTATGCCAAGCTCCAGAGAGCCGGGGTGCCGTCAGTCTCCGGAAGGGGACTGATGCTCCGACGGCTCAGGGTTGCACAGGGAGAAAACCACACGGTTTACAGGAATCCGTGCCTGGTTTCACTTTCAAAGGGATATAATTGTAGAGTGCTTTGGGAAAATTACAGCTGGGAAGGAAAAGTTGCAGCCTGAAGCACAAATATGTAAGTTACTCAGCGAATGGAATACACGCGTTACATGAAAAGAGCACACGCTGGATAGTGTTAAATCTTACACAAACTCCCCCCAGCTCTTGCCTTGGTTGTGACGATCATTTTCTGTGCCAGAAGAAAACAAAATGAAACCTTAACGAAAATATCTGATCAGACTAGCAGCTTTTTAGAACATAAATATTTGCAAATCTTTCAAGGGCCTAAGCAGCGGCTACAGTCTAAATACATTAACGAGATAAAAGGGAGGTTGTATATAAATCCAAGACTCCCTGATGAGTTTGTAATCCTATAAGAATAAAGCAAAGCCATCAGTCATCCAGCTTTGTGCTGAGATGTCTATCAAAGGAGACAGCATTCAGCAGTTGTTCGTGGATGTTGTGTTACAAAAAACCAAACTAAACAAAATACACCTCTGCACAGAGTGGCACAAACTATTTTTCGTTTGTATAATGATCTGTAAATCTCAGTACAGCTTCATATGTTACAAACACCACCATGTTCACAGGAAAGGCACGAATGCAGTTCAAACCCAGTCCTTTGAAAAGCACTTTTGCACCCTCCTTTCGCACACTTTCTCTAGCACAGTGGATGAGGCCTTTGGACTTGTGCTGGTCCGATTCATCTGTTTGCATCCGTGATTTGATGACATCCATGGGAGTAGCTAATCCCCAGGCCAGGACTCCAGCTGAACCACCAGAAAGCAGCACAACGAGGAAACCTGCAGGAGAGAAGGGAGGAGCAGTTAACTTGAGCCTTGCACCGATAGGGCTACAAGCATCTCAGATTTGTTAACTTGGTTAATTTGCATGGTTTTCAGCCGTTATTTTGTTCAGTTCTTGCAGTTGGCAGTTTTCAGTGATCTCACACAAACCGTGGGGCCTCTTAGTTTCACAGCATACTCATTTTTGCACACATCATACTGGCTCATGCAGAGGCAGCATCTATTTTAACACCGCACGAACTAGATGTGATGCAGCCTGGGAGTACTCACTCCCTCTTCAGCTGGGTCTACTTATTTTTATAATACTCAGGAAGATGGTCTTTGCTGAATATCACCTATCTGATCTTTTCTCAAAGTGGACAGTTGTTTTCTGACCCAAATCACAACTAGGAAACTTAAGTGGTTTTACATTCTGCACCTGGACTTTATTTTCAAGCTCCGGACTGACCCTGATCCATGCTCCACGATGACTCCTGGAAGGTTTGTCCATGTTTCATTTCTAGTTACGTATCCTATTTCTGCATTAAGAGGATTTCATACGTGCATACTAGGCACCAGAGCATGCCGTAAACACCCCTGCTGCAGGGAGAGGAGTAGCTGCTGGGGGACAAGGGCACGCCAGCAAAGCCCTCGCAGGCAGGCTGCTGGCACCCGTGCTGGGAGGGCACAAATGGCCCTGTGACACTGGGAAACAAACACACAGCAGCCCCACACAAGGACTGGAGCTGGGTAAGGTTTTATAGGTACTGGGTGATGTTTGCTGAGAGCCTGATGTCCCTCTTAGCGTGGTACTAAATAAGCCATTTTTGCAGGTAATGCCAGATGCTTTCTGATACCTACCTGGTTTATTTTTCCCAGCTGGTGTGAGCCAGTCGCACAGAGCAGAATAGGTAAGGAAATATATTGCAGAAGAGGAGCAATCCCTGCAGAGTAATGCAGAGCAGCCCTTGTAGAGACCCCCAAGACCTTCCTCCTTGGCAATCACCTTCAGACAGTGCAGAGATCCTCGGTACTTTGGCTTGGAAACAGGCTGGAGAGATGCGATGGAAGGATGTGGGTTCCTCTGAGTCTGCATGCGAACTTTAGCCACTTCACTAGGGGTCATCAACACAACCTGTAACATTAAAAGATGGTATTTTAACCCTTCATATTTAAACAGTGTTTTGATCCCCCTCCTGCAAATTCCTTGCTCCCACCTTTTCAGACAATAATATTACCTGAAGCCAGCAAGTTCTAGCCTCTTCTCCTCTCTCTGTGCTAAATCCCACCCAGCAGCAGGAGGACACGAGTGCGAGCTGCACTGTGCGGAGTGGAAGGTGGGGCAGAAATCAGCAGAGGATATCAAATACCTATAACAACTTGTTAAACCAGGTGGGCATGGAAAAGGGGAGGTTCTCAGCTATAGGGTAGCATACATCAAGGCTCTTGTATGTACTTGTGTTTGGAACTAAGGCCATAAAGACTTAAAAAAAAATAACCTGTGTTAAGTAGAGTCATTGCCTGCTAGGAAACACCTAGAAACCCGACCATCTGGACTGGTCTGTAAGAGGATTGCCTGTGACCAGGCACACATTTCTGCCCAGCACGTCATCAGGGCGCTGGGGTGAGCTCCACCGTGTTCGCAGCACCTGCAGATGCTCCCAGAAATCCATCTGCTTACGGGAAACCTCTCCTGGATTCAGCCTCACCTCCCTGTCCTGGGATCATGCACATTTGCCAGGCAGCGTCACTTGTCAGTGACGCTCCGCTGAGCTTTGAGTCCTGACAAGGCGACACTGGGTACTGCCATTTCTACAGCGATGCCACGCTGGGCTCGTGCAGCCGCTGTCGAAACACTGGCCTGTGCTTTAACACACTTAGTTACATCTTTCTTACATAAACATACCATCAGAGCCACTTGGAAAGTTTGCTGCCTAGGTTGTTTTTCTTCCTTTTTCTGCGTTTGCTGCCAAGGTCCATGTCATTCTTATAAGCGCATTCTTAAGTGTTTTGGCGCTCTAAACCAAAGCTGGCACGAGCTGCCTGGCAGGACTCGGCCATGCCGCGGAGCCGACCAGCGAGGGGTCAGCAGGGGCAGAGCGAAAACAAACCTGCCGGGCTTATTGCAGGCTCCCCTGTGGCCTCCTGGACGGAAAGCATTTGCTGCTTTTCCAGCCTCCTATGTTTGTGAACAAGATCTCTTGTTGTGCTTTCCCTTTCAGCTGGTTACCTACCCGGGCAGCGCCGGCAGCACCTCCGGCAAGAGAAACATCCAGCTTGGACGGCTTCGCATCTGCAGCCCCGTATCGCAGCTTGCAGATGGTACAAAGAAAGTTTTTGTACATGCCGAATGAAACAGAAGAAATCACCGATACTGTGAGGACTGATGCAGACATGCCTTTGTAAAATCCCCAAACCTAGTTGGAAACAGAGGAGAAAGAACACTCTTAAGAGGGAATGGCATGGGAAAGCATCTGCCTGAAAAGACTGGCCATACATTGCTGAGCCAAAGCTTACTTCCATCTTACAGCTCATCGACAAAGCTAAATTTCACCCTGATCCTTCCCGCAACAAATGCTTGTATGTAACTGCTGCCTGTCCTCCCCAAACTGACAGAGGCAGCTCTGCTTCTCTGAAACAAGGATCCGTAACTGGTCTCAGCAATTCTCATGAGAGGTACCTACTTTTTCTGTCCTGTATGTTTCCTGAATGCAGTGCCAAATCCCATTGTAATGCCTCTCGGTCTGAATTCTCACCTAGGAATACAGGGGCAAGTTTAAAATGCAGGCATCAGATTAAAAAAAAAAATCAACAAATGCCATAGCAACAAGCTAGTTAATTAGCCATAAAATAGCAGCCCCAAACAATTTACTTTTTTTTAAGAGAAAACAACACAACCAAATACAGTGAAATATGTTGATGTAACAAAGATGAAAGCATTATCATGGGACTAGTTTTCTAAAAAGGGGGGGAAAAAGCAAAAGGGCCTGTTTGCTTTCACTTTGTAGTCAAGAAATAAAGCTCCAACCTGTACCTTCACTGTGTCCAGCGGATAACCCACTGCTGTGCTTAGACCACCTGAAACAGAGAGTGTATTGGAGACGGTTAACAGCGCACATTGCAACAGATTGTTTTCCCCCATTGTGGCAAGTCATTAGGGGAACGGCAGAAAAATGCAGCTTCAGAGCCCTGCTGTTCTTGGCACCAGACTTCTCTCAAGCTCCAGCAATGACATTTGAGCCAAGAATGACAGAGCAAAAAGCGCAGATTTCTCTGCATGACCAAGACACGCTCAGAGGAGGAATCCGAGTGTCAGGGGAAATGTATCAGGAGGAATAACACCATGGTGCAAGCTGGGATGGGGGGAAACACAGAAAGCGCTGCTGTGAGGAAAGCTCTGTGCACGCCGCCAGCGCTGTGGGCTCTGAGCAGCCCTCTGAAAATGGACTTGGCAGGAAGGTTGGAGGGATGACTTGTACAGTATTGGACTCTTTCTGTTCCCTCTCTCAGCTTAGGCAGTACAGCATCTTTGGACCGCGACCAAGGAGCCTCACGTGAGGTGCAGAGCATGCCCACTCACACGAGGAGTCTCTGGAGCAATTTTGGTTCTCCATGCTTGATTTGGAAATATTAAGTAATAAAAGCAGTGGTCACAAGGTCATTAATAAAAGAGGGGCAGTCCTCAGGCATTACAGGTTCTCAGCAACCTGTCTTCCTTCTTGAAGGCAGGAGAGGTACTGCTGCTGCCTCCTGCATGCCAGCGACTGGACACATCCTCGCTGCACTTTACAAAGCACATCTGCAGCCCTGGGTGAGGAATTAGGGTCCACGGCACCATGCTGGACTAAGCCTCTGAAGCGCATCTCCTGCATGCACCAAATACGGCTGCAAAAGCAGAGCAAGGAGCAAAAGCAAAGGTTGCTTGGAGCCCTGGCAGGCCGGTGTGACGCCGGGGCCGGAGGGCGCGTGCAGGCGCAGCACAACCAGCAGCACTGCTCTGCGGTGAGACCACCCGTCCTCCGCTGCTCGGGGCTCAGCAGGATTAAGGGGCAGCGAGGGATTAGCGCCCGGCACGCACAAAGCCAGCGTGCTCGGCAGCATGCCCCGCACGCCAGCTGACCACAACTCCCTGCCTGTGGCAGTGACAGCAATTCCAGCATGCTGGGGGGGGGGGGGGGGGGGGGTGTGTGTCAATCCTCTATCGACAGCCAGGCTCATTTCGAGACCTTAAAATAGACACTGGAGTTAGAAACGCATTAATCCTATGAGACAAAGTTACTGCCTTCATGGCAGATAAGGAGAGCAAAAGAGCTCCAACATGGACCTCTCTTGGTTGCAGTAACAAACAGATCACCCACTGTCCCTGCCTTTACCTCAACTGCATTTCTCAGCTCTGATCTAAATGCATCTGTTGGCAGATACAACAGATGATAAAGGGTCTGACTAGCCAACTTCCTCCCACCACATCAGCTGCCAGGTCATCTGAGAGGAAATTGGGCTGGGGATCGATGGAACTGTATCCATGTTATTTAGACAGAGAGCAAGTTCATAAAAGTACTGGATGAGCCCTTCAGGGAGCGAGGCAGTCATAGATACAGTGCAGGTCTGGTGGCTCACAGGTTGGAAACTGCCTCATTGAGTCCTTTAAAAAAAAAAAAAAAAAAAAAAAAGAAGATACTTTAAAATGTATTAGTTGCTGTGGGCATTTCACTAGGCATGTTCACCTGTGATTACATGGCTGCTTGGGAGTTCTGGAAAGCTCTACTATATTTAAGAGTTTTACATTTGGGAGTTTTACCAGCTCCTGGTGTGAGTCACCAGGAGACAATCCCAAAGTGCATTACTCAGAAGAAAACAACTGACAGCATCTTGCCTGAAGAAAAATGAGGTTTATTCTGCAAAAATCTCTATCAAATCTGCCACCAGATAAATAGCAATGAAGAAGAAAAATGGGCCAAGAAACCACCTTCTGTATTTCAAAACCAAAATGAGATCAGATTGAAAGCAAGATGGCGAGGGGGAATACACAGGCAGAATACTATGGCTTGAAGGAGCAATGCCTCTGGTCTGAGCAGAGTGACAACGCACAAAGTCATCCGGGGCCACCTGTACTGTCCCAGATTCCCAGCCATCAGCCAGAGGCAGACTGCAAACACGGACCCTGCCAGCCAGGGAAGAGCAGCACATAAGTCAATGTCAGCGTGACTGTGCTGACCTCAGAGGTGCGGTCCCCTGGCCCAAGAACCCCGCCCAGATGGGACGATTTGGCATCGCATCGGTTTCAGACTTCCTGAACCTCAGAGGCAGCGGATGCGGGCTGACCAGATGCTGGTGAGAAGGGGCACCATGTGCCTCGCACACATAAGCCCCAGCTTGCTCCACCAGCTCAGGAAGGTAGGAACCTTGGATCACGCACATGAGGTACCAAGGCTGTTTTGGGTCAGTGTTCGACAAGAAGTGTCCTCCTTTCTGAAGAAATTGCCCTGTTCACACATTAAGATGCAGGGACAGCAGCAACATAGACAAAATAAAACAAGTTTTCCCCAAACCAGCCTATTTCCCATTGCTTCTCAGTTCCAGGGGCTCACCTTGGTGCCAGCAAGGACCAAACATCACCACTTGGGGGGGAGATCATAAGGGTAAATTCTTCGCTGTTCCCACCAAAGTGGATATGTGAACACCCCAAACCCCCGAACAACCACAGTCTGCCATGAACTGTGTGCACTCCAAGCAGTTAGGTTTTCCGAGCTGAGGAGCTCAGCCAAGTCCATCAAAGGCTGAGGAAGAAAGGCTCTGCACAGTGTCATGCAATATAAATAGCCTGGGACAAAGATAGCATGACCCACATATACCCTGTTTGCACAGCAGAATTGAACAAGGCCAGCAATGTATAGCATTTGTATGAGAGAGGGATCCTGTGGGACTGCTGCTGTGTAACACTGCACTAGCTGTGATGAAAATAAATGGCAAAACCAGGTGAATGATCTTTTCTGGGTTGTAGTGAGCCATTTTTTATGCCTACTTTATCTGAGATGTTCTTGGGTATTGTGCAGAGGTTGCAGCATCCCCTACACACACACACACACAGAGTGCAGGGTCAAAACTGACTTACTCACAGTCTCTTCACAAGTCAGGCAGGCAATTCAAATAAGGAGGGATCCCGGCAATCAGCAGAGAGCAAGTGGCAGCCTTACGGAGCTCACTGGGCTCACTGGCTCCGAGCTGTTGGTAAGCACCTGGCTGAGAGGCCCAGGGAGAAGCAGGGATCTTGGTCCATGCGCTGGATGGGTAGACAGCATCTTCCAAAGACCTTTACTTTCCAAAGAGCTGGGACCGTAAGAAGTGCCCCATATCCTAAACAAGCAGAACTCCATCCAATAATGTGACCCTGGCAGTGGCCAGCAGGAGCTGTTTTAGCTGTAAGGACAAGGAGACAGCATGTTCCCTCCATAGGTGGGCTATTTTATCTACCCTTGGACTGCATGTGACTGGTGTGTAACCTTGCAGCAGGACATAGAGAAGCCTGGGCATGCTGCAGACCGTGCTGCACTACCAACGCTGGGTGAACCTCAGCTTCCCCTTCCCAAGTCTTTGCGCCTGGCACAAGAATCAAGTCATCCCCTAGTTATCAATCGCCCTAATCGTCAATACCCATCCTCTGCTGTGGCCCAGGCTGCTGCTGTAGCAGGGCTAGAAAACACACATGGAAAACAGGGCTGGAAAACACACACAGGGAAATTCAAGTTGGAAGGAACCTCAGGAGGTCTCTAGTCCAATCTCCTGCTCAGCTTTATTGGCCAGGAAGGACATCCTTATAGATGAGCTGCTTTTGAGAACATCCAGCCCCATTTGGTGGTTGTTGAAAGTTTCCACAGTCACTAAGCATGCTTCTCTCACATTGTTTCTATCTGGAGTCACAGCAGGTCACTGGTTTTTGAGCTGAAGATGCTGAGCATGTTCCATGGCCACAGAAGAAATAGCTCAAAGGGGATGCCCAATATTTGTGCAGGTGCCTGAGCCAGGCTGGATCATTCCATGGGATTCAGAAGGGCAGCATCTCTGCTGTTTTTCAGAGGTGCTTAAGCCATGCTTTGTCCAAAACACTCTGAAAACAGATCAAGGCCACAAGAACATTATTTACTAAACAGAATTTCTGTTATCTGTGCGGCCTCTTGAGTTGTTTGACGTGCTTCAGCTGGGTTTGCAGCTTCCTTGGGAATGCAAAAACTGCTTCAGCTCTAACAAACATAAGCCATGAAATAAGCTCAGCACCAAAAACTTCTCAGTTGTCACAGGAAAGCTGTCCCACCCCTGGAAGCTGTCCCGTGTCAAGGTAGGGAGCATGGCCTTGAAGCCCTGCCCAGGTACCTTGCCCATGTCTATGTGCAAGCTCCCAGCAGGGAACAGCGTGCCAGAAAACACCCCTGTCTGCCAGTGAAAAGTTGCATTAGCGCTCTTAGAAAAGCCCTGAGCTGGACACAGGTGACAGGATGGAAAATATTGCTCTCAGACACCCTGAGGTCAGCAAAGTGCATCAAAACAAGCAAAGACATTTCTGGTCCCAGCTGGAGCTCCCCCCCAGCCTGCATCCTCCCAGGCTGCGCCTGCTTCCAGGGCACCCATGGGAGACACTTGCTGCATGGCCAGGTGGCACACGATGCTGGTGCCCAGACAGGGAGGCCCTGCACAAACCACTTTGCATGGGAGCGGGGGCAGAAGGCTGAGGAGAAAGGCCACTTTGAAACTGTGTTTTCAACTTTCCACATTCCCTTGCAAAGGAACTTTATCCTTAAGTGGCTCAGCTCCAACTGTGCCAACAAAAGCAAAGGAGTCCAAGCAGTGAACGCAATCGTCGCTGCCCCACCATTAACATGAAGTCTCAGAGGAGTTTTGGTGAATCCCTCCAGGATGGACATACCATTGCCAGCCCCAGCACAGGACTCCCATCTCCACTGGATGCTCTGAAGTCAGCAAGGAAAGAGGAGGAGACAGGCAAGCTGTCGTGGAGGGGTTGATTATATCCCACTCTCCCAGGAAGGATCCTTCCCGAGCAGGGTCTCCCAGCACCCCAGGAAGGCCAACACCCAAGCAACAGGCACCTCCAGGGCTGGATGCTGCTGAGATGCCAAACCTCACCCCACTTGCACATTTTGGGTCACAAGCAATAAGGGGCTGCAGGGTAGAACTCATCGTGGTCCTTCCCAGGAAATGCACATCTGCACCGGGACCAAGGCTGCTCCTGGTGAAGGAAACGGCCAAATTTCAGCAGATCTCAAAGTGAGACCTGACATGCAGGCTTGGGCTGGGCATCTCAGCCATCTGGCAGGTTTATCTGGCCTTTCTGGCAGCAGCAACCCCAAGGCTCTTGTCTTGGTATTTGATACTCTGCTAACTCTGATGATTTCAGAAAAGAAATGAGACCAGTGGCTACATTTTGTTGTTTAAAACAAAGCTGTGTTTGGGCAGTACATGCTCTGAAAATGTCTATAATTAAATCACACTTTTATAATCTTATTTTTATCTAGCTATATCTATGTATTTTTATATATAGCTAACCTACTTTCTCCCAGGTCGAAGCCTGCTACGTAGCACGCCTGCACTGAAATTACCATCACAGTTGCAAATATATCTTAACATAAGATAATGCAAAGGTCATTCATTCAGACCTTCTTCACTGCAAAAAGCCATACCTCTACCCCTCCCGTCTCACAAATCGCATCCTCAGCCCTCCAGAGCCACAACCCCGACAGCCTGCCAGGACCCCCAGGCACCAGACACGTGAGGTTTCACTGTTGGGGCAAAACTCATGAGTCTGTATCTGGACACAACATATTCCACTTTGTCTTTTCCTATCAGAGTTTTGCCCTGTCCCGCTACAATTATACTGGAGGAGATTGCAGGGCAATGACCTCAGCTGACCAAATAGCAGCACTGCCTCTCCAATAGGTCTGTGAACCTGCTCTGATGACATTTTACATTTAATGAAGAAGAATGCACTTTTAACAAGCAGCCCCCATCGAAAGACTCTCAGCTCTGCCATTGAGACCTGCCCATTAGCTGAACAAGAAGGAAACACAGCGATCTGCTTTCATCAACAAGCACTACGTATTTACCTCCAATGGCCCCGGCAATGAAATCCATCCAGACTGAGTCTGCTGCCTTAATTACCCTGCTTTAGCGTTAGGGAGGTAGAAGAAGGAAGGATACCGGTTCAGTCTTTCCAGAGCACCGCAGGTCCTTCGGAGACAGAGTGATTTGCAATATCCTGCTGTCTTTTCTTGCCTGTGGGAATTGTGAGCCTTGTGGATACTTGATGAATTTGTACACTGGAGGCAGAGACGGGAAGCCTGGAGCTGTTCCAGGAACACAGTGAATAAGTAATCCTGTGAAGCCCTGCAATGCTGTGCCAGAGCCGCTGTTCCCAGTGTCTTTCTGCTTGGAAAATCACAAGGGGTGGTGTCTTGCAGGGTAACGCTGGCTGTGAAGGGGCCATTCCCTGTTGTACCCATTCCCTGTTGTACTTATTAACCCCAGAAGACAGCCTTGCACACTTGTTTGCCAGAGGACACTCTTGCCCTGTGCCATGGAGAAGTGGCACGGGCGGCTGCATATGAGACGCCTCCTCCCCCCATCCCAGCCCACCCTTCTTCCTTCTGATGGAGCAGACCCCCTTCCCGTCAAGAAAAATTCCTTGTGCCCTTCCCAACCCATCAAGGAAAATTCCTTGTGCCCTTCCCAAGGAATTTTCCTTGGCTTTCCTAACCCACGCAGCTGACCCTAAACCTCTACCCAGATCCCCACGGACTATTACCTGCTCATTGTGTATACATGTGGTGAAGCCAGAAAGGAACCCAACCACATACAACGCATTTGCTTCCCTTTCCGACTGCAGGGTAGTTTTCCCAGCCCCTGGAGGAGCTCTGCTTCTTCACTTCTTGTTCTGTCTCCCATCCTCCTTTCCAATGTCAGCTCCTCGCTGAGTTCAGCGGTGGAGCGGGAATCACTATTGCTGCTGCTCGTACCCCAGTGTTTTGCCCTGCAGGGGAGGTGGGAGATGGATTTTGCCAGGATACTGGTCCAGCACTTAATTTTACCTTCCTAATTTACACCCAGCACAGGGTGGTGATCTCAGCAGGGGAAAGAGAAAAACACAGAGAGAGACCTGCTGGTCAAGGGGAACCAAGAGCTCAAGAAAATGCCACATTGCCTATTTTTGCACAAAAGCCCCATACCAGAGGGCTGCCACATCTACACAGGAAAGGTTAAGTTTTGCCCGGAGTGAACCTGGAAACTGAAGTCCTGATGCAGTGAAGCACTTGCCAAGTCGTGACCTGAATTGTACTCCTCTTGAAGAGGTTTCCCTGGGTCAGAGCCAAGGCACATTGGCAGCAAAGGGAAAAGACAATTTCACGGCTGCTGGCCCCCCAGGTCAGCTTCACAGAGGAGCTGAGGACCTTAGTCCCCAGTGCTGTCTCCTGCACGTTTCCCAAGAACATATTTCTCACTGAAGTACATATTTTGAATGGGCTGATGTGTCAGCAACATATAGCACAGCTCAGCGTGATGGCCCAGAGCTTCTGGGAACTGAAAATTAAAGGATTTTTAGCAACTTGCTTCCCATAATTTCTTACATGTCCTTCCCTGAACACTTTCTGTGCTGGAGAGAACAGTTAATTCCAGTGTAACATCATGCAAGGACAGCAAAAACTTAAAACCAGAAGTAAAATATTATCTAAAGAGAGAGCAATGTAGCTGCTAAAGCACACTGGGTTATTCAGTAGCCCTTCCTTGTTACACCTGGTGACCATACTGGAGTTATTAACGGTTCATCAACAGTCTGTTCGTGCCAAGTGCAGGGAAAAGTGCTGTTTCCACTTCCCCACCAGCCATTCCTGGCTGCTGTCCTTGCGGGCCCCCTCCAGCAGCGGGAATGGCTATGGGACCTGCTGCATCAGTGACACGTGGGGACAAGGACACCGTCCCCTGCGGAGGGGCAGCCCGGGAGCCTACAACCTCCTGGTTCCTGCAGGGATTGGGCAACCTGCCAAGCTGCTCCAGCCCGCACTGCAGCAGTCGCTGCCACCTTCGGGACCACTGCTTAGACACCACTGTTTAATACTGCTTTTCTGGGAGTTGCTTCCAGGCAAAGTGAAGAAATTCATTATATTCCCAATACAGAAGTGTCACCATGCATTCCCTCCCATCACATGGCCAGGGGTGTCACGTGGGGGCAGTTTTTTCTATGAAGTGCAGTGACTGGTGCAATATCAGCAAGAAAATAGAGACTGGCTGGCATAGCACACTGGATGACTAAAGTATCAGGAGTAATAAGTATTTCTCATGAAATGTCACAAGACTAAGCAAAATTTCTACTTTCTTTAGCTGAGCTGAACAGCTCAAAGGGAATCTTCCTGATGAAACCTTCTGAAATTGCTAAAAAAAAAAAAAAAAACAACCCAAACCAAAAACCTTTCCTTTGCAACAGAAAATTAACCCTTCTTTATTATTTTAACCATCATTCACACCAATGCTTCTATCAAAACATTAGTTTCCTTTATATAACACAAAGTTGATTCCAGATTCAAGCATTTTGATAACCTTCTGACAATGGTTTCGGTCACTTAGATGAGGTATATTGGGAGAAGTCATGTTTTCTGCTTGACTGGGATTGCTCTGCAAACAGAGGCCATTCAGAAGGCGGCCATCTGAAAGAAGAATATTTTGGGGCTTGAGATGTTTCACCGTGTCCCATGAAGGTGTCGCTGGGGGCAGTCAGCTCCAGAGGAATGCACGCACACAACTGCTTCGGGGACATTTGCCTCAACGGGGGCTTAGCAGGGTAACATGAGCCCCAAGCAAACACAGACACCACTACTGTAGTCTCCAGTCATTTGCTCCCAGTGTCTGGCCAGGACTGAGAGGCAAACAGCATCACTGTCACGCTTGTCAGCTGTGTGTGACCCGCTCAGCCTGGCCACCATGTGACAGCAGTGAGGGCAGAGCCTTCTGGAAGAGAAGCCCTGCTCAAGTGTTGAAATGTTCATGCGTGAGCAAGTACAGAGGAAGGTGCAATTTGGCGTGAAGGAAACCCTGTCTACAAAATGAAACCTGTATTACTGCATTTGCTGTCACTTGATGGCATGCCCTGAACAGTACAGACCAACTCCCCACTAAAGAGAGCGATCCTTAAGGCAGCAATTCAGCCTCTCTTACCATGAGTCCTAGAGATGCAGAGTCCTTGAGGTCTCACTGTCCTTCACACCTTGCTGAAGGAGCATCCTCCTTCATCCCCTCTGCCCCAGGTTTCAGAGAGATATACCAGCTCTCAGATACCAGATTCATTAGAAACACTTACCAGAATCCAGGTCCCCAATGCCACAGGTCAACAGAGACGGCCCAAAAAATCCAGCCCAAAGACATCCTGAATTATCAGGAAGATCTTTAAGGTCAAATACAAGTTGTTCCTATCACACTTTGACACAATGTCCAAGGACTGACAGAGATCACTGCTAGTCCAGCTTGTAAATGAACACCATGGTCCACATCTATGCAGGGATGAGCGAAAGTGCCTGGTCTCAACCCAGGTGGTCTTGTCAAAGCATGCCCTAAGAAATGACACACGAAACACATGCTTTGAGTCTCCACAAGGGATAGTACTCCACTAGAAATAACTCACAAGTCCTTTCCTCCAGTAGCAAACTGTTTAAGAGCAATTTGTTCAAAATGGGTTAACAAGGGATTTTGAGGAAGCAGAGCGTGGACGGTGTTGTCAGATGAAAAGACAGATCTGACAATATGAAGCAATCTGTAGGAAATTACTAATCTAAGTGATAGAAAAGTGAGGAAGGCCTTAATTTTGCACAGTGAGTGATGGATGAAACACTCCATTTACTTCACAGGAGGAGGCAGCTGTCTGCCCACCCAGGCAGAGAGAACTGCTCCACAGCTAAAGCAGCAGCGGCGTTAGAGGACTGGTACAAGTGTATGAGCAAAAGGAAAGGTGGAGAGGGAGACTTCAGGTAGGTAATCCATGTTAAGTAACATCTTTTAGGTGAGACAAAAAAGCAGGGGCATCCCTTTACTCCTCTCCTTCCATAGATCACTCCCAGGACATTACCAACTCCATCTGTCCTGCAAAGTGAAAGAGAAGCCTGTCCTCTTTTGCCTCTGCAACCACCTGCTAGCTCGTCAAGCCAGATTTGCTGAGAAAATGCTCCTGCCTCATTTCCTGCCATAACATGCTGCATTTGCAATTCCCCTCACGCTATGTGATATCCCACTCACATGCACATCCATTAATTCCAGTCCAATTTATTTTGGAAAAATCCTTGACTGAAGAGCCTGTTCAAACAGCTTTGGCCCTCTATGTCACCAGGCTGTTTGCACACTGTGGAGCAGGAAAGAGTGACATCAGCAGCGCTGAGCTGGCAGAGCCTGATGCTTGGCTTGCGTGGTGGTGGGTGGAGAGGGGGGTGGAACCTCCTGGCTTCAGCTTTGTTACGGGTTTTCGAATCAGCGTCTCATTGTCCTTTATCTCAGGTACTAATGAAAAAACAATAATTCCAAGGACTCAAACATTCACAGCAGGAATTTCACAGCAAACCAAACAAAACAGGTAAGGAAGCCACTCTGAGCATTGGCAACTGCAATCACTTTTAGCTGGGGATAAGTGATCAGTGATTTCACCTCTGGAAAGCTGATATAAGGTTGTAATGTTTCTACACACATTTCCAAGGAAAGGGAAAATGTTAGATTTCCAAGGGCATTGAAGATGATTGCAGTAATTTAAGAAGTGACACAGATTTTCTGTGCGGCTTTGGGCACATCACTCAATCTCCCTACACTCAATCTTCTCATGTATGTCCACTGCCATGAAGGCACTGCAAGGATTCAGGCACTTCTGAGAGACCCACAAGTGTCTGTTCAGGAGTAAATCCTGGGAAAAGGTGGAAGTAACAACATTAGCACCCACCCTACACAAACACCCATGTGGAAAAAAAAAAAAAATTAAAAATGGCATTGCTCTCATGTATCTTCTTAAATGTTATATAACTCTCCCCCTGAAATGCTAATCTTTACAATAAGAAAGAGGAAATGTGACAGTGCACTACCTCAGTCAACTAACTCCTTTAAAGGATTTTATGCCAGCCAACATTGCCAGCACTTTGGAAGGACTCCTGGCTGTGATGGAGGGAGGGGATGTCAGGACAGTTATTGACTTTCTGATTGCACTTTGAGCTTCTTTCCAACCTCTTGCACATTTTCTGCATTTTAATGAACGGAAGATGTAATAAGTGACCTGGCAGCAGGTTTGGAGAATCAGGAGCAGAAGGAGGCACTCACCTTCCCCATCTCTTCTTCCACACCAAGCAATAATGTACTGTTTATTTGTCATGATGATATTAATGTACAACACTCAACCTTTTCAGCAGGGGTAGCTCAGGTGCTAGGCAGTAAAATGTAGCGGCCGTGGTAGGAAGAGTGACAAGTCCCAAATCCATTGATGATGCTGTTGCAGTACCAGTGCTCTCTCCAGTATCTTTTTCTCCAATATTCTCAAACTGTGTCTCCCTCAGATCTTTGCTGTACACTAGTGAAAAATGTATGAGATGCTACATCATTTTGACTAGCCAACAGTCTTTCTTCCCTTTGGAACTATCTGATTTGATGGGATTTAGCAGCCTCAGAACTACTTGGAAATTTGGAAGAAAACTCAGCTCTAGAACTATAAAGCATTATGATTTAGGACTTTGATATCAGCTGCTAAAATCACATGGGAAAGATTGTTATAAAGATACTTAACTGGCAAGCCTGGCACCGACGAGTTTAGAAAAGAGAACTTTTTCAAAATACCAGCATTATTATGAGCTTATGTTAAGACCGGATATATACAAAAGAATTTAACATTTTTTATCTTGCAGGAGTGGAAAACAAGTGAAATTGCACTGAATTAATTAATGCATTCAAGCAGAAACAAAGCATCTCCCTTCAAAATTCTGCTACAAATCAAGTTTAATTCCAGGGAGGATCCCCATATTGTTGGGGCCAAAGAGCTACTGATACCCATGCTATCTTGATCAATACTAATTCAGGGATCTCTGCTGTGAGCCTTTGTAAGCAGTGTACACAGTCCTAGTAGAAATATAGACCAATTTCATCGGCAAACATTCAATTCTGTGCCTCCAACATTAACCTGATTTTTTCCATGAGCTTGAGCTGGAGAAAAATTTGAGGTCTAAGCCAGAAGTTTCCATAGCTTTTTCAGTAGCATCCCCAGCATTAGCAAAGAGAACCCAGACACCAGTACTAACAGTACCAGTCTCTGAACAGCATATGAAGCTCACAGCCTCATTTATCACTCTCATCTTTTCCCTGGCATTAGTTCAGGAACTGTATGAGAGCCCATCTTGCATTCTTGAAGAGAAACTTCCTGGGAAGTTCTGCAAAGGCAGATTAGTCATTCTGCCACGCCTGTTCTTTCAATTTCTAAGAAATTAGTGCCTTTTCAGTACGACAAATGCAACAATAAGCATATTCCACATGATAGCTGGAAGCCCACATATGACCCAGCAGGAAGACAGGTCAAGATCTTAAAAATATGTCTGTATATAAACCTTAGTGGCATTGCCTCACAACATATTCCCACTTTTTTTGGCTATCTCTTCTCATTCATTACTGACTGGTGCATCATACTGTGTGTCTACACTGTTTGATAACTTAGTGTTTAGATTCAGCTGGACGCCTGGTCTCCCAGTTGTTGACTTTGCATGTGGATACAAGCTGTGCCAGAGGATTTCAAGTACATGGTGTTGGAATTATATTTGTATAGCTGTTGGCAGTGAAAAACCATGTGCCTCACAGAAATGTTTCTATAAGAACAGGGTGGCTTAAAAACAAAGACAGGAGGCAGGTAGAGGAGGTTCTCCTCCTAGCTCTGCCTCCTGTTCCTCTAGGACAAATCAGTTTTACCAGTTTCCTTACCTATGAAATGGGCATAACTGCACATTTTTACTTCACAGAAACAGCCTGATGCTTAGGTTATTTTGTCTGTAAATCCAGACTGGAAAATGCTATAAAGATGTCAACTACTGAGTTTTTATCTTCCTTTTCTGAATGATTTCCCAACAGTTTTTGCTCACTGTCACCAGTCACAAGTGTATTTATTGAGTGACTGAGTAATATGCAGAGGGAGAGATGGGTAAAGCTGCTTGGCTGATAGATAGTTACTAATTCAGGTAATTGGACTCAGTGCCCACTCTCTTATCTCAGCATGCCTCTTCGTGGTCTTTGGAATCTTAAAACTCTGCTGCCAAATAGCTTAGCAATTGGGTTCCGCTGCAGACTGCTCTCCATAGAGCCAACTGCATGTGCATGCAAAGCCTTCTGGTCTTCTCCAAGGAAGGCCAGCAGCAAAGAAATATGCTCTACCTGCAGCAAACATAAGAGGATGTAGTCCTCATAATATTTCAGGTACTTTGGACTCAGCTCCTTCCCCAAATGTATATAAAAAAATAATTATCCTGTTGTAGCCATCATAGTACCAGCACAGGCCAGAGAATAAAGATGGGACCTATGGAGAGAGAAGAAAAGAGCCAGTATGGGGGTGTGTTTGTGTAGGTCTGCCCTCTCCAGCCTACTTGCTGACTGCTTAAAATAAACATGACAGAAGAGGAAAAGACTCAGCTGTTTACTTAACAGAACTCCAAGTATATATGATCTTTGGAATTAAAGGTAATGCCAAGGAAAGGACTTGGACTAATGCTGCAGGCAGCTTTTTCCCATTTTTCAGTCTGTTAACTTCTCATCTGCTTCTGGGGAAGTACCCAGTGGGGTTGGCTATGGATTTGTATTTGAAACAGAGCACAAGACAACTGACTATGAACAAGGATGGATTCTTCCTCAGAGTGATCATAAAAGTTGTTGACTGTTTTAAGTGCAGGTTATGCTTCTTCCTCTTGCCTTCTCCAACAACCCAGTATATTTAAAACCAATAACCCAACTAAAACACTCCTCTGCATACACAATACACATGGAGCAGAGGCTGAGACAAAGAACAGAAGGTGCATGTTGGCCACTTCTGCTTAAAATGACGAGGATCAGGATTTAGAAGATATGCGTGCCAAGTAATAAAAATGTTTCCACTTCACCAGGAAAAAGCATGGGAAGTTGGAGCTATGCCAAATTTTTCAGGGTGCTTTACAATTTACAGCATGCTAAGCCACTCCCTTCCTGCAGCACCTCTCAGTCTCTGCCTCTCTCAAGCTCAACACCTCAGATATTAGCTTAGACAGTTGTTCGTCAGTCAAGCTCATGATTTCGCTTGGAACAGAAGGGGTCTCACATCCTGGGATCCTGACCAGGACATTTGGGGGGATTGCAAAGCCCCTACCCATTAGCAGATCTATAAGCAGAGCAGCTCTGTTTCAACAGCACCTGACTCTTGTACAAATGCATCATTTACATCTCATGCTTTGAAACACCAGTCTTATCAAGGGATTTTATCAGGCTGGGAAGTTTCGACATTTGATATACAGTACCTTTGAAGCCAGTGGGATAATAACGTCAGAGAATACCCTAAAGCCACCCAAGGTCATAAAGTTAATGGATAATAAAGGCATCTAGTCCCCTATGAATAATGCCTTAGCTGCTCAGTCTTCAAAGGCAGCTGCATCCTGAGGATCTGGAGTATCCTAATGACCTGACTAAATAACAAAACATTGAGTGGGGCAATGAGTACGACAACTGGGTCAATGAATAAAACAGTGTTTAGGAAAATAAAGAAAATGGACTCGAATCCACACAAAGGTACTCAGTGAATTCACCTGGAGAAGAATCTTCTTCAGACACTGGGTGTTTTGACAGAGCAGCTCGGCTTCTAAGTTTTTCTTATGTACTTAACATTGTATCCCAATATTTCTCTCATTTTACCACTTGGATTTATTTGTTGCTGCTTTATATGGTCAGCCATTTGGTGAAGCACTAGCTGATCTTCAAGCCTAGTTGTGCTGGACTGCAGTCTCTGGAAAATGCAAGGTTTTCCTTGCAAGAAGTTTGCTAGAGTAAATGTAACGTTCACATGGCTGCATGCACATGGTCTAAATGCCACCTAGGTTCATGTCATAAACAGGGCACAGAGAGAAAGCTGTTGCCCTGAAGAGTCTTTGAAGAGTGATTCAGGGAGCCCAAGTAGGTGCTAGGAAGGAGAAGCTCAAAATCCAGTCCCAGCTCAAAATAAAAAGAGAAACTGATGCATTTTTTCTGGGTGATGAGTACTGAAGTTGTGATGATGCAGCAGTGCATTACCTTAGAAGATAAGGAAAGAGCTGAGGGCAGAAGGCTGTATGAAAGGAAATTCTCCTGCCAGGTAGTCCCAAGAGCTGCCCAAGCCCCAGTGAAGCTCTGGGGAGCAAAGGGGAGACTCCCCCATCCACCACTCTCCATGTTCTAGTGGGATGTGCCTACTGGGACACAGCCAATTCACAAGCAAACAGAAAGATTTTGAAACACCTGAGTCAACAATGTGTATTTTATTGCATGCCATTGCCACCAGAATTTCTGCAAGTTTATCACAACTCTACAATTCTCTTCCTACTTCACTCTGCTTTTGCCCTTTCTCTTTGCGTTTCATTTACCCGCAGTGTTAATTCTGCCTTGATGCTTCTTTACTCTCCTCCTCATTCTCGGCCCCTCTCCACCCAGTTCCATTTACCCAGGTTTCTGTTCAGGCTCACCTCCTCCCAGATCTTTTCTGGGTGCCATCAAGGGCAGCAGGTGGCTGACAGAGTGACTTCTTGCCATGAGAATGAAGGGGAACTTTCTCTCCTATCTCACCCCTCCAGCATCACTTGCAAAGCCTCTTCCACCAGAACTGCCACCATTCAGACCTAAAAGACAACAGGACAAAGGGAAGAGGGTCTTTGAAGGATGACATTAAATTATAACTTTAACATTTTCTCTCAGACATGTGGCAGTGCTGCTGCTGCACATGCTGGTAGATCCTCTATGTTTCCCAAGCCGCCGTCAGCTCTTTCTTTTCTGCTTTGTCTATCTGATGAGCCCACATTTCAGCATCCTGCAGGGAAGCTAAATGCTCCCAAAGAAAAAGAAAGCAGGAAAAGCACAGCCCCTCACTCCAGCTTTCTAGGGGATGCATCCCAGACAGTTGTAAGTTTTGTTTGTATCCACCTCAGCAGAATGAAAGGAAAGGCGGTCACAGCTGAGCTGAATCTACAGAGCCTGAAGGGCACAACTCTGAGTCACACTCTGAGCCAGAGGCATCACACATCAAAAAAGCGGACACAAGATCAGACATAGCTTTTGAACTATCTAGAAAAACAGCTTGAGTGAAGAGAAAAACCATTAATGTGGGTTGGGTTTCCTTGAGCATCAAGTTAGCCCTCCTCTCCAAAACTGTATCTGTACTGCACACATAAGGCCCTGGATCAATAGGCAAAATGTCTGGCCTAAGTAATACTACCAAATTATAAGAGCTATATGACTTCCTTCACGAAACTCCTATGGAAGCCACACACAAATATAAGTACCTATATTAACTCACTGTCCCTCCACATACAAGCTTAATAAACTCCTCTACATTCATACAACGTTGCCTCACAAGTGTAACTTGAACTGAAAACAAAACAAAACCCCAAGCAAGAAAAAATGAACAAAAGGGAAACTCCCCAGTGGGACCAAAGCCATGCTCATTCCTTAGTGAACTAACCCTTGAGATCTCAGGCTTTATTTCAATGAGCCCTTGGTGTTCTCTGTGCTAATTTTATAAAGCACCCCTCTGCCCCCTTTGAAGTACATGCCTGCTGCAGTGGGTTCAGTAGTATTGAATAAAACATTCAGTAGCACTGAATAAAGCTTATTAGGAACAGTTCAAGCATGCAGGAGCGAGACAGGCCTTTGCAGATTGCAGCAACCTGGAACGGGCTGCACAAACATCGACAGCGAGATTAGAATTCAAGTGATCTTGGCAAACTGGAAAAACAATCTAGAAAAAGCAATTTAGCATGGACAGCTAGGAATGACTGTGTAGAAAGAAACTGTGCAAGTACGAGATAGGGAACATTGTGGCATGCAGCTGATCTACTGAAAAGGGTCTGGGGCACATCATGTGTCACAGGCTGCCCATAAGTCAAGGATATCATGTTATGTAATTGTATGTTATTTATTGCATGTTATATTACGTTTTGTTATGTTATGTTGTTATGTTATGAAAGGACTCTTGCCTATATCTGATCTCATATTCAGAAATAAGAACAAGACTGTTGTCTGCAAGCCAATCTCCCATTAGTCACTCAGCCAAGGCCTTAGGGGTCAGTTCAAGAAACTTCAGATCAACTGAAGAAAGGGGGCGTAAGAAGCAGCAGCGATCAAAAGATAATAATCAATATAATTCAGAGAAGAAAAGACTAAGATTTGAAGCTGTCTTCAGATAACCTAAAAGGTGCCTGCAAAGAGAGAGGAAATAAATTGTTTTCCCTGTCCATTGTGGGCAAACATTAAATTTATGAAACACTTCTGATAGAGAAGGTAATTTCTCTGAGGCAGATTGCCTGGGAGATCAGACGATTTGAATACCAGATTAAAACCACTTTGGCCAGGAATGTTTTAGGCCAAGCTGATCCTTCCAAGGCTTGTGTTAGAAGACAGATGCATATAACATCTGGACTTTCACCTGCAGAGCTGTGTGCATGATCACAGTTCCTCTTGTGCATGCCAGAGTGGACAAGATTCCCAGAAAGTCACTTCCACATCTACTTGGAGAAAATGTTTATGGAAAAAGGACTGATCGGGGCTTCCTGTCTGATTTCACAGACTGGCTGCAGCTGTATGGGTTCAGCAAGGTCTAAGGTCCCCGTTAGGATGTAGAATGGTGTGTAATACAGCAGGAGTGGGCAGCTCCCAAGCCATTGGTGCTGCAGGCAAAGGGCAGGGCCAGCTTGCCTAACTGCTCTCTGATACCAACCGGTTCTCCCCAGGTGGGGCAGGTATGTGCATCAGGGAATCCAAAACATCCTGGAGACACCTGGGTCCTTGACTTGGTTTGACAGCGTCTGGAGATGAGAAGGAGCCCAACTGAGTGTTGGGTTGGAAGAAGACACAGGGAAGGTCAGGGACTCATTGAACGCTTTGTGTTTCCATCTTATCTGCTTATTAATAGTAATGATGGTCCAAGAGCTACTAAATCTGGGACAGGTTCTCAGGACTTGTTCTGTAGTAGTAGCTTCAGACCTCCTTGGAAGCATTCTTGTCTTTGTTCATTTGTTTGTGTTTTCTTTGTGCAGAAGGCAAAAGCTGGCTTCATTTTTAGTATGCTATTCCAATGCAAGATTTTATTGGCTTTATATTGAGCCGCTACACCTAGAAAAGCACTGCCATACCATGGAAAGCAATGGGAAAAAAAAAAAAAAAAAGAAGAAAAGGATAAAAATCCAGCTGCTTTTCCATTCTGCTTCTGGAACTAACTCTCTAAAAGCTGACTTTGTAGGCCCTGAAGAGATCATGTTACTCTAAACAAAGCTTGAATAGGCTACTTACTGCTCTAGACCACTGGTATTCCCCTCTCTCAGACATTGCCCAGAGAAATAACAAGCAGCTTAAACAAGGCTCCCTTCTGAAACTGTCAACAGCTTGAGTTTCCCGTTTAAAGGCTCTGGCATCAGGGCACCTTGAAACAAGGTAATGTTAGTAGGAAAGTAAAATTAATACGAAATGAGAAAAGCCTGCTGGGAGGGGAGAAGCCTCTTCTGCAGGGTGAAGCACAGCAGCAATGTTTAAGACCGAGATCCAGTGCTCTGCCAAGCCCCATGGGCAGCAGGGTCCTGATTTGTGGCCTTGGCTGTCAGA
The DNA here is from genome assembly GCF_030463565.1 of Pelecanus crispus. Lineage (NCBI taxonomy): Eukaryota > Metazoa > Chordata > Aves > Pelecaniformes > Pelecanidae > Pelecanus > Pelecanus crispus. The sequence continues at coordinate 60,475,666 of NC_134648.1, read as the reverse complement.
GGTAGTCTCCTCCCCACACTTGCAGCTGAGCCATGGGGGCAGCAGTTAGCAGGGAGCCCACATCTGTTTGCACAGCCCATTCCCTCTTCTCTGGGACAACAGCGGGTGGGGAAGGCTGGTTATAGAATCACAGAATGGTTTGGGTTGGAAGGGACCTTAAAGATCATCTAGTTCTAACCCCCCTGCCATGGGCAGGGACACCTTCCACTAGACCAGGCTGCTCAAAGCCCCATCCAGCCTGGCCTTGAACACTGCCAGGGATGGGGCATCCACAGCTTCTCTGGGCAGCCTGTTCCAGTGCCTCACCACCCTCATCATAAAAAATTTCTTCCTTATAGGTAATCTAAATCTACTCTCTTCTGGCTTAAGAACAACCCCAACTCCCTCAGCCTTTCTTCACAGGAGAGGTGCTACAGGCATTTCACCCCTGTTAAAAGGAGGCACCCCCTTCAGCGTCCTCAGGACATCAGCTCCGCAGGCCTTCCAACCACCAGCGTCCAGGGGTGCCTCACCCAGAAGGCAAGGTGCCCGCGGACAGCCTGCCTGAACCACCCAAAGCAGCTCTGGGGCTACTGCTGCTCCGCAGGAGGAATGCTCTGCTCCCCCCACCCCGCCCCCAATTTACTTCTGCTCAATTCTCCAGATGCGGCCGCAGACAGGAAGGGCCCCGGCCCCGCCCGTGCCCGGTAGGCCCCGCCCCGCCCCGCCCGGCGCCGGGAGCCGCCCCGACGCGGCCGCCAGTGGCGGCGGGCGGCGGGGGGGCGTCGTCCCGCTGCCCGCCCCTCGGAGGCGCGGCCCGGCGGCCCGGGCGCTAGAAAGGGCGGGCGGCGGGGCGGGCGGCGGCAGAGCGCGGAGCGGCGTCGCGCAAGGGCCGGGCCCCGCCGCGCAGGGAGGGCGCCAGCATGGCTCTGGATTTCCTCGCGGGATGCGTCGGCGGTGAGGAGTAGGGGGGGCTGCCCAAAAAAAAAAAAAAAAAAAAGGGCGGGGGGGGGGGGGAAATGCGGAAAAAGGGGCGAAAGGAGAACAGAAAAGGGGGAAAAATAGAAAATTTAAAAAGCGGGCAAAGCGGGGGAGAGGGTAAAAGGGGAGGGTGGAGGGGAGAGCTGGGCCCGGCGCTTTTATGTGGGGAGGGGGGATGGCTTTGGGCCCGGGGGCGGCGGGCGCAGCCGCCCCGCTGCAGGTGGGGCCGAGGCCGGGGGGTGGGGTGGGGGCGGGGCGGGCTGAGCGCCGGCGCGGCGCGCGCTCCCGGGGCTTTCCCGTAGCGGGGGGCGCGGGCGGGCCCCGCCGCAGCGCCGGGCTTGGCCCGGGGGGCTGGAAGGAGGGGCTGGCGGGGAGGGGGCTCCCTCGGGGTTAGCCAAGGGGCCGCAGCAGGCTCAGGGACCCCTCCGGCCTGGAAACGTTCATAGCGGGGAGCTTTAACGTGAAGAGGGGGCGACGGACGCTCGTCCTGCTCTTCCCTGTGCATCTGCTTACAGCCTTCCTTCTTCTATTTTTAGCACTTGCTAAAGGGTGTTCAGGAGGCTTATTCTTGCGTCTTTTCAGTTGTTTGCGTTTGCTGTTCACCTTGCCAACCTGGCAAAGAGGTGGTTTTTTTGGCTTTTTTTTTTTTTTTTTTCCCCCAGCTTCTCTCTGACTTCATCCTAGCGACCCCTGCTTGCCAGGGATCCCGCATGGCCAGTTGGGCCACTGATCTCATGCTGAACACAGTGCACATCACCGTTTTTGTGACTTAGACTCTCTTGCCACTGTGCTGGCCTTGAACAACCTGGACTACCCCACCCTAGAGTGGGCTTTGTATTTCTGCCACAGCTTCCTGGGGAGAGGGAGAGATAGTGTCTTTCTGCAAATGTGAGAAGGTGCAATGAAGCGCTCGTAGTTCTTGCCGAGACGGTCACAAATTGAACTTCCAGTTTTGGTGACAGAAGTAGGGAGCTAGAGGATCCCTTGCTTCAGCCAGTACTTGTGGGTTTAGTGCAAAATGCATGTGTTCAGATTAGTATAACGAATAGCCTTGCAGGTAACTTTTAAGAAGTCTTTTGATGCTAGAAGAAAGCAAAGGTTTTTGGTAATGCATGGTCCTTCTGCAGGTGCTACCATCACATCTGGAAAGGCTGGGGGGCAGAAAGCAGGAATTTTCTTCTGCCTTTAGAGAAGCTCCTAGGTTTTCTATGCCTCCACCGAGTGGCACATCCATGAAGTATTTTGCCTCAGGAAATCTGCAATCTCTGCCCACTGGATTTGCTTTGGGCCGAGGCCAGAGATCACTGCTGAACATCCCATATGACGTGGCACGCTCTGCAGTCACGCACCTCGACCCCCGCCGTGGGGCTCAGAAGCCTGAGGGCAGCACCGAGGCACCTCGTACTGGCCTGAAGGACTGAAGTGTAGATCTCCCACCTTCTGGCGTGACAGGATGCTCTTTGCTGGCCTGCCAGTAACGCTGTGCACTTACACCTCAGGCTGGTGGTTGTGCTTGGGCTGCTATAGCCCCAGACCCAGGAAGAAAACTGTGAGTCATAACCATGGCATGTGTTTTGTTTCAGGTGCTGCCGGAGTGCTGGTAGGACACCCATTTGACACTGTTAAGGTGGGTTGATTATGAAATACCTTTGTCTCTAGGCAGAAAACTTGGAAGTTTTTCCAAGGAGTGGGGGAAGGGAAAAAAAAAAATCCCCAGACACTGTAGGAGCATAAATCTGTGCTGGAAAGCTTGGAGTGAGCCTCCTCAACCACTGTTTATAGATTTGCAGTCTCCAGCTCTTCAGAAGTGGAAAAAAATTCTTTGTATGTATGATTCAACCCAGTAATATGACAAACATTGGCCTAAACTACAAGTTCAGCAGTGCAGTAACATCGTTATATTTGAAAATGCGATCTTACATTTAACTTAATTTTGTTCTAAGCTTGCTTCTCTGCAGCTGTTCATCACTAACTGCTAGAACTGCCTCTCCCTGCATTTGTAACTCAAACCTACTTTGTTACTAGGTTGAAAATTTGTGGTTTGTTTTCCCCCTCAAGCTCTGCTACTTGCTCCTTGAGCATTAATTTGTTGCACTAGCCAAAGGGTATAAGTGGTTAAAAATCCACAGCATGAAGCTTGTCTGGGGTTTTTTCCTCCCTTTAAGTATTATTATATATTTTTATAACTTTCCAAGTTAAAATGGATTTTCTGATAGTTGCTTAGCTGTATGTTAAGGGTAGCTGAGACCTGTTCAAAGACAAGATTTGAAGTCTCCTGGAGGGCCCTTCAGCCAGGACTCCCAGGGGCGGCAAGCCCATTTTTCAGAATGGGATGACAACTTAAATCACTTGGCAGCCTTAATCCAAAGTCTTGCAGTGGAAGAATAGAAGAAGGAATTGCCAATATATTCTCTGCTAAATTAATACACCAGATCATTTCACTGCACCAGACAGCACGCCACCCCCTAGAGCTATATTTGGAATACCTCTATCTTGCTGAATTTAGATATGCAAAGGGCTGATAGGGTTACCGAGGTCATCACCATTTTCTGTATTCTAGCACATGGTTAATTCAATACAGATTTTTCTAGCTAGTTGATATTAGTCCTTACCAGTCAAGTGCAAGCTGCTCAAATAGTAAAAACTGTATGTATGTTTCTCAGAGTATAGTAAATTTGACTGTTAAGTAATTGGGTTGAATTCTAGTATATATATTCAGGAATGGTATTATCCAGACTTGCATGGGGTTTTTTTATGGTGGTATGGGGCCAGCTGTCTTTTTCTCTCACCCCCATCCTGCCAAGTTTTGCACACTTAACCTAAGGTGATGGGTCATTTCACTGAAGCCAGCAAAACTGCTAAAATTCTATGCTCAGACTAAAGTTAAGCATGTGTGGGGTGGGTGGGTTTTTTGTTTTTAAAGTGGAACAGCTTCTAGTGCATGAAACTAAAACATTTAAGTATTTGCAAAACTAGGGCTCCCGTGCTAGTTCCAGCAGATCTATTAATGCAAAATAGATGTGTTGGCTTTAGAAAAAGCACTTGCTTTACAATAGAGCAAGTAGTTTGTTTCTGGATTATTTTAAATGTTTTATGAAATCCAGTGTGGCACACTATATTTTCATACCCATTAGAAGGTGGTATAAGCATTTATCTATTTTTTGTTAGAGAAAATACTAACATTTGTGTTATTAGCTGGCATAGTCACCACTGTATGTGGGAAAACTAATACTATAATCAGTCTTTGGAAAAAAAAAAGACAGACATTGCATAACTTGTATACGTATGTGTGTTAAGAATTAACCCTTTTTTTTATAATTCTGCAGTGTTTAAAGGGCTAGCTGGTAGTCACCTTAGACTGTAAGTTTTTAATGTAACTGGACAATGGGAAGGCTGCATAGATAAGCCAAATTTTTACTTTTATCTTGTCTTTTAAGCTCTTTTTTTGGCCAGTGATCATGTTTCACAAAGCGGGGAGGGGGTTGGTGGGACACACAGGGAGAGATTAAGCTGGTGAAGTCACCCTGCAAAACCTACAACTGAGCTGATCTCAGAACTGGCAAACTCCTTATCCCTGGTTTGTTGATGTAATGTATAAAATTGCTTTTTTGCTTTTAACTGCCTTTACTTTCTGAGCTAGGGGCTGTCTTCATTAACAGCAAAAGTGTTACTTTGTTGTAGATGAGAGATAAGCCTCATCACGGGAGAGTTACCTAGTAAGTATAGCCCAGGTGAACACTTCTGTTTCTCTCAGTCTTAATTTATTCCCAAATGTATTAGTTCAAATAAAGATCTAAAAGACTTATGAAGCTTTTTTCCTTTTTAGTTTTAAACTGATGTGTCCCTCTTCTACAGCTATGGCATGGAGGGAGCGGGGTTTAAATATCCCTCTTTTTTTATGTAAAGTCTTATTCTGAACCTTCTTTCTGGTATGCATTTCTGGCTATATACACTTCCACACACAGTGGCTCTAACACTGAATCTCAGGCACGCTGTTGTTGAGGTCTTATCCACTACATATTCTTGGAGGACATTTTCATTGCTCAAATGCTTCTAAATCACTTACTTTGCACATTATTAAATATTTGGACTGTTTTGGGGGTGTGGTGGTTTGGTTTTTTTGTTTAGTTTTGAGTATCTTTATGCAAGTCTTCAGTGATGTGAAATTACAGTGTGTTACTATTGGACCCAAAGCCTTAGTAACAGTGGTTTCAAATAAGAAGGAAGCAAGAATATTGTGCAATGAATAGAACAGACGGATGAATGTTGGGTGTGATTCATCCTTCCTATAGTTGTACACACTAAAGAGCTTGTTGACTATAGCATTAATATCCATAAATAAATAGTTTCATATACATTCATTGCCTGACCTGACAGTTTGCTAGTGTGGGTGCCACTATGTGGCCATCACTGTGCTCAAATAAAAAAGTTGGCTTTCATTCCTAGACCTGAAGCGTCAGTACTTAACTTTCTAAGTATTTTATCCTACAACAAGGCTTAATTGGTCAATATTTCACTAATTACTGAGACCAAAAATAGTGGGAGCTGTATGCCACCAGGAAATTCAACCTATATACAGAATATGACTAATTTTAAACTACTAAAGACAAGTGTATAGAAAAGTCAGAGTGAGAAGGCTCCTAAGCTGCAATTCTTCCAAAGCCCATACATGTGGAAGTCCCCTGACTTCAAGCACGGGGTTTGAAACAATAGCAATAAACTATAAATGGAGTAAAACCTTCCTTTTGTGCAAGTTTGACAGCTCATTAAGATTTATGACTTTGCTTGTGGGTCTGCTTCTTGAGCAGTTTTAACAATCTGCCTGCCCCCCAACTGTCACTTTGAGTAACAAAGGATTTATTTTCTTTGAATCCTACCATAAGCCTACTTTTAACTCTAGGAAGTTTTACAACCCTGTTCCATCTTAGAAGAGCTGAAGTGATCTCAGCCTCCCAGTACCACTGGCATACACTAACATGTATACTAAAAAGACAGTGAAAACTAAAGCTTTGATTTACGAAACATAAAATGACATGTTGTAGTAATATAAAAAAATACTGAAAAATGTAAATAATTTGGTTTTTGCCTCAAAGAAAGCTAACCTGAGTATAGAATTCTGACAAACCATGTCCCCAAATCCTTTTCTAGACCCACATAATCTTACAGATCTTTCATTGTTGTGGTGGTGTTTATTATTACTTTAGGCAAACAACGATAAAAAGATTTTAAAGTCAGGAATCTTTCCCCCAGACCTGATAATCTTTTCTTTTGTTTAGAGTAAGTCTTGAAGTTTTTTGCTCTGGCGTTGCAGCAGCAGCATTAAATGGTTGATAAGCATTTTCTCTGAGAAACATTGCAGCCCTCCGCGCTGGAGATCAAAACCAGATTTCTAACTTCCCCAATCCAGTTAAACCAATTTATTGAGTTTATTGCAGTGTAGGGCTTTGCGTGAACTAGGTAGCCTTGAGGCTTTAAGTGTGCTGAGGACAAATTAGCAGGAAAAACCAGAATTGGACTTTCCCATTAAAGGTTAAAAAAACATCTAGAAAAAGGGCCTGTCTCCTAATGTCACCAGCTGCAGTAGCATCTATCTGTCCAGTAGAACATACCCATTCAGTTTTGGAAAAGTTAATTTAATGCTAACATTAAAGGTTTGAAACAGCCACACCCTCACAAATTGTTTGCATTCAACAGGATAAAGAAACAGACTAAAATTTAAAAGGGTGAGTGGCTTCTTATTCCTTTCTTTATGCCAAATAAGACATCTTAAGAGTCACTTCCCAGCTACCCTCTGAAAAAAAATCAGATCTCAGTGAATGGTCCCAAGTCTGGTACCCAGAAACACTGTGGGTGGGTGTTGTTGAAAGTTTCCATCCTTTTAAAGTTATCCTTATTTTGTGCTTGACTTGTAAATACATTTTTATAAAATTCTATCAGGTTTGTACAGATATTCCTTAGTGTGAACAGAAGTATTCTTGGCAGCTAAAGAGTGTACTTATTGCAGCCAGTACTGGAAAACTTTGATCTGAAATTCTAGATAACAGTCTACCCTGTTGTACTTCCACATACTGTTTTTCTAATATTCACAAGAAGTTAATAAGCCTCCTCCCTTCATGTTTTTACCCCCAAAATTAATTCAAAACACTTACAGAATATTTTAAAATTATTTTGTCACATACGGCATTCTAGTGTCCAGCCTGTGCTCTTGCATATACATTGCTATAGCAAATCTCCATATATGTACAAGACACTAGTTTACCAATTAGGCTGCTCTTGACATAAAAATCAGTATCTATACAACTTTTTATAGGTTCGTCTACAAGTTCAAAATGTAGAGAAACCTCTCTACCGTGGGACCTTCCATTGCTTTCAGTCCATCATAAAGCAAGAATCTGTAAGTACAAAATTACTGCTTTGCATATTTTGTGTCTTCATATATTTTGTATTAGAAGGGTGGCAAAGCTCTTAAAAAAACCCCTACAAATATTGAAGATCAAGAGATAAGCATACTCTGAACCTCACCTGACCATAGGGCAGATATTGTAGTGCGAAGTTTGCCAGAAACTTTGTGAAGAAGATCACTAAGTTGGAAGTTGATATTTTGAAGTTAACTTTTTAAATAAGGTAAGTTATTTGAATAGCTAATCTTCCAAGAATCCAAGCAATCTGAGCAATGAATGAAGAAATCAGTGAGGGTTTTTTTCATCACTTAAGCTTTAAGACTATAACTAGAAGGGTAGCTTTAGGCTTTTAGCTACTTAAAAAATAAAGTGTAAAATTCACCAGAAAACTTTTCTCTGGATGGACTAAGATTATTTTCTGTATGTGTTCAACTAATGTTCGTACTGCTCAAAGCGTTTAGATGTTTGGGCCCTAGACAGTGATGAAATTAGTATTATAAAGCAAGATGGTACTGACCTTCTGGCCACCGTTAGAAAGTTAGGGCACAAGGGAGTGCCAGAAAGGCCATCTTCTGCAGTTTCAGGAGGTTATCAACACCGCTGTTAAAAAGCATTTTTCCTTCCTTCTTCCCTTAGGCTTTTGGACTCTATAAAGGCATTGGGTCACCAATGATGGGACTTACCTTCATTAATGCGCTTGTGTTCGGTGTACAAGGAAACACACTTCGTGCTCTTGGAAAAGACACTCCTCTAAACCAGTTCCTTGCAGGGTCAGCGGCAGGGGCTATCCAGTGCATCATCTGCTGTCCCATGGAGTTAGCAAAGACAAGAATGCAGCTTCAAGGAACAGGTGAATACAAACTAAAAACAAAGAACTACAAGAATTCTCTGGATTGTTTGATCAAAATCTATCAAAAGGAAGGGCTGAGGGGTATCAATAGGGGCATGGTCTCTACGTTCATAAGAGAGACTCCAAGCTTTGGCTTTTACTTCCTGACCTATGACTGCATGACCAGGTATTTAGGCTGCGAAGCTGAAGACAGTTATGTTATTCCCAAACTACTGTTTTCTGGGGGGATGTCAGGAATTGTGTCCTGGCTCTCAACTTACCCCATGGATGTGATCAAATCCCGGCTTCAGGCTGATGGAGTCGGAGGCGTTACACAATACAAAGGCATTTTGGACTGCATCCGAAAGAGTTACCATGAAGAAGGCTGGAGGGTGTTCACAAGAGGTCTTACTTCCACACTTCTCCGCGCTTTTCCTGTCAACGCAGCTACCTTTGCTACTGTCACTGTGTTCCTAATGTATATGCGGTCAGAAGACAACCTTCGTGAATGTGAACCAGGTCCAGTAATCCAGCAGCCTTCCAGTTTGTGAACCTTAGCTGTTTGTCCTCCTGATCCAAAGCCCGGCTGGTTGGGCTTTTTTAAACGTAAGAACTTGACCCGCACAAGTGGTGTAAATGTATGCTATCTGTATAAAGAACTCCTAAATGTGTCAAATTAGGATTTCATCTCATTACTTGTATAAACAGCATATTGCCTTATTAAGGACTTCATATCTAGTTGTATCCAAGTAAGATGGGACCTGCGTTTAGAAAGTACTGTACAGTTACTGTTGCGGCTCCAGAAGAAGATCTGGAGAACGTCATAGTACCAGAAATCAGGTTTTCTTCCACTCATGTTCTGAATGACTGAGTTGAGTTGAATGCAGAAATGTTTACAGAAAAGAAATGCTCTTTTTTGTATGTAACAGGAGTAAGTAAAGCCCTCTAAGGTGAAGTAGGGGAAGGAAATGAAATGTTTTGCAGGTAACCCTGAGCTGTTTAAGACATGGACTAGCATTCAGCTAGCCATGTGTTTTTCTTTTCCTCTGCTTTTATATGTCAGTGGTTTTAGTAGCAACGTTGTTCATACTGGTCTGCTAAAAAAAATTTTAAAAATTAAAAAAAAAAATTGTTCCTAAGCTACTCCCTTACCTTTCAGCTTTGAATAAATATCTTAAGCACAAAGATAGCATCTGCACTCATCTGTACTTGTTCCTTTAAATCTCAAGGCTTGTAAGGATTTAGGGGAACTCAAATCTAGTAAGATTGATGTTACTTGCCTTCACCTCTATTTCTCATTTGGTGGGTGCACAGATTGTATTGACTAGATTCAGCCCAAATAGACTTCATTCTCTGAAGTTAATGCAACTTTGCATCAGTTCTCCCAACATGCGTCATCATAGCAGCCAGTGATGTACAGAAGTCAAAGTCCTACCTGTGGAATTGCACAAAATGTTCGTGGGTGCAATGTCAGCTTAGCAGCTTGAGGTACTGTAGAAATACAAACATGGTTAGAACTGGAACCATTCCAGAAAAATAGGGATGTGTCTGAAATGGTTGGTGTTCAATACACTTGCATTATGAATTTAAACAATGCTTATTTTTATGTATTTAGTTACAGTGCTCCTGGAAAAAAAGACTGAAAAGGGTTTTGGAGAATTTTCTTGTTATGTTAATCATCTGTGACTTTTTCTTTTTTTAGCAGTCTGTTCAAGAGCGATTGCATTAGTCAAAGAGCTATAAATAGTTATTTCAGATTTGGAATAAGAACTACACATATTTAGCACGAACAGCCAGGAGGAAGGAGTGCATGTGTGTGAGGAAGGTTCCAGAATGTATCAAATGAGTTCACAGAGTACAACTTGTTACACTTTTGGTTGGGACAAGTGCAATATGTGGTTAATTTATATGAATTTTCTAAAGAAATCTTATTTCACAGCATTTTGCACTGTAACAAAATATGCTGGAGAAACCTGTAAAACTGGTATGTCTTTTTATACCTTGGAGGTATGTTGGATGTGTTAGTGCCTACTTGCACTGAGATTCAAATTGAATGTTAAATCTGTCTACTAAGCTGCATATGCACAACAACTCACAGCAAAGACCATTTACACCTTTGCACAGTAGTCTGTAATTACTGTATATAAAATTGAGGGAATAAATTTTTTAAAAATTTTGACTTTGCTTCTTTAAAGTTTCTTATGTTTTACTTGGATTCTTTCTTGTGTTAAATCTAGCTTGCAAGAGGGTGGGGTTTCTGGCTTTTGCCTGAAGAAACTTGTTCCCATCTGCCTTCCATGCACCACCAGGAAGTAGAGTGTCTTGCTCTGGCTTAGAGTGTATCAATCAGTTCATTGAGGCGAAGAAGGGAAGTTGCCTGAGCTTGCTTCTTCAAACCGATCTTTTCAACGAGTACCTCACTTAAAGATATAGGTACTAAGAGAACAACCCTGCTTTTGGAGCCAGAGAGACAGCAGCATGCTTGGAGTCTTCATATTCTGCGTTTATTTGGTTTAAGCAGTGTTGGTCAGCACCAAGGCTGTACAACTGCAGAAGACAAGTCCAGGGCAGAGTCCCATCAGAATCAAGTACAGGTCTGCCAACAGCACAGTTCACACCTGAATCAGAATAATGCTTGGCTCTAAGATGCACAAGTTCAGCAGAAAGCTTTGTAGGTTGTAGCTTTTTGGTTTTAGACAGCGCAACTAGTCCAAAGAGCATCAATATTCCAGACAAAAAGCCACACATGAAAAGCAGGATGATGTGTGTTATGACCTATGAAAAAGACCTCTCATTGCTGATGAGAGGTTATTTCAGGTACTAGCTCCACTAATTCATCTTCTTAAAGGGTAGACACATGTGACTGAAAGAAACCCTGTCAGCATCAGTTTGCTAGATCAGAAGAGGGAAAGGCCACCACTTCAACTAACCGTGACCGGGGGCAGTTCCAGTCAAGTACCTTGTGTTCTCTCAGCAGGAGCAACAATGTTGAACTATGGCACAGAAACAAGTGCTTGGAATAAGCAGTGTCTCCCTAAAAGACAGTAACACCATCAAAAGAGAAAGAGCTACACAGTGTTTTACTTGCAGTATTTACTAAAATGCTGTCTCCAGAAATTCATCCATCTGGAACTTAAATAATCAGTATCAGACACTGGAGGTTACTCAACAAGCCTAGGAAGAGGGGAAAAAAACAGCTTTCAACCTAGTCTGACACCACTTGTTTGAAATCTGTGCAACTCCTAACTATTAAATCAAGCTAGACAATAGCCTCAGCCTTTTTAAATGCGACTCAGTTTGTTCCTGCTAGATTTTTGATATGTCAGCTGATTTAGCCAAGTCAGATAGAACCGTATTGTGCCTCCCCAGATCTTCCTTCCCACAAGCATCATAAAGCATCATGATACTGGGCAGGAGATGCTCTATTAATACCCCACAACTGAAGGGAATAAGAAGCTAAAACCCACTGGAAGTAAAACTCACCTACTATCAAGTCCCCATGCTCTACTCTTTCTTATGACCCACCTGCTACTGGATGGGTCATACCAGTGTTCCAGGTTGCACAAAAACGCTCAGTTAGGACAAGATGAAAAAAAAGCACCCAGGTACAACCCTTCCAAGTTTTGAAGAAGTTGTTATAGTGAAATTACTGGGGTGAAATTCAGTTCATTTATCATGTCTGCAACCATAACATGATAGTATTCGGGGTTGTTTTTTTTTTTTTTTTTTGGTCCTCTCTTCCTTGCCTTCCTCCGCATATAGCTTTTTTTACAGTTCACATGAAAAACAGCAAGACATTCAAGAGATGAAAACCTGTACATTGCAGGTGCAGGACAGGTAGCATACTGGGAAAGTTACTAAGAGATAAGTATAAAAAGTTGACCTTGCAGAAAAGAGGTGTTTGTTCCTTGAAAGTAAATGTATTTACTATTATGCTGGAAAACAGGTGTTAACAGCTGTTGTTAGACAGACTTTTGATCTGTGGATAGTTAAAGAACAACTTAAAGCCCAGAAGTGTGCCAGACACCATTAGTTAGCAGAAGGTGCAATTAAACCCCTCTTCTGCCAGAAAAACAGCCAAAGAAAAATAGCAGCTTACCCAAGGCAACATGCCATATGAAATACCCCAGCCACAGAGACAGATGAAGGATCTAAGGGACCATATGGCTCTGGGAGGCACAGCAAGAGTAGGGAACCAGAGAACTTGCTGGGCCAACCCTAGTGGGGATAGGCTTTGAAATCACGTGGAAGCAAACTGCTTCTTTCAATGTTCAGGAATTTATGTATGTTTGTGGGCAGTAGGGGAGGAACGCAGAGGAGAATAAACCATTAAGGACCTGGGGGTGTTGGCAGACAGCCGGCTGAACATGAGCCAGCAGTGTGCCCAGGTGGCCAAGATGGCCAACAGTATCCTGGCTTGTATCAGGAATAGCGTGGCCAGCAGGAGCAGGGAGGTGATTGTTCCCCTGTACTCGGCTCTGGTGAGGCCGCACCTGGAATACTGTGTCCAGTTTTGGGCCCCTCAATACAAGAAAGACATTGAGGTGCTGGAGCATGTTCAGAGAAGGGCAACGAAGCTGGTGAAGGGTCTGGAGCACAGGCCTTATGAGGAGCGGCTGAGGGAGCTGGGGTTGTTTAGTCTGGAGAAGAGGAGGCTGAGGGGAGACCTTATCGCTCTCTACAACTACCTGAAAGGAGGTTGTAGTGAGGTGGGTGTTGGTCTCTGCTCCCAAGTAGTTAGCGATAGGACAAGAGGAAACGGGCTTAAGCTGCGCCAGGGGAGGTTTAGGTTGGAAATTAGGAAAAATTTCTTTACGGAAAGGGTGGTCAAGAATTGTAACAGGCTGCCCAGAGAGGTGGTGGAGTCACCATCCCTGGAAGTGTTCAAAAAACAGGTAGATGTGGCACTTGGGGACATGGTTTAGTCTAGTCTACCCTTGATTGGCTTAGGGTAGACTTGGTAGTGTTAGGTTAATGGTTGGACTGGACGATCTTAAAGGTCTTTTCCAACCTAAACGATTCTATGATTCCATTCTATGATTTTCATCCTCCCAGTGCAACTGTTTTGCAATTTTTTTACTAGTGTTGTCTTCGCTAATTACAAAAATGTTTATCGCCAACAGAAAAAATATCAGTGACATAATATGCGCAATAATACATATGATATACAGTAAAAGCTTGTCTACTTATAGTTTATTATCAGTTTTAACTGATTTGACCTAGAATGTGATGTTAAGCTATACAGTTTCATCAATAAATAAATTGAAAGCATGCAAGGCAATGTCTGCAGTGAAAAATAACACCCTTATACATTGATATAATTGGAAGAAAGGCAAGTTCTAATGTCCACAAAACATTCTTCAGGTCTATAAAACTTTACATCTAACACAGTTAAATTGCTTCTTGGTATCATTCATTATTATTACTTACACTTTATTAGGACTGCTTTTTCTTACTGAAAGAAGCCTTCCGCGATTTTTACTAACAGTAAAATAGAGTTGTACCATTTCAACCATATCGATGTGTCAATTGATAAAATACTAAAATTATAATGAAGCTTGACCTCATGGTCTGCACTGTTTGCTAAATACATCAAAATAGGAAGAATTGTTGCTGGAGTAATTTGACTTGGCTAGACTAAAGGTGGTATGAAAGAAAATTAGTATTCTTTTTCTAGGATATGATCTAGTTGTCTTAAGCAGAGATTTATCCTAGATCAGGTACACTCAAGTGTTGCAATCAACCAGGCCACATACCCTCTTCCTTGTGCACTGGTGTATTTGCACTTAAGAAAGAATCTACAACAGGTAATTTTCAAACAGGCTAGTAATGATGTTCAAGCTTTGTAACTACAATTATCGGAGGTAAAAGTAAAAATAACTCTCTTATCCTTGATTTCCTCCAGGCAGATACCTGCTTCCCTGCCAGTTCATAACTGGGAGACTGTACACTTTCATTTCACACACTGGAAAAAAGAGGAGATGAAATGCCCTATCCCTAATCTATGCAAGAGCAAAGAACATTAAAAAAAAAAAACAAACCCACAAAACCAAAAAGCAAGAGGAAAGCCTGAAGACCTGCCATGTTGTTATTCCTTACAATCAATTTCTGAACCATAAACATTCATATGCCCTTTCAAGCTATGTGAGTCATTGGTTTCATATAAATCCATTGTAGGTTCAGTCAAAGCACTGGTTAAGATTGAAGACTGAAGGATTCCATGTCCAAAGGCCAAATCTTCTGTTTTGCTGAGAAAAGAGAAACATGTTGAAAAATAAGTCAAAACATGAGCTGCATGATGCCCCATGCGTGAGGCAGTCACAAACTTTGCAAGCCAAAATTGCAACTGGCGACGCTAGTGAGGTCCTTGGTAAGCATCATGCAGCTCTGAAGGACACCCGACTTCGAGCCCTTAAATCATTCCACAAACACTAACAAGACAGGGTTTTCTACAGATTTGTCTTGCAGCCGATTGCTGAGATGAGCTTTAGCTAAAGTACATTAGGACATATCCAGTCACCAAGCTTTTTTGTGTATCAGTTTTCCACTGTTTAACAAGGAGTCTATCGTACGCCTCAGTCTTTATCTGCTCTATGATTTACCTCAAAAATATACCTGTTATTTACAAACACCACCCCTCTGAAACAGACCTTTACTGTGGGCCTGCTCCAGAGACAGAACCAGTTTACTTGAAATCTTTGATTCCCTGAAGAGCAGCAATGCAGGACTCTGATGCAACATCTGTCCTGCACTCTCTGCAATGGCCGTGCAAACATTACGAGCAGCAACACACTGAAGTCAAGTCAAATGGCGAGGCCCTAACTGCCTCAGGTGAGCTTAGACTTTTTAGGAGGACACTGTTGGAGTGAAACATTAGTGTTTTTTTTATATGTCTATCAGCTAACCAAAATAGCCACTTTCAGTTGAAAGCATGTTCATTAACAATACATGCGATTAGATTTCCACATTTCGCTTTAAAGATATTTGATATTAATATGGATGTATGGATCCCCTAAAAATGTACGATCCAGGTCACACTCAAAAGTTGTTTACAGTCTTCATTTTCATTGCCTTGCTGGTGCTTTTTACAAATGCACAAGTACACTTGAGACCCTCAGAAATCAGCACAGAGTTGTACTTCTTATTCGTCTGCACTGGTGTGTGGGAAACTTGCTCTTTGACACTGGCACGTTCCAAGTCTGTCACAGCCTACTGACCACCACAGGACACCTCATTCGCACTTGACCTCACAGGGGCACCTTGACACTTTGCTATTCTGTCTGCTGGTCATGCTGTACAAACTGGTAATTCACTGCCATCTCCTGGCAAACTACTATTCAGGAGTATCTGTACAGACTGAAACAAAGCATTGACATAGATGCTACCTAGTATCAGCCCTATTAGAGAGAAATTACACTTAAACCTACAAGAACACTTGATACAAAAGTGGTGGCAAGAGAAGCACCCAAAAGTTCTGCAAGGACCCCACAGACTCTTTGCTGCTTTCCCTCCCTCCCAAAATTGACCAACATTTCTACAGAGCTTCAGGCTCACTCCTGAAGAGCGTTTCCAATTTACACAGGAACTCGGTGAGAATGGCAGCTCACAACAGGGATATTACGTCCACACCTGAATATGCAACAGAAGAAGTGGTATCCAACCAGCACCCCATCTTAAAGCTTTTCCATTAGAAAAAAATAACGGAAGACTTAAAAACCTGAAACTGGAGTAGTTTAAACAACAGTTGCTATAAGTGATTTTACTCATTTGCCTACAGCAAAGTGGTGTTTTTCTGCTACTTTAGGGGAAGCCAGGACCTGAAAAATTCACACAAACACTTCTACAGAATGTGATGTGCTTTCTCCAAAAGGAAATTCAATATTCTCCAGACTACTTCCAGAGAAATGAAGGGACTGAAAATAATTCTAAGCAAAACTGCCTCAATAAAATAGGATGATTGTGAGTACACATAAGCTTGCCTAATTTAGGCAGAGAGAATGAAACCACATAAGGGACCACCGATTAAATTACCTTATAAAATGAAGCCGGTAGCCGTCCAGGTGGTATTTAAGCACTGCCGTAAAGCCATCTTCACACTATTAGCTTTTTGCAACTTGGAACTAGGTCAATTCATATGAACAAAACAAATACTGAGTCTCTCCCATTCTTTTGCCCTGGGACTGCCAAATCAGGCTGATGTAAGAAACCTTCTCACTCTTTCCAAAGAAAGTGCTACTTTTTAACTATTCCATTTACATATCTATGAATAATTGGACTAGATCCAAGTCCAACTTTTTATTTATTATGCAAAATTCACACCCAACACTCAGTTTTGAAATCCACCACAAATTCTGAAGTTTCTGAAGAACTTCTGATCTCTCCATAGATTTAAGCAATACAGGAACTTAGTGTAGTTACTAAGACGGCAAAGCTTAATGCTGACACAAACATTATTTACTTTCCTCATCTTCTCAAGCCACTGTAACACAGACTTAAAGGTGCTATACAGATGAAAAACTTCTTATTCCACTGTCATCATTATAGAGCTGGATTGACCAACACCAGTAACAGCTACTACCTGACTCATTAGACTTCCTTGGCTGATTTGTCTAGCAGCCCTGACAAATATACCAACTTTTTCTCCGTTTCTTCAAAGCAGTAAGGAACCACATTATTAAGTGGAAACACCTTTTATTGCCACTGCCATTCCTTTTCATCTAGCACTTTGAAGGGATCAGCTTTCTTCAAACATTTTAAAGCTTCAATAATTTTGCCACTTCTGTTAACTACTGCTTGTTTTGCTTTTTACTTACTGTGGAATTAGCAGAGGGAAAGGATCTCCCTGTGCCTTTAAAACTATATGACTGCTGAAAAGCTATGTTAGAATGTGTTTAGTATTTGGCTTTGTTAATTGACAATTTGTGACCACTGTGGGTGTCAAATCGCACCACCTCAACAGTGAACCTCTTCAAAAAGAAGATAACTGAAATCAAATGCAAGTTCAGCTGAGGTCCTGGTAGAGAGGAAGGAGTTCTCAGTTCTGTTTCACTACAAGTTTATTCACTTAGCATTTCAATTTGTACCTGGGCTCCTCCGACACCCTTTTCAAGACAAGCAATCTCCAGAAGTAATAGGTATTTAAGTTCAGTTCGCCCTATATTTAAAGCAGGACCTACTGCTACTGGCAGACCACAGACACAGCTGGAAAAGTCTATAATCAGTTCTGCCTCTTAAAAAATGGTCCAAGTCCAAAAGACACACAGCTACAGAACTTGTCTCCTTCCATTTCAACAGCAGGAGAACCAGATAAGGCAATATGAAACGTGATCAAATGAGCAGTAGAACAGGCATGATGAGTAAGCATTTAAATCTTTTGCCAGCTTTAAAACTACTGGCTACATTTCCCCCACCCCTCAGACTCTCCTCCCCTTACCTGAACTTGCTCACAAATTGGTGGTATAATGCAGGTACTTGTCCATAGTAGGCTGGCAATGGTGGTTTCAAAGTCAACTCTGTTGCTATTCTCAAAGTCTGTAATTTCTTCACTGAAAATCCGTAAGGAAAACTCTGGAATCAACTAAGCACGACGTTTTAAGAACAAGATGTGCCAATTATACTTTAAAAGCTTAAATAACTTACAGAAGCTGCTCAATGCAAGTATTTATTCATACCCAATATGTAATTAACTAGTTACAAAGCAAGATCTTTCATGCTACTAAGTGTTGCTACTTACACTCAGGAGTGTATTGAATGCTACTCATTTGAGGCCTAGATGAAAATTTTTTGGCTCTCTCTCTGTAATCAGATGCAATATAACTAGGGGCAATACAAGTTTTATATCCCAGATAATCCTCAAATCAGTATTTAACATAAATAATTTAGTCTCAAATGTATGTTCAAGGATGAAGTCCTGACACCATCAAGGAATCGCTTTACCTTGCAATTCAATAAAATGAGTACCACTTTATGACACAGGAAAGCAAACTTCTGCACAAACCTAGCACCATCACGTATAGTGTTTAAGAAAAAATGTAAGGTCAATTAGAACTAGACTGAACTGATTTTATTTCCTTCCAAAAAGAATAGACACTAATTTAACTGTATACAGAATTTAATTTAACTATAACTATACAAGTTTCAGTATATTGTCCTATTCAAGAACTTATATATAAAAAAAAACATACTGCCAAAATTCTAATGTGTATTTTACAATTAAATGCCCCATCTTTCTTTCTACCCCTAATAACCTCAGACTAGAGCTGCAGTGTTCAGATTAACTTATATATGGATAAAAATTCCCTTGCTCTTAAGAGTAGTTTCATTATTACCCATGTTTTTTCCACTACTACCAAAACTGGACTGAAAAGTAAGTTTTACGGTATTAGCAATAAAAAAATTGATGAACCTTGTAAGAACAGAATTCAGAAAAAAGATTAACAACAGCTTTTACTATATTAAATTATGTCACATCCCTCTAAAAAATAATACTTATGCATTTCTTTTTATTAATCTGTCACATTTTACTATAGTATCTGCAAATTTCTTACTCTGAATGCTTGAGCAAATGAGTAGTAACCACTTTTAGTTAGACCATCAAAACTCCATCAAGTTCTCTGAGAACTCCGAGTTCCTGTTTTGAAGTGAAAGGTGTCCAGCGAGGTTCCAAGAATTTTCATCATTATACTCAGTCAACCAAGTTAGCCAAAAGAAAAAGCCAATGTTCTTTTTTTCTGGTATGACCACCCAAACCCTGCCGTTCCCCACTCTCTATTGTTATTGCATTTAAACCTCCAAGATTCCTTACCTCAACTAAACAAAGGTGCCCATTTAGTTATTTACTGTACTGTTTTACCTAGTTGCTGTCCAGGCACACTGAAACCTCCCCACTACACTGCCAAGTCTCCAAATCCACCGTTCCAGTTAATGGAAGTCTAGGTCACTCAAAAACAGAATTACAGTCACCAATTCTGTTTGGTTATACCACCTGATGTGGCAGTATGTAATTTCATCACAAATCACTGTAATTGAATGCAAAGTAAAGGAAATTTGAGTTTATTTAGCTTCCAATTTCTGGGCGGTCAAGAGGAACTAGGACTGCTCTGGACAACAAAAGAAAATAGACTGTGCTTACAGATCATTTTCTGCCATATTCTTTCTTTAGGACCACTGTTTTATTGTTGCCCTTTCTATTACATGGGATGTACATATTATCAGGTGTTAATAAAAAGTCAGTGCCTGTACAATACATTCTACAACTGAGCACCACTTTCCGTAACTGAACAGGCAAAGAAATTACACTGAACATCAGCATCTGGCAGTATTTCTCCAAAAAAAGTGACTAAAATGGGTTTAAATTGATTAACACTATTAAATCACATCTAATATTTGATACTACGTGATTTCATTACAGCTATACGATACAATTATACAAAATGTGTTAACATCAAAGAATACAACCAAAATTAAGATAGCAAACAAAACCTATATAACTTTTTTTTCTTTACAGGAAAATACTTTTGAAGTATGCATGTAACTGCCCATTCTTTTAAAGAAAATCTACCGCAAGCAAGTTATCAACCTCCAGAAAAATCACACATAGCATTACTACGCATATCCCCAAAAAGTGTACAATATGCACACTTGGAAAATACAAAATTAAAAAAATCGTAAGCAACAGGTGAGCTTCATATTTATAAGAATGTGAAAAGAAGTCCAATTTTAGCACTGTTGTATAAAGAATTGTCTTTTCTGATGCAAGTTCATGAACTAACCCCTTCAGTTGGGGCCACACTTTACAAAACACCGTATTCTTGAAACGGGATTACAGAGCAAGGTAGAGCATCTTAGCCAACGTCACCTTACAGTTTTTTTCTGGGTTTTTTTTTCTTTTTATTTACTACTTATCAAAACACGTCCTTTAGGTTTGTAGGGTTCTTTTTTTAAAATTCTTTCCTAGAAACAATATACAAAGGGGAGGCATATTTATTTCCAATTCATACTCCTGTAAGATGCTTTGAGTTCAAGAACTTTCTCCTCCAACTTTCACTGGTTGTTTTTGGCCTTAGCGTGTGTTAAGATGTGAGATTTCAGGTTAGTTGATTGCGCAAACTTCTTATTGCAGCCGTCAAATGGGCAAACATAGGGCCGGTCACCAGTATGAATTCGCACATGTGTGCGTAAATTGAAGTCCAGTGAAAAACGCTTTCCACATCCTTCAAATGTACACTGTTGAAAGGAAAAAGACATACTCCATTAGCTAACAAAAGTAGTACTCATTTCAACCATTGATTAGAACAGTATTCTTTAAATCACTACACTGCACAAACATGAAGCTAGATGCTGAAGATTATTCTAGGTGAAGCTGTGGGCATCACTTTTAAACTGTATTTAAAAATTCAAATGAATACTTCAGGTTGTTTTACCATAGTAGTGTATCTATCTTCAAAGAGGGAAATAACTTCCAGCTTGCAACCAAATGCTTTCAGTAAAAACACCTTCTCTGCATATGAAACACTGTTTTGCTATGCTGTACTAGAAAACAGAAACAGTGTTTCACATCAGAATTGCCCTCTTTTTGGTGATAATTTGCAAAGATTTTCTCATTGTGCCAGCTTTACTTTTAAGATGGGCTCAGAATACAAAAGGCAGCACGTTTAGCGGCAAATACTTATAATTAAAACACAGCAGCTCCAGCATACACATCTAAGTGAATGCCTGAGGATTGTAAATCAGGTTTCTGAAATATTTAAAACAAAAAAGAAAAAATTTGACAAAAATACAGATCTTAAACGTGTACTGGAGAACAGATATGCTCAAGACTATGAATACCTGTAAAGAAGATTTATAAGCAGAATCATATGAAGCAGACAGGGGACCTCTGGTGGCAGAAGCTCACGTGACTTGATATGAATGGAAAAAGATTCAGTGACTACCATCATTTTGCTGGAAACTGATTAATACTTCTACTGAAAATTAGTATCATGAGTCAACTGAGCAAACAGCCCCAAATCTCAGTTGTCCACAAGTGCTAAGTTGAAAAGATGAGGAGGACAAAGAGACATTTTCTTCATTCAGTAGTAACTGTAGAATTCATTTCTAAAGTGGGTAACTTTACATTATATTTTGGAAAGCATCTCCCATGTACATACAATTTGCTAACTGTAAATTGTAAAAATCCACGGAATTAAACGATAGCCTAATTAGCTTAAGGGGACTTCCAATTTTTAAGGTGGTCATTCAGTGCCTCATCTGCTTTTAGAAAAAAAGCATAGTATCCTCTAAGTCATATAGAAGCTAGGTTACAGTTACAGTCTACACGTTTACCAAATAAACAGTGGTACTTATGCCTGGAGGTTAACAATACCTGAAAAGGTTTCTCTCCGGTATGAACTAGCTGATGTCGCTTTAGTTTTGAGCTCTCCACAAAGGCCTTGCCACATTCTGCACATACGTGTACTCGAGGGCCATGAGTGTGCAGATGCTTCCTCATGGCAGAGTTGTCCCTGAACATCTTTGTGCAGCCCTTAAAAAGAACAGTGAAACTCAATTAGTAGATAAGCTAGTTCTGACAAAGAAGGCTTTATCTGCTACAGTACAAGCATTTAAAATGCTTTTATGTCCTGAACACTTTCTTAAAAATTGGCCCTGGAAAGGAGATCCCTTACATTTATTTAAAAAAAAGCAATACCAAGAAAACTGATCATTTGAAAAGCTGGGGGGAAAACAAAAAACCCACCCCAAACAAAAAACCCCCAAACCCTCTCCTGACTTAGTATTATGAACCATGTGCAGTCAAATGAGTAACAGAACAGTCTCATGGAGAAGATGCAGCTCTGATAGAAGCAAATGAAAAAAACCAAACAAAAGCACTTAACAGTTTCAGGGCAAAAAAACTCAAAAGAAAGAATGACAGTTGGTGGACACCTACGGTATATTCCTCAATGTGCAATATTCTGAGCGCTACAGTACTATAATGTACAATATAGTCACTAATATATCTCAGATTACTCCCTAGTACCAATTTGTATGTGCACCACTCCATCTCCCAGCATTCTGTCCTCTTCCTTCTCATTCCTGAGAAGGAATGGAGCAAGAGGGTTTCCAGCACGTAACAGCTTACAGAAACCGCCTTGTCCAAACTGGCAGCAGCAGATTGATCACTACCACCTTGAGATACAAAGAGACTGCCACTGCTTCTACAGTTTAAACCTACAAAGTGATACTGGGCAACTGAGTAAGGTAGGAGAATCTCTGAGACAGTGTCAACTCAACCTAAAAGCAAAAGATACTCATATTAACTCAGGGACAGCATCAGAAGTCTTAATCTGGAGTCCATGCTGCATAGACATAGGAATACTACTTTTGATTCCAGAGTACACTTAAGCCAGCAGTGACTTGGGGCTGTCTACCCAGTCTTTCTAGAACTTTTTTTACCTTTTAGCGACAATCAATAGACATCTACCTAATGTTTTATAAATGTCTTTGTCAAGGTTCAAAATCCCTCACTAAATCCTATTAACTGTAAATTCTATCTGTACTCCAAGTGATGCTGTTTAAACTTACATAAAACTAGTCTACCAACATCACTGCATTATGAGGCATAAAATTCAACAACAGAACCTAAAGGAACAATCAATTGCTAATCTTAAATTCCACAGGCCTCCTCTTTGGAAATTATTTGTTTAAAAACTAATAACCACATTTAAATATGTCTTATTTCTTAAAAAAAAAGGGGAAATGCCACTTTCAAGAAGAGTTCTCTGTTCAGGCACTAGAATTTCTTCGCCTGATTTAAGAAGTGTTGTGCCACCATTCAATGCATGTAACAGAACTGGGTGGGGCAAAGCAGCACCAAAATAAACATACCATCAACTTTTTTTGCATTTATTTCAAAGCTCCTGCTTGCCTCTGAGAGGAGCAGTTACATCTTCTACAGTATTTTTCTTTTTTTAAACTGAAGTCATAAATGCACAAAGCCTAGAAACACTAGAAGACAGAAAATGGAAGGACAGAATATTCCTTTTTTTTTTTCCCCCCTGTTTAGATGAAGTTGAGGCTATGAAAAAGTAAATCAAAGAAATGAAGGCAGCATTCCTCAGTATTGTAAGGTGTAAATGTTTCTGTATCTCCACATACTGTACTATAATAAAAACATGACATTTGTACAACGTGAAGAACTGGAAATCAATATAGGCACAAAGAGGAATCCCGCAAATTCCTTAGACTAAGGCTGTCAGAAAGAAGCCTTCTATTCACACTCTCTAATGTGTACCATTAGCTATCTGCCCTGATTATTTGCTTAGGCTCACACTTATCTAGACCAGAAGTCAGCAAGATTGTATTTGTCTTTTTTCATTACAGACTCAGTCGGCTAACAGAAGCTCTACAAAAGCTGGATAATGCAGTAAAGCTAGATGCTACCAATCTAGGTGACTGGCAAGATTTATTCAAGACAGAGGCTTCCCCGCTACCAGTGGATCAGAATCGTATATCCAAGATGCCTCTCTCTCTGTTTCAAGATGATGCACCTTCCAGCTCTGTGGCATTTAATTCAAAGTCTTTCAATAATGCTGACTTTGGCATCTGTACCATACATTGCTGATTCCTGATCTAGACTCCAAATCTGTCATAGTTTCCAAGCAGAGGATATACAGATCTTAGGAACGTACTTTGAACAGCTTTCAGAACATTCTTTCAAGTATGTAATCTTGGGTGGCAGGAAATCACAACAGTAAAACCAGCATGTTAGGGACTGTGCATCATGGTTACCAGAAGATTAGGGATGCACTAACCTTAAGACAAGGAATGGGAATAATATATTATTCAGTGAAAGGTTTTTAAGGAAGCTTTAAAGAATGATTACTAAAATACAGTTAACTGAGTGTAGTCTATTAACAGTAAGATCTTTTAGTTACTCATTCTCAGGAGAAAACATCAATACAAAATTCTGGTCTACAAATTACTACCTACTCAGAAGCTGAGCACTTCACTTACTTTGTGAGGACAAGCTATCGTCCGTGGAGCATCATCTTCTTTAATTTTTCTTGGTTTCATTCTTAAAGATAAGATTAAAAAAAAAAAAAAAAACAAACCACACCACATTAGTAGAAAAACATTAGACAGCTCTTCTCCCATAACTGCCCACATAATGCACACATTTATTCGATAGTATTACGTGCATCAGTAGTACTTGGTTTAGTATTTTCAAAACCTTCATAATAGTATTAACAGTACAGTTTGGCATTTGGGAAGTCCAGCTTTTCCAGAAGGACCCCTCAAATACAGAAAAAGACATTTAATACTACCTTACTAGTCCACTGAATATGTGGAAATAGAGGAGTTTTTTCCTGACTTATACCAGTTGTAATTAGGAAGTTTTGTTCGAAAAATACGTTTTTGTTGTGCCAGTACCGATGTGGCCTATTTAGCTTCACTTCTTCTGCATCCCTGCACCCGGACACGAAGGACAAAGTAGCCTCAATCATTCTTCAGTGTTTTCACCACACAAGACTTCAGAAGAAAACACTACAGAAGCAGGGAAGGCAGGCAAGTTGTGGAATCTACACAGACAATGTAGCCATCCATTATAACCACAGAAACTGCAATTATTCTTACTTTAAGCTACTGTACACATGGATTCCACTCTTGGCAACTGACAAGCAATCATCTATTTACTCTTGGTCGCTGGTAGGGATCTTCACCACTACTTTATGGGCACCATTAGTCTCCACTGACTACATAAGGAGCCCAGCAAACTATTGCTTGTGTGTGTTAGGTGTTTCAAACACAGTTAAGACTCCCTTGTAGACAACAATGCTAGAACAGTCCTGCTGTAACAACCACCTGCCTGAATGTCAGAGAAGTGTCAGCTGTGTGGACACTATTCCAGGGAAGTGCACTGCCCTTTTACCTATCTTTATTTCTCAAACCTGTAGTGCTGCCTTCAAGAAATCCAAGAGAAATAGCTTATCTCCACCTTATGGTGGAGGTAGGTAGGTATAAATAAATGCACCTCATGCAGCTGGGGATTCACCTAGATAAGTAATGAAATTTTGCACATTCCAAAACCTTGCTGTAGAAGGGGAGCTAGTCTGTTTATGTGAGTTCCTGATGATTTTTCCTGGTAATACAGTACAAGATAGTTCTGTATGATAAGGTAGCTACATATCATATCTGCAAGTTAAGCAAAAGGTTTTCTGGTGTTCTCTCCAGTCTCAATTAAACAGAGATGAGTGGCTTGAATTTTACAAAAGAATTAGAATTATCAGAATCAATACTGTTAACACTAAGAAGAGGAGTCGTCTGTTGCTATCCAAGACCACTTTAATCCCCGTGAATTCAGTTCCTGGAAACAGATACGGAAGAACAGGATTGGAGGAAGAGATTTCCAAGTAGTGCATACATGTATTTTTTTTTACCTGCATTTTTAATAATTGATCTGAAATTGGCTAAACAGCAACTTAGCAACTAAACAGCTAAACATACAAAACAATTCCCAAGAGCTGTAGGGAAAGTAAGCTAAAACCTCTCCAATTCGACCACATAGGCATTTGTTTCTTTGCAGGTAAGGTCCAGTCTTCTTCGATACTGTAACATTTCTATGCACAGGGCTTCAATCTGCTGTTTCACCTGCCTCCTTCACATGAACAGATGAGAGAAGACAGGAATGGAAGGCCTTGTGAGGCTGAATTAAGGCAAGAGCAGTGAAAAACCTCCCTGAGAATTCCTGAAGACAGGATCCAGGAAAATCTTACAACTGCCAGTGGAGTCATATGTGATGGAGAAGTCTCCTATGGCTCTGTGGGCTATCATTTGTCCCTCAGAAACAATCTGACTCCTCTCAGCATTGCAGATGTAGCACAGTTCAAGTGGTCACGTACAGAGTAAAGCACTTGACAGTTAGCCACTTAGAGACACAACACTGAAACCCAACGATTTAGAGGCTGCATTTGTTCTTTTCTCTACGTGGACATTTAGGAAACTCCTGCTAGCTCAGCATCTCCAGACTACACTGAATATGAAGAACACTGCAGTCTCCTGCAGGGTTAAGAATACAGATATGACAAAAATATGGAAGCTGAAGAGTATCATATGCAACCATACCATCATTTGCAAATACTAGCAGTTCCTAGAAGATGGGTGTGAGGTATTTCGTGTGGACAAAAGTTCCTCTTGCACCATCACCAGCAGCATACCTAAAAATTTCATCAGTTTAAGGGCAGAGACATCCTGAACACAGCAAACTACCTGTCCCTGTAGACCAGCCTCTTTATAATCTTAATCTTCCTGCAAAGTTTTCTTCTTCCAAGATTACAGACCAACTTAGATGACCTTATGGATTAAATTTAATTTATATAACCCAATTGGAATACAGAATGATTATGCTGTGTTTAGTTTACGCAGCCTCTGTGTAAAGTATTAAATACCTAAATCCAAACAAGTGATTGGGATTAACTGACTGACTACAGTCTCCAGTGAGGTTCTACCTGATGGTACTACAGGTACTGAGGCTATAGGAAAACACACACACTAAAGCTTTCTTACAGTAACTCTACAGAAAGCCAAAACAGACACATGGAAGAATGCTTTGACAACACAGGACATGGGAGAACATAGTGCCATGGTCTAATGCCATTAGAGAACAAACACACCTAGGGGACAAAGCTGGTGTCAAAAACACCTCCTTTACTTCTAACTCTATCAACTTGTTAAATGTTGACAGCCCCGAAAAAACAAAGCAAAAAAACTCCTAGGCTCAAAATCTGTGTCTATCATCAGAACGAGTAAAAACACCATTGTTCTGAAGTCATAACTGACCGCCTGTAAAGGGAGAGACTGGACAGAAAAGGAAACACTAACAGGAGATGTGGTAAACAGCTTTAGTGGGCAGTGCTTGCATTCTTTATGCTTAGTATAAGATCCCACCGATCACTGTGTTAAATCCTATTCAAAAGTCTTGTGTCTTGCATCTGGTATTAAGCCAATCTTCGAGCAAGAAATGCTGCAACAATGTCATCTGTAACAGGCTGTTGAAATTGAGCAAGAGTGAAAATACCCTGGCCAGTGTAGTCAGGAAGCATCTAGATGAGTGTAGTCAGGAAGCTTGAGGAACAAATCACAGCAGAACTGGATAGTCAGACATGGGACAGACTGGAGCTTCAACATATACCTTACATTTTTCAGTTCAGTGTCTGAGCGGGCACATAACATTCTGAGTGTCCATTCTGGAATAAGCTGACTTTTTAATTTTCAAGCTTTGTTTCTAAGTGAGGAACATCAGCCCAACAGTATACTTGAACATAAAACCATTTAGTCCCTATTGACTACAAAACAGTAACAAAGTTTAGCTAATAAAGGGGTAGATTTTCAATCTTTTCATTTCTCCTGGAAGTATCGGAAGCAGGCAACTTAAGCTTAAAATGCGGAACAAGACATAACCATGTGCATAAGCACAGGGTTCCACAGGCAACCAAGCTATTCAACAAAACAGCAGCAGACACTTCAACAGGAAGAAGCAGCGAACAGCATCCAGGTTATAGCTCAGCGCCACAGGCAGCAAGAAGCTGCTGGACCCTTCGTACACTTGGATTAAAGGCATGAGGGCATGTACAGCACGGGCACAGCTACAACAGGTCATTTTGTCAAAAATGTCATCTTGCTCACAAGGCTGTGGAATCCATATGGACAATCACTCAAAGAAGAATTTAAAGACTTACATATTCAAATGTATTAGAAAAAAGGTTTTGGTCTTACTTTAAAATTAACTTTCTGCAAAAGGAGACCAGACTAGAAACTGGGCTGTTGATCTTAATTACACTGTTGCAGGTAGCTCTTGCTGGTGGTTAGACTTTTGGCTGCCACCCAGTAGAGCATCTCTACCAGCTCCGTCCAAGTTGTCTTAGCCTGAAACATTAATCAAAAACAGAACTCTAACACATACCACTATTTAAAACAACTATACACACACATTAATACCTGGGTGGAACTTTTGAAATGGTTGCCTTTGCAGAAAGTCAATTTACATGGCAAGACCAGAATTTTCATTTCTGCAGTGAGTTTATATCAGCCATGCCTAGTAGTAGCAACTGCAGACTAGCTAACTGTGAAAAACTAGCAAGTGTACCTTTGGATCAAGGCACTGGGACACTGCAACTAAAGGCTAAATCTGTTAACTTGTATTGAGTGCGTGGACGGAGGGCATGGGGGACAGCAGAAGCAGCATGAAGGTGTGCAACCAAATAGCTTCACAGAATGAGGTCCATAAAAGCACACTCTCTTATCCATGCATAAAGAAGATTGAGTGAAATCACAGGTATTACACCACTCAGTTCCTCAAAATAAAAAGAGCAACTCTGTCACTGTGCAAGATCAGAAAGTAACAGCTACCTCCCTCAACTGCCCAGCTGAACTGAAAGAACCGTATCTTGACAGAACCAACCCCCACCCCAAACCTCTATCAATCTCCACAACCTACTGTCTTGGAGATAGAACCAATTTTAAAAGTTAGGCACAGAAAGTTAAGGCTAGGAATAAAGGAAATCCGTAAGTAAAAAACAATTAACAGTATAGAATTTCCCCTTGTTCCCATAGCTCCCTTTTTGCTGCTGTTAAACTTCTGTGTTCTCACATCCTTTCTTCTTCCTCTATACATAAATCTAACCTAAACAGTATTATTCTCTCTCAGGCAACTCCTTTGACACATCCTAGAGATCTCTGATGACCACCAGTGATATTCACCTGTGCTGATGACCACGTCCCTAAGAATAGTTAGAAGTGGAGGAAATCATTCTCTATCAGTAGTGTCACTGCCACTTCTGATCTGTTCCCTCACTCTGCCATTCCCCTTGTACTGCCCTGCTGAGGCAGAAATAACATCAGTGTCATGGCCCTATGCTGCTGCAAGAATTCATCTGTGATTAAGAACAACTGAAACTGGCTAGACTGGCTTTTGGATAAATAGGCAAAAGGGGAGTGGCACAAGGTGTCCTAGGAATCTACAACCAAAGAGCAGACCACCAGTGTCCTAACGTGCTTTGGTCACAGTTAGGTAGGAAAGTGTCATTAAAAAAAAGTTCTCTATCGCTCCAAGGTTGTGGCAAAAATAATTACTAGTTTTCTTCCAGTTATGAAAAATATCATGTGTGTGAACAGAGAGAGTGACCTTTGCAGTGTGGTACAGAGAAAGAGATTTCCCCTTCCCCAGAAGAACACTTTGGGTAAAGCAACTGTCAGTTTACTGCCCTTTAAGCTTCTCTGTAACAAGAACAAAACCAGTACAAAAGCATATACCTTATAAAGAGGTCTATGTTGTAAATCTAGGTGACCAGAATGCTTTGTCACTTAAGAAGGGTGTCCGATTTCAGTTTCCTCTCCTTTGTTTTCTATCCATTTTGGAAAGTGGATAGAAAGGAAGGGCAGTCCTTACAATGGCTCTCCTTCAGAAAAAGGTACTAAGAGAGCAGAAGATAAAGCCACGGAGAGTAAAGTTTTTACCACTAGGGCCCATTAGTGTGCCAACTTCCCAGCTACACAATCTTCCCCTCTTATTTCTTAGTTTTACTGATGTCTGTATTCTGCTGTCTTTAGCCAGTTCATTCATGTACCTGTCTGGAGGGTAAGAGGGAGGGAGAAGGGAATCAGGGATATTCTTTTTAGTGGCTTGCTTTGAGGTAATTTGCTATATGCACCAACTAGAAATATGTCTGCTACCTCCCCAAGCTTTTATTACCAAGCAGTTATGACTTCTTCACAGCTAACTACAGAATTACTTGTAATAATTTAGACTGGGATTAAACATTTTATTTCACTTAAAGGATTTCCAGTGTCCCAGTCAAAGGTATCAAATGGGAACGTGGTAATTTATTAAGCTGTATTTCTTTCTGAGCAGATCATTCACAACTAATGTTTCACATTCCAACATGACTGCCTAAGAGAAATCCACATTTTTTTTCTTCTTTTATTGCATTTTTAAAGTGTGCTAGAGAAAATGCATGATTCCTACAACAGAATGAAATAATTTGGAAACGGCAATAAATTGCCCAGCCAGATATAATTTATGATCATTCCTCTATGCATTACAGAACATGTCTTAATGTTCTGACACAGCTTGTTTATTCATAGTGTTGTCAACAGTGTTAGAATGTATAAAAGCCTTTCCAGGAAAAACTAGGAGTTCCAGTTAAAGGATCCGGATTCCTGCCACATGACCCAATGACAAATGCACTAAAAAAAGCGGTGAAAGACAACTGTATCACAAGAGACAGCATAACTGCTCACTCCGCTAGTGCCACCTAGCTGCTGAGCAGCAGTGGTGTCCATTGCAGATGCTGAATTACTACAGTTTTAATTTTTTTTTTTTTTTTTTTCAGGGCTGCAGAGCTACAGAGGTCTTCAAGCATCAAGTCCACCCCGTCTTACCTCTCACTAACCAGACCATGATCAGAACTCCAGAACTTTGCCTGAAATCTGTTACCATTAGCATTCAAGCTTTGCCTGTTTAAACTTAACCTCAGAACTTTGTTCCTAAGAATTGATGCAAATGTCTCAGCCAATTTATCCATAATCAAAATAAACTGCATGGTTATAAACAGTGAATCTAGCCTGGTTTTGACTAGCTAATTTCTACAAATGTATAGTGAGATTCTTCCCACTACCTTCATGAAAACAGGAAAGCGACCCAAAATAACTTGCTCTCAACTGCACAAAATACACTTAGCATACAATTTTACTAGCCAGTTTATGTTTCCTTATATGTGGACTGTGCACAATTCTTTTTTCAAGTCATCAAAATACAAATTTGTTACTCAAAACCTTACTCAGAGCATGTGAAGCTACTTAGTAAGTTTAAAAGTAACAGTTTCGATTTCACCTGCTGCTCAGTTTTCAGAATACAGCTACTGATAATTTAAAAATTCTGAATTGTAAAGCAACAAGCAATGCTTGAAACTTTCAGAGAATTTTACACTAAACACATTCTTTTAGCATGAACAACTGTATTCCTAGGACCTCCAAACCCAATTCCAGTACACGTAAACCCATTTTTTTCTTCCAGTTTGCCATGCAAGGTTTCTAGTGATACCGTGCACAGTGATCTAGATGAACAAAGCAATCTAGATGAGTAAGACAATCGATCAGTATAAAAATAGGTTTGTAGGTATCAGTGTTTGAATTCAAGTTATTAGCTAAAAGGAGTCCCTTCAACATGCTTCACTGCAAGAAGACCAAGATTTTAACAAGCAATATTCAAATTCTAATACACCCATATTCTTCAGCCTCAGCTATACACAATCATTTAAGATCTAACATGCAAATAACACAGTTTTCTTTTTCATCTTTCTTTTTTAAGGCAAGAGTAAGTTTGACAGTCATTGATTCTGACCAAAAAACAAAAAAACCTTTCTTAAAACAGAAGATGCTTGAAGTTTTCACGTATCTACAATTAAACTATCAGAAGAATTCTTCCTAAGTTTTGGACAACTTGGGCATATTGCCAATGTCCCCCCAAGCTGCTTTCTCTACTACCATATACTTGTCTTATGATTGAATCAGATTACATTTTATCTGCTGTACGGAAGTATATTAACAGAAAAGAGATCGTACACATAGAACTCAATCTTTCCATCACCTGCTACAAATTCTAGCTCTAGAACTTCCTAGAACGTCCTACCATGGATAACAAAAAAAAGTGGCAATTTTAAATTACTGCCTGCTGCCACTATTTTCTTAACAGAAAACTAACTAAAACCCAAAGATGCAGTACATTTTACAATATTAAGAAATATGCAGACAGATCTAATAGATGCAATCTGGTCACTTCAAGAAGCCCAAATCCTGGCAACCATTCCAAGTATTCAAACCGATCTGGAGAAAAATATTCAGTATTTGCATGGAGAATACCCTATGAGAAACTATTTAAACTTCCTAATAAAAGATAGTTATTCAGTACTTAAATGTTTAATAGAACCAAAGGTTTCAGCATGCTTTAAAGTAACTGAGAATACCATTTAAAGCACATGATGAGCAGAAACGTGTAAGTAAAATTTTAGAATTAGAATGCTATGTACACTCAGAGCATCACTTAAACGTTTGCTTTCACAAAAAATGGTATTAACCTTTCGGCAGGTCTCAGAGGACCACACAATCATTTTGATCAACAATAGTAAAACAAGTAACAACAGTATCAGTACCTAGAACCACCCACTACTTCAGATAAAACGCTGTTTTCAGTTGTTCATCACGTGTTTTTATACATTTCCAGATCAGATAGCCTGAAGCAGGGAGCAAGCCCTGCAAAACCATCTTACTAGGAGCCTTCAAAATCCATAGTTCAATGAAATCTCAGTTTACTGAAAACAATTTTGGGACAAGGCTGTGCTGGCAATACTCTGGTACAAACACACTGAAGAGTAACAGAACAAGCTTGTAAAAAGCAGCAAGTTCAAAGAGATGAAACAAGAGTAGATGCACACACTGGACACCAAGATCCACCTAACCAAGAAGCCAGACCAGAACTTGTCTCAACAATCCCTGCTGTCTAGCAGCTACCTGAAAAATCCAGTGATTTAAAAAAAAAAGCAGCACACTTCTCCCTCTACTAGCTGACCCAGGAAGTAAGAGTAACAACACCTGACCAGCCACCTGCTCTAGGTGTCAGAATGGTGCCCCAGGGCTCTGAAGAACAGCCAGCTGGTAACAAAATTAAAACGAGCGTAGCTTCATACACACACTTTGCTTTCAACATGGGAAAAACTGATTACAGCAGCTGCAGAAAGCTAACAGTTGTGCTCAAACATTTGGAGACACCAGCATCAACGCTGCCCATGCACTGAGTGGAGGAGTATGCCTCTGGTAATTACAAGCACATGCACAGGAAGAAGGGGACCAAGCAAACGCTGCAAAGGCCACCCTCGTGTCACGGCTCCCTGGTGCCGCAGCAGCTTCTCCGGTGGCCTCACGGTTGCCCTCTGGTGGCCACCGGCTGCCCTGAGCCCGCGGTCCCGGGGCCGGGGCTCTGCGGAGGGCGGGGGGAAGAGACACAGGACACTCTCAGTACTGCACGGCAGAACAGAGCTTCACCTCTACTTGAACGCGAAAGTCACCTTGTAGCTCAGGTCAATGTATTGATATGTAAACGAGTGACAATTCTGATTCACTAGAGGAAAATCCAAGCAGTAGAGCTACCAACTGTGAAGCTGCAATTATCAGTGGCATTCGAAAATGCAAGACACGACTCCATTAAAAAGAAGTTTAAGACCTAGAGCTTAAGTAGTAAGAAGCAGGTGAAAAAGAACAGTAAGCAGCTTTACAAACTACTGTAGTCTAGCTTTCTCGTACTGAACAATCTGAATGCAGCATTTAATTTATCAGATGCTTTGGTGCTGCAGAATCTAAGACTACTCACATGAAAGATCCATTCTGTCACATCAAAGATGCAGTCTATCAATGTATTTAGGTCCTGCCTTACCCAACAAGAACTAAAGGCCAGAAGCAATTGAAGAAGTCACTGCTGAATATAAAACCCAGTTATTTTAACATGGTATCAGCTACTCTGTTCTGAATGAAGTCCCTTGTTTCACAAGATGATTAAATGGAACAATAAGCCATACTAAATCTACCATTTGTTTTGCCTAAGTTTCATAACGAAACCAGTGAAAAGAAAACCATTTTAGTTTAAAGATCCATTCTTCCTACTTACCTAGCAAATTCAGCCAGTTGTTTGGGGTCTGAGAGGTCAATGCCAGGTATTCCACCAGGAGGAAGTTTCTTCCCTGTCATGTACTCTGAGTAATCTGGAGGAGAATTCTCTCCAATGATCTGCTCTTCCACCACTGCTTCATGGTCAATATCTTTTTTGTCATCTGAAATACACAAAACACTGAATTCAATACATACTAAAGAGCAAAACAGCATATATGTTATTAGGCTGCATCTCAATACAAATTCACTATTACTGCACACCTAAAAGAATACATTGCACTTCCAGATTTCCACGCTAATTGTAAAGAGCAAAAAGACATCCATACAGTTACAGCATGAAGAACACAGAAAGAACACAACTGGTCAGGAAAAAAAAAAAGTCACATATCTACTTAAACACAAACAAATAAGGAAATAAGTAGAACAAGCCTATGTATGTTGGCTGTATTTGAGAGATAATGCACTTTTCCTGAAACAATGCCTAAATATTTAATTCCCTTAACCTCTGCAAGACTAACCTCCACCATACCCACTTAGGATCTCAACAGCAATCAGTAACCAAGCAAGCCTATCAGAGGAATGGCAGATACTTACCCTAAGACGTTAGGATTACTGATCTTTACTTCAGAGCCTTCAGACTTCCTTGACCTCCAACAGAAGTGTCATGGAGGGACAAGAAATTTAAAAATAATTGCTAATGGAGCTTCAGCACCTGCCCATAAAATTAAAGTTTTTCAACACTTGCAGACAGGTCTGAAAGAAAGCAAAACACTGAACAGCATGTCTCCCTCCCAAGGACACTTCTTCCTTCCACAGCTGAGGCCAGCCTAAGCTCTTTCCCACTTTACTATGTAAACAGCAGATAGGGATCATTCAGAGCTTTGATCTGCAAGCCGGTTAAGATAGTACTACTTTATCTGCTCTAGAGCTCCTCCTATGGATTTGTGCTCAAGGACCGCAGTGAAATCAGGCAGAAGACCTGCTGTTGCTATCTACTCACATTCAGACCTTAGAATATGCCAAGACACAATGTCTTCTCTCTCCTCCTGCTATTTTATATCAGAAACCAGACACACACAAAGAAGACAGAGAACGGAAACATCCACCTATGTACCTCACTGCTGTGCTCACACAAGCAGGAAGAAAGACACAGCACCAATCCTGTTTTCCACCCTCAAATACACCTAGGACAACAGACTTATATATGGTTGTAACTACTTACACAGTTGTAACTACTCATCTAAATGTTATAAACTTGCCACTACACTACTTCTCCTACTCTGTGTATGGGGAGCAGATACTGCAAATCACTTTATACACAAGAGGCTTTACAAAAATAACAGTTTTATTTTAGAGGTAGTGTTTAAGGAATGGAAATACAAGGTAGTAGGACAGATAGTATTTCCCCAATTAAAAAAAAAAAACAAACCCACATAAGACAGAAAACAAATAAGGCAACGTTGTTGGGGTCTGGGTTTTTTTTTCCCTTAAGCAGAAACACAGGAAATAACATTATTCATTACTCAGTAACTTAGATTAGGGAAGAGAAGACAAGACATAGGCAAATAAAAGAAACATACTAAGGACAAATTTCTATGCAATTTGTAATGCCTGCTTTTAATGTTTGCCACTGAGCTATTTCTAGAAATGTTACTGCTAGTTTGGGGTTTAATCTGATCTACCAGATCAAATAGCAGTTCATGTATATGTTCCATGGTGAAAGAGGAAAACAGACTCCAACACTGCAAAGACAGGAGTGTTAATAAGAAAATACTATCTGCAGCCATTAAACTGGGAATAACTACAAAATTGACTATTTGGACAACTTTTTTTATTCTAGTTTTCCACTCACCACACTACCTTTCAGTCTTTACCAATGCTTTAAAGAAAGCAACTGAATCTACCTTAAGCCTTTACCTTAAGGATTATATAGTAAGTTTTACAGTACCTGCAGGAGCTACAAATTCCAGTCAATAAACCTCCAAGTCGGCAACAATTTGTTCTTCCAAACAGAAGCTTGAGAAAAGATATTTAGCAATGCCTACACAGCCAGAAAAGACATTATGAAGCTCAGAAGAGCACAGAACTTCTGGGAAGCTAAAAGTGATGCCTTCTCCATGCTGCAGACTAGAATGAGATCAGCTGCCTTCAACATAGCCATTTCAACAGCTACCCAGAACTTGCAGCCTGACTGTTTGATGACATTCATAACAGAAACAAGTTTTCATTTCCTGCCTCAGATCAGATGCATGAGTCAACAGGGAAATTTTGTATACATCCCTTAAGATGTTCTTTCCTTCCCTAGTGTAAAGGCTCGCTATTCCACAGTGCTTTCTTGCTATTTGAGGGCCAAACTGAAAGTCAGCCAGCCTTCCATGCCTTTACTTCCCAAAAGCCCGCCAACAGAAGTCCATGCCACAGCTATTCAATTCCACAGGCTATTGGAGTAAAACATGAAAAACTATGAACATATTGCTTTGATACAGTAGAAAATAAGAGAAAGTATCCTTCAATATATTGACAGTTATGTGAAAATAAAAAAAAATCCAGTTTTCCTATACAAAAAACCTGTATCTCTACAGCAATACATACATGAAGTTTTA
The DNA here is from genome assembly GCF_030463565.1 of Pelecanus crispus. Classification (NCBI taxonomy): domain Eukaryota; kingdom Metazoa; phylum Chordata; class Aves; order Pelecaniformes; family Pelecanidae; genus Pelecanus; species Pelecanus crispus. The sequence continues at coordinate 60,439,178 of NC_134648.1, read as the reverse complement.
AAAACTAATTTAAACCAAAACAGACTAAAACAACAACATACAAAAAACATTTACCTTAAAGTGTTATGTCGGGCTAACATCCTTCAAGGTAGAAGACCTTGTTCACACCAAAAGTCAACTACTTTTTCAAAAGTAGCAGCAGACACCAGCAGCTCTTTAGTATCCAGACCATCCTATGACATTATCAACTCATTGGGAAAACAAAACAAAAACAACACACAAAAAACCCACACACACATCTTTGGAAGAAGTTTGGAAGAACTTTACCAGTGTCCTCTACGCACAAATTTATCACGTTTATTTGTGATCCCCTACCAACCTGGACCAGGCAGCCCAAAGTTTGGAGGCTAAAGTCCAAGCAAACTTTCACTCAGGCTGACAAGTTAACCGATATTCTCACTGCAAACAGGACAAGTTGACTGCTTGATGTTTTCTGCCTTCAAGCAAGTCCTGGTGCCCCCTACATCCAAATTACTTCCCCCTTTTCCTCTCATGAAGCATCAGAGAATCAAATATACTGCATCCAAAGCAAAGCACAACACAGAGACACAACCCTGAAATTCCAGTGACACCTCTGGAGAAATACAGTACAAATAAGGCATAGTAACTCCATGCAGTTTATGTCCATGCCAAGCTAATCTGGATGCCACCCATGCAAGCTAAATACGGACAGAGCCATGGAGCCAGTCAGGAAAAGGAAATTAACTGCTATATACTATCTGATCTACTTTCCCTTATATTTGAGTCTGCTGTACTCTCTGTGGTTTTAAGGGATAAAACATTTTGTTTAAGTGTGTATTTAGCACTATTCTTACAGATCTAATGCAGCTTTCTGTAAGGAACTGGGAGCATGATTTTAGTCCCATATTCTGAAAGACACTGAAGATGTGAATGCATGTTCAATTAGTTAATCACTTTATCTTCACAAAAACATGCACTACCAGTCACTGCAATAGTTATGCCCAATACTGACCTATCTTACAAAGCTGTAAACTACTGATTTGTTAGAGACACCACAGATACCCCACAACATCCTCCCACACCCAATTACATTAAGATAGTTGGTCTAAATTGGTTTGTTCTATGTACCTGTTTAGGACATACCCAAACAAATCTTCGTGTTCAGTGTCCTTCCATCTGCACTTCTCTCACGCCCTACATACAGGCAATACACACCCTGAACTGGATTCACTTCTACACTGCAAAGCAAGTAAGTCAAACAAACTTTTTTTTTTTTTTTTTACTAAGATCAATGAAAGTTCAGCATTTTAGCCAGCTGTATCTTTTGACTACCACTTAAAACATATTTCTACCAGTGAAATAACCAGAAGTTTTAAGAGTACCAAGCCCAAATACCAGCTGAAGAAGAAAGAAGCCAGATTACTGGGATAAAACTGGTAACTGCAGATTCCTTGTAACAGATCAATGACAAAACATGGTAGAATCTGTTTCCCAAGACTTTATTGATTACCTTTTGCTCTTATTACCACACTTTCCACATCTCTTGCAGCCCTTCTGTTGCACAGAAAATCCATCCACCTCAGAACTCTGTTACTTCATGCATTTCTAGAATAGTAGCTAGCTCCAGCTGACTTCTCTGGAACTCCCCAGCTTTATAAGATGACCCCCTTAACTCTCAACCCAAGAAGCCCCATCAGTATTTCTGTCTCAGTTATTCTTCATTTTAGCTACTGTACTCCACTTCTAGATCCTTAATTCTCTGAGCTGTCCTCCTCCTCTATTACACAGCAGGGAGAACACATTGTTATTCAATCAGTTTTCCCCTGTGGAAAATAAGGAGTGCAAAAGGGAACTCAGAAGTTACACTTGGTAGCAAAGCAATGAGACCTAATCCTATAGCTTCCTCCGCAAGGTACCAAGGTAAAAGACATTCTGCTTACCAACTAAAAGGATGAACAACATTTAAGCTTAAATTTCTTTTTATGATGGTTAAACACATTTGTTTTTAGGAACAGCTGAAATGCAATTACATGATAAAGGATGTATTCAGCAACTGTGCAGTACCAAGGCACTGCACTAACAGCTTGGTTATTGCTACCACATTGCAATCTCCTCAGGCGAATTAGTTCATTGGTCATGTTTGGAAGCAAAGGATCATAAATAGCTTGTTAAATAATACAGTTATGTAGCAGGCACTTCTGAATGTTAAATTCCATTTTGCACAGTATGTAATTTTTTAACCTAATCGGCTGCTACGTTACTTTCTCTCTGATGTGCCTTGCACACAGATGGAGAACAGGTTCTTCTTTCCCTGTGTCACGCATCTCTTATTTCACACCACCAAGACATGAACTGACAAAAACACTGCATATACCAATAGTCATCATCCGAGTTCAACATTTGTGAGACTGTGCCGAAACACTATGACCTTCTAAATCATCAGCATACAAGTGACATGGACCTCTCAGGGAAGGATCCAATAGCAAGGTAGAGGATTCTAGTTTGAAGGTGGGCTAAGAGGCAACTTAATTGAGACATTTTAAGTGATGAACCACATTCATGTATTTCACTTTCAAAACTGAAAAGATATTTAAAACAGCTGCAGGAAAATATCTACCTTATCCTCTAAGGTTCACTGGCAAAAGTGTCAGGGCAGACTCAATCCTTAGGGATACCAAAAGCCTACACCGTTTTTTTAATCAGAGACAGAAACAGATTATTACCATAATATTTTAAAGGAACCAGACAATGACTTTCTGCGTCCATTATGAAAAATTCTCATAGAAGAAGCTCATGACCTGTCATCACAAAGAATTTTGGCCATCCTTGATACAGGCCCACAACTGAGCTAAATGACTAGACTATCATTTATACTATGCAAGACAACTAGTCAAACAGCAGATGATTATTTTTTCTCACCCCTGCAGTCTGGTAAAGTCAAATGAAAACCCTTCTATTTTTTTAAAGACATTAAAAGTTAAAAAGTTTAAGAGGTTTTGCAGAACCTTCTAGAAACCCAGCATGAACCCCCTGAGTTTCCAAATATGGGTCCAGAGCACAGGCTTCCTGCATTATCAAGAATCTTTTCCAAACCATACATGTAACTTCTGCATCTTTGTCTTTCCCATCTAGGAATAGGACACTTGAGCAGTTTAACATCATAGGCAATGTTTAATTTGGTTGTGCTATTTCAGCCCTAAGCTTGCAGGCTATCTACGCTAACAGTAATAGTTTAAGCCAACACCTATTTCAGGTTTGAAAGCTTGACAGAGTCAACAGTCATTACCTAGAAGCAGATGTAGTTACACTAACACATTTTCCCCCCTCAAAATTAAGCCCCAGCTGCTTGAAATGCCAGCATTTGGTGGAGCCAGCATTTCAGCACCCACCTTCCCAACTGCTCCTGCATCTAAGAATCAGTTTTGCAAGCACAATCTGACAATTTCTAATGATCTTTCCCATCACTATTGTGTACCCAACCTGGAGACAGTCACTAAAGAGGATGATTCAAGCTGAATCTAGCAAAGGCACAAATAAATTCCACTTCATAAAAACAAATTTTCCCAGTACAAGATGGGGTGTCTCACGTGGAGAGCACCACTAATTATATACAATTTTCTAAATCCGTGACAGGATACCCCAATGAAAATAATGAGGATAGATTATTAGACAGCGTAGAGAAAACACGCTATGGGAACATGAGTAAAGTATCCACCATATATACGTCTTCAACCCTTCCAGAAAATAGAACGCCTTTGTTCAGCTCGTATTTTCACACGTGAAGAAAGACAAATAATTCCATTCTGAAGATCTGGAAAGCTAATCTGAAGTAGAACAAAGCATTCCTGTTTCAAACTAAACACTTTAATTAAAGTAATCATGGGTCACAAGTTTGATATCACCATAGGTACCAAGGCGATAAGAGAAGTTACGGTAAGTCTAAACCGCTGCCAACAACAGTACTGCAACTTCTACGTAACCACCTAACAAGACAAGGATTGAATAGTCAGTCGTCTTTAATCACACTGCTATATATTTGACACATTGTTTCAACATGTTTCAAGAGGTTCTACCAGACATGGACAAAGATTTATGATTGACTAAATTTGGTACCACCCGTGTACAAGCTAATATAGCAGCACTAGAAAACAGTAACAAGTAATTAATTCACATTGTCTTCCCACACTGTGGTGAGCAAAGTGCCCTTGTTCCCAATTCAAATACCCATGAACAGCAATATAGGGCTCATTGTTTTATCGTGATGCATGAGCTTATTTACTATTCATCTTTTGATAAGCTTTTTGCTAAGCATTTAAACCAGTCAATTACATCAGTATGCAAGCAAGTCTTTAATTATGTCAAAATACAGAAGCAAAACTACTATCTTTGTTCAAAATAAAGTAAATAAAGTATGCCCGATTGTGCAGGGAAACTTTAATACAACGATCCTTTAGCAAGCCAGTAGTTTGGTTGGTTGCACACACTCCTCCCCCCCCCACCATTTTGGTTCTTTTGGAATTTTTCTGGCAACTGTTCCGCCCCTAAAATTTCAGAAAAGACAATGAAGCCTCAGCATTTGACCACTTCAGACCATGTCTGTAAGATTCAGTAAGCTGTGTAAGAGGCACAAAAGGCTACCCAATAGGCTCAGTAAAACTTCATAACACTCTTAACTGAGCAGCTTATTACCAAAGGCTGTTTGAAGTTGGGGGGGGGGGGGGGGGGGGGGGGGCGGGCAGTGTGGATGTGTGGTGGATGTGTGCACACATGCAGGTAGGAAGGGGAGCTCAAACTTTAATACTTTTCCTTCACCTATATATTTTGTGATTTTGCTTTTGGGGGGCTTTTTTGGCATTAGAAGTCAAGTCAGAGCATGTGTTCTGCATCATGGATATAATTGAGTTGAATGTAGCAATGCAATTCAATCTCCAATAAATTACAAGTGGATATCATTCCCACTGAGCTTGCATGGTCATGATCATAAAGAACAAAACCACTGAAATCAATAGGGCTACCCTGATGTAAAAGTTGTGTACGCAGGAAGAGAATCAAGTGCATTGATTATACACATGCTTCACTTCAGTCAAGTAATAATCAGCATGCAGAAGCTCTAAGAAAACATCCTATCAGGCACTCTGAATTTCAGAGTGCAAATGCATGCTAGAAATTGTCAATTGATCTCAGCAAGGTCCTGTATCCTGCCAGCTCATGAGTCATAACATCCACTTGCATTCAGCTATCTTAAGTAGCTTCCACAAACCAGAAGACTATATTAGTTTCTATTGTCTTTTTTCTTTCTTGAATGGTCAATTCTAAGAAAAAAAAAAAACATCAAGTGGATTTAATTCAGGTTTCATACAATGATACACAGAAGCATATATTCTACTAAACAGTATTTGGGAAACTCTTAAATGAAAGTTCTTTGTTCATCAAGAAGTAGGGAACTTTGATTGGACTCACTGGACTGTCTACCAACTATACACCAGAAGTGTCATATACTCTGTCAAACTTGCTAAGTAATTACTTATATTTAAAGAGAGAGTAAAAATCAGAATTACCATTTTTTCCATCTTTGCAGACAAGAGAATTCAGCCATGCAATACACTTTTCCTTCAACACTCCCCTTTCTAACAACTATTGGTCATTCACAAACATCACAGAACAAACATTTTAGACTACATCAGAAGCTGAAAGAGTATCTTTATCTTGCCAGACGCTTTAAAAATTGAAGAGCACAAAAATTATTATATGCAAGATAGATTACCAACCTACTATTCAAAGACCACACACCAATTTAAATATTGCATGAACTGATACTATTTGACTGCTTGGTTTCACACTTACGTAACTTTAGCACAGAATTAGAACTTTGACTACGGAGCCTAGCTTCCAGCAATACATTTTTTGTAAAAAAAAAAAAAAAAAAAAATTAAACAAAAACCCCAACGTGCCACAAGTAACACTTTTCTGCTGACTAAAAAGACTCTTCCCACACACACACACATTTTAAAGGAAAGGATCAGAAAATCGTGGCAGATAAAATCAGTGGGAAGGGCAGGCGCAAGTCAGGTTTATTCCAAGTCCTGCAGATACAAAACACCGTCGCAAGACTTTATTCTCTTTAAGAGACTCTGACTCCTCAAAAAACACACACGACCTCACACAACACGGGCTCCCTGCGCCTATTTAAAGCTTTAGACCTAGCCGAGGAAAAGCTGAACGCTCTCCGAGCCTCAACCAGAAGCTGCTCCGTTCCTCCCCGCGGCTCCCCGGTCGGAGGCCTGCCCCTCGGCTGTCAGACGCCGGCTCCCGACACGGGGATTTCTGCAGGGCCGGCTGGTTCGCGGCCGCCCCCTCCGTAGCCGGCGAGCGGCGCGGGCAGCCCCCGCGGGGGCGAAGAGCCGCTTCCCCCCTCGCCGGCACCGCGGCCTTCGGGCGGGGAGGCCCCACCCACACCCCGCCTGGCCACCGCAGCGGCCCGGCGGGCCGGTGCCGGGCGGCCGCGGGCCCATCCCCACCGGGCGAGCTGAAGAACGGTATTTCGGGGAGATCGCCGTCCCCGGGCCGGGGCGAGCCGGCGGGGCGGGCGGCGCTGGGGCGGGCGGCTCTCCCCCCGCACATAACGGTCACGGCCCGCAGCACACGCCTCATCCGGGGCCGCCGCCCGCGTTCGGCATTAAAATGCGGCCCAATGGGGCGGCGGGGTGCGCGGCGGCGGTAGCGCAGGGCGGGAGGGAGGGGAGCGGCAGGCGGGCAGCCGGCAAGGCGGCGGCGGCCGGGGAGGGGAGGCGAGGCGAGGCGGGCCGGCGGCGGGCCGGGAGACGGGGAAGAAGGAGGACAGAGGGCGCCGGGAGGCGCGGGGGGCGGCGGCCGGGGGAGGGAAGGGCGAGGGGCAGGCGTGGAGGCAGCGGCGGGGCGCCGCGGGGAGCGGCGGCGGTAGCGGCGGGGCGGGGACGGGGGGAGAAGCGAGGAGGCTGGGTTCGCCCCGCACCCTGTGCCCGCCCGCACACCCCGCCTCCCCCTGCTGCAGAAACTACGCCATTGCGGCCTAGTCCTGGAGCCAGCGGCGCGCTGCCTCCCTCCCTCTCGCACCCCCCTCAGCCGCCGCCATCTTGGCGGCCGCCGCCATCTTTCCTTCCCCCCGCCGGAGCCGGGCAGGAGCAGCGGCGGCAGCAGCGCAGACCCCGCCATCTTTTCGGGGGAGCCGCCATACTTGCCCTGGCGATGAACATGGCGGCGCCCATCACACACATCAAAACATGGCCTCCCTTCAAAACAAAACTGTCCGAGCCGAGCCGGGCAGCCGCCGGCGGGGCCCGGGGCCCGGGGAGGGAGGGGTCCGGCGCGCACTTACCCGAGGCCCACATGGTGACCGAGAACTCCCCCTCCAGGGTCTTGATCTGCACCTGCTTCTGCTCCCATTTCCTGCCGCCGCCGCCCTCGGCCCCGCCGCCGCCTCCCCCGCTCAGGTAACTCTTCTTGCTGCTCTTCTTGCCGCTGCCGCCCTTCTTAACGCGGCCTCCTCCGCCGGCCGAGGAGGAGCCGCCGCCTCCGCTCTTGCTGCCGGCGGCGGTCACGGTGACCAGGGTCTGCTCGATGTACTCGTCCTCCCCGGCGGGGGCCGGCACCGGGATGAGGATCTGGTCCTCGAAGCCGTCGTCGGCCCGCAGTCCGTCCGAGTCGTCTCCCCCTACCACCTCCTCGCGGGTCTGCACCAGGATCACCTCTTGGTGGTGGTGGTGCAGATGGAGCTGTCCCCCGCCGCCGCCGGCCGCGCCGCCGCCCGCCCCGCTGGGGTCCCCGTCCGAGACCAGCGGCTGCAGCGCGATCATGGGCTGGTGGTGGTGGTAGTGATGGGGCGGGTGGTGCGGGCCGCACTCCTCGCAGCACTCGTCCTCGTCCTCCTCTTCCTCGTCCTCCTCGCCGCCCACCACGGTGGTCTCGATCGTCTCCACCGGGATGGTCTCCACCTCGATCTCGTGCAGCTCCACGATCTCGGCCGGCATCTCCGAGCCGTCCGTGGCGATGTACAGGGTGTCTCCCGAGGCCATGGCGGGGCGAGGCGGGGGGGAGAGCTCCGCGGGCGGCGAGGGGGCTCCGGTCCGCTCCCCTCGGCGGATGGTGGGGCTCGGGCTCCTCTCGCTTCTCCTCCTCCTCCCCCTTCCACACAAACACCAGCTCCTCGCAGCCAGCGAGAGGGAGGCAGCCAGCCAGCCGCCAAATCCCGGCTACGCTCCCTCGCGAGACTTCCGCTGCTGCCGCCGAGACGGACCCCAGCCCCTGGAGGCCGCTGCCGCCGGGACCCGCCCCCCCGCCGCCAAGCGGCCAATCGCGCCGCCCGCCGCGCCCACGGCTCGCCCAGGCGAGCGAAGTAGCCTACGGGGGCGCGCCGTGCCGCAGCGGCCCGCCTCCGTTTACTGCCGCCGGCCTATCAGAGAGCGCTGCGAGCACGGAGCGCGCCCCCCGGCGCTGAGCAGCCAATCGGCTCGCGGCGATGTCACGCCCTCGGCCGCCCGCCCCGCCCCTCCCTTCTCGCCCCGCCCCGCGCGGAAGCACCGCCCCGGCCCCGCCGCCCGTGCGGCCCGGCCGGCCGGCCCACCGCGCCGTCCTCCCCGCCGCCGGGGGCAGGCGCTGGCCTCGCCGCGCGCCCGCGCGCTCTGCCGCCGGCGGTGGCCGGGCCCGCTCCCCGAGGCACCGGTAGGCGGCGCGCCAGCAGCCTGGCCGTTAACGGTCGGCGCGCGGCCCTATCAGCGGGCGCGGGCGGCAACACGGACCGGGAGCAACGGTCGCGTCCCGAGCGTTTCCCAGCCGGCGGGGGCCGGGTGAGCTCGGCCGGCGGCGGCTGGCGGAGCAGGCGGCCCGGCGTCCGACCCTGCCCTGCCCTGCCCTGCCCTGCGGCCGAGGGCTGCCGGGGGGGTCCCGCTGCGGGACGGGCGGGCGGCGGGCCCCGGCGGAGCGGCGGGCTCGGCCTGCGCAGTCGCCGGAGAAGCCTGGGGAGGCTGTGGGCAGGAACGGCGTGTTTGGATTTTACAATCGAACCGCTCTTGCCACTTAGCGATTTTTCTCTCTCTTTTTTTTTTTTTTGTTGTTGGGGGGGTGGTGCGTGCGTGTGTCAGCACTGAGCGTAGCACAGCGCGTTCCTGCAGGCTTTCGCTCCGAATTGCGCGCAGGCAAGTTGTTGGCTCCTGGGAGCGCTGGCTCTCTGCGTTGCTGGCAGCGGGAACGGGGTCTGGAGGCACAGCCTGTGGCGGAGGTCTGTAGCCAAGTTCGTGAACTCAGTTACCCAGAAGCAGAGTTTAAAATAAGTGATACACTGCAATGCAATCACTGCACAAAATTTCGGTACATGAAGTGACCCCCTCATTTAAAGTATAATTATCAAGTGCAGTTATTTGCCTTAATTAAACACATCTCTCCATCCGTGAACTCTGTCGCTCACCAAAACCCCGCAAACAGCAGCAAACCGCTGTGCGCTTTGCAAATGCAGCAGCTTTGTGCCCTGGTCACACTGCGCTTACTTCCCCTTCTGCCAACTGCCACGGGACCCCCTTCCTCACCCCGCCGAGGAGCTTCCCCGCGCCCGGAGGTGCAGGGGGAAAACACCACGCCTTGGTATTTTTGCACCCATTTGGGTATTTGCTTTGTAAGGCGTCAGGCCTGTGTGCGTATAAATCAGGGACGGTATTTGCAAAGAAACAGCTGCCTATCTTGACATGAACGAGCAGAAGTGAAACTTTGTGTGAAGGAGATACAGAGCCACCGGCTGGGTCTCCTATGATCTCATTGTAAAGTGTTCGCAAAAGTCCCTTTTATAAATAATATATAAAATATATTATTATATATATTTTATAATTAATTATATATATATAAAATAAATAAAAAAGTCTAATTCTGTGATGAAAAGTCCTTCAGAAGGACTGTGTAGTATCTTCAGTCAAAGATTAATGTACTGGTAGCTCGGCAAGTATTTAAATCTGAGAAAAAGAAGTGTTTGGTTTATACGAAATAAACGCTACTGAACGTGAGGATTTTAAAACAAGTTGAAGCCTCATAGGCCTTCTGTGCTCATGACAAGATCATCTCCCGTTCCTCACTCCTCTTTTTTGCTGTTAACGCCACCTTTCCTTCCCCTTATATGTTAAGCTGCTATTAACTACAAGTACACATTTGCCTCTCAAGTATTTCCAAGGCTGCTGCAAGTATACATTCCATCTTTCTCTTCACTTCTCACGACACCACTGCTTTGCTTGCTCATATCCCAATTTGCCATGATATAAAAACTGATAAAAGATTCCTGCTAAGAAATACTTCCTTCTTTTACCTCAGCATGAGGTGTTCTTGAAGTTAGTCTAGTCCAAATCTCAAGACAGCAATACTGAGCTCTGGGCTAATGACGAGATTAGGAAATACTTTCCTATTAAGTATTAGAAATAGCAGCAAATTTGCTTAACCTGTGGAGATCTGGGAATTCCTTCTCCCCAGTCATACTCAGTACTCCCCTTTTAACAAACGACAAGATGTAGTTTTTCATTGTAAAATTCTCACAAACGGAAAGGCTATTTTTAGATCCTGTAGAGAGATTTCCAGACCATTACATATGAACTCTGCCCCTCTGTCTATAGTTGGAAAGACAAATGTAACAGTCTGGGAAAAATAGTGCCTGTAACTTTTAAAAATAAGAATATTTCAAAATTAGGACGAAGTCTCCCTTGTCCCCCAGTAAAAGTTAAATGTAATAAAAAATGGTGAGTCAATATTGAGTTAATTTTTTTTTTTTTTAGGAAGAATGCATAATTCACTTAAACTTTTTATGCTAAGCTTGCATAGGCAAAATATTAATGTCACCTCCATGTTAGACATACACTCAATCCTGCTCTTGAATTCCCACCAGACCTGACGTGGACTTCAGAGCAAGTGGGATTGGGCCCTGAAGTGATTATTTTGGGTCAAGGTTTTTTTGGTGTTAGTGTAAATGAGCGTTGTCAAATATAGGAACAAAGTCACAAGTCTCTCTTGTTTATCAATATAAATTTTTTGGTCCAGGTCAATGATAATAGTTTAACAATTTTGTACAACCCCATTTCATTTTTGTGTTTTTACTACAAACAAGTATATAATTTTGGACAGAAAAGGCACTTTTAAGTTTGTAAGCATCAGAACCACCTTATTTTGAATATTGCAAGTGTTTTCTACTTTTTCTAATACTTTGGCTTAAAGCCAACGCTTTAATGTTTGGCTGCAACATTCACATTTCATTATTTTTCAGCGAGAAGTGTTGCATGATACAAATATTCTTCATCAGCTGTGTGTTCTAGCCATTATACAGTTCTCTTCATCCTAAACGAGATGATTTGCTTAACTAGCATACGATTATATTTCAGTAACTACAAGGATTAGACATGCATCATTTTTCCAGCTGCTTGATGAAAGAAAAATACAGCAACAATCAAAAATAAACATGTGAAAGCTGCCCAGCGAAAAGGTGTTTAAAAGAAAACCTTGTCCTCTGTCCAAATAGCAGCAAAGTTGCTCTCTCGATAACCTCTTATCTTTCTGCCCTATGCACCCCATTTTGCTCCCCTATCTTCAAAACACCGGCTTGCTTCATAGCCACATTTAAAAAGTGAGGGGAAAAAACCCGTAATTTAAAAAAATTGGAAATATTGGAAATTCAAAAAAAAACATTGGAAATAAAAGTTATTTTTAAGCATCCATAACAAATAAATTTTAAAGAATATTTATTCTTTACAAGCTCTACAAGGTCTAGGTGCCTCAGATTTAGCTGTGTTGGTTTTTTTTATGGTTCCTTCTTTAAAATCTACTGAAGTAAATCGCAGTCCACGATCAGTTGGCAGAAACCAGTTTTTAACTTTTCACATGCACACACCCACCAGCATTGTTTTTTCTCCACTCTCCTTTCTTGGCGCTGTGAAATTCCTGGTAATAGTTTCACGTCCTGAGCATATCTAACTGAAAGGGCGAAACCGCATGAATTTTCTCTTGACAAACCCAGCTTCTACCGTCCCCATGGCCTTTCTTTCTTTTGGATTTAACTGGCTCAGGCGTCTGCCTTTCTTCAGTGGCTAGGCGGGCAGGGGAAACCTCAGGATTCAGCTGCAAAGCCAGCACAAAAGACTATAGTAGCTCTCTACAGTTGTCATTTGGAGAAGATACAAAGCTGTGGATTAATGAGAGCTGACTTCTTTTAATTTTGGTACAGAGTCCCATAAAAAATAAGGCCTTCCACTTATACCTGAGCTGCCAGTAACATGCACTGCCAGGGAGGGAAGGATGGAAGGAAGGGAGGGAGGGAGGAAGGCAAGGGATGCATTCTGCTCTGTAAGAGATACGTTACTCCTTTGAACCTCCCTCAGCTTTTAGTTTTAACATACACGTGGCATCAAGTGTTACAGAAGATTGTGCGTGCTGTGTTCTTGTTTTAGGGCAAAGAGTTACATCAGTGTAGAGTTCTGAAGACAGGTTACCGCCACTGTTTTGTATGCACAGGTGACATACATGGATAATTTGAAAAACCATGTTTTGTTTCAGTTTGCACCAAAGAATACTAAGCTTGGACTTTAAACAAGAGTAGCTGATCTTTTCCGTTTCACAGGATCACAGAAGAGCTGAGGCGGCAAGGGATCTCTAGAGACTATCTATTCCAAACCCCTGCTCAAAAGTGGGGTCAAACAGAGCAGGTTGCTCAGGTTCATGTTCACTCAGGATTTGAATATCCCTAAGGATGGTGACTCCACAGCCTCTCTGGGCAACCTGTTCCCATGTTTGACCACCCTCACAGTAAAGAACTTCTTTCTTTATATCTAAGTAAAATTTCCTGTATTGCAATTTGTGCTTGTTGCCTGATGTCCTTTCACTGGGCTCCACTAGAAGTGTCTGGCTCCATCTTCTTTTTTTTTTTTTTTTTTTTTTTTTTTATTTGTAATTTTATTTTGCAATTCCTGGGATGCTCAGTGTCCTGATTAGGCTTAAAGCATTTGTTAAATGCAGACTACCTGCAGTGAAATCACCAGTGCTGCTCATCGTACAAGAAGATATGGGATGCTTGAGGCATTGCAGAATCCTGGCTTGGGAGAACTCTTGCAATCCATCTCTCAGATATGCTCAATATAGCATCAGCAGATGATGGTCAGCACTCAACATTAGCCTCTCAATCAATATCATGCTTTTTCCTCTCGTTTTTTTTTGTTTTGTTTTGTTTTCTTGTGGTGAACTAGTAGTTCACAGCTTCCAGAAACCATAGTTGTCATTGCTGTACTAATCCAATTTTGTGTATAATATCCAATCGCATGATGTTTATATAAAGAGCTGTTTCTCATTTCATACTACAGAACTAATTGTTCTGGCCCTTATCTCAGCTGCATCGAGCCAAAACTAGGTAACTGTTCTTTTAAACAAGAATTACTTGGTAAATACAAAAGCCTGTTATATTTTAAGAAAAGGAAGGTCACACAAAATAAGTTAATCTTTCACCAAGTAAGAAAGAATGAACAAAAAGATCAACGCTTGTTTTCTGAATCTTGGGTTTTTTCTTTTAGTCCTATTCCTGCCTCCTTCAGCTTACATTAAAGTGAGAAAGAGGAAGAAACCTGAAGTGTGAAACTTGTGAAATAAGTAACCTCTTCACAGCCATCATCTACAGCCTTCATTCCTCTAGTGACAACACACCCTTTTCCCAATGTGTTTCACTCAGCCTTTCAAATTCACTGATTTGGAAACTTCTGATATCCTATTTTTTCTTCCTCATTTTCACACAGATTATTTGTCTAATGTTTGAGAAGAAAGATTAGCCCTCCCATTGTAAATCAACACCTATTGCTAAACTGGTAATACTTACATATCTAGTTAAATATGTGACATGAATAGCTTTTAAGATATTTTTGCTCTTGTGTAAGGAAGACCAGATAGAGAGTCACTTACTGGAGGAAAAGAAAATCACTAGTTGATAATACAGGGTTCTCTTGTTAACACCTATTAAAGACTTCCCTAAGACTAATGAATAAATTCTGCCAGTTCAAGATAGCATTTTTCCCTTGTTATCTTCATCTAGAATGGCTTATTAATCAATTAAAACAGAAGAGGTCTTGAAGGGGAAAAAAAAAAAAAAAAAACAACTCAGGAAGAAATCTAAACTAAGATTTACAATGCCGTTAAAGTAATTCACTAAGAAAAATGTTAATTAGCTGTGCCATCCTTTTCCTAGAGTCCTTGTCCTAGCTTTTTGCAGCTCTGCAGGAAATGTGGTTTTAACTTTACCTTTATAGTCCTTCAGTATTTAGCCTCATCATCTCCAGCTGATCTAATATAGCTACCACCATGCCTGGCCTTTATGGCCCACTAGCTTCTGCTACAAATGTTGTTCTCTTTCCTCAGATTGCTAATTAAACATGAGGGAAATCCCTGATCCTGATTTGTGTATGGACTCCTACAAAACACGTTCAAAGGTTTGTTATGATCGTAAGGTTCTGCTTGCTGACCATGACTAGGAACAAGTAATGAACTCTGCGTGCACTTCTTTTCTCTGTTTCTTTTTCTGGTACTTTTAATAATTATTGTTTTCTTTGCTGTACCGCATCCTACTTCAGGTTCCTCTCTTAAAAACAAGCCAAGCAGCTAACAAAGCTATACCAATTAACTTGCTTAGATTTATAGCGCTCGCCTCCATTTGTCATCTGCTTGGGTCTTTGAGACTGAGCACAGTGGGAAAGGATTTTCCCTCATCTGTTATCTTGCAGAGGGAGGGAGACAGGGTTTGCACTGCCACCATTCCAAACTAATTTCTAAGTTATGATCACTAATCACTCCAGTCTCACTAAACAGGTGTTGTTGTAAGGACAAGATCGTATAATTTGTTTTTCTTACTGTATGAAAGGATATATGAATCAGTGGGCCTAATCGTTGCTCCAGAAATGTTTAATCCTTTAATTATGTGTGGACAATACAAATAATTATTATTGAGTTGTAAAGCTGATCATCAAAAATGAAGGCTTTTCTCTTCCATTCCTGATTTCGTGGCTGAGGATATGAAACTACTCTTCCAAAAATCCTCAGCCTTTAAAAAGCAGTCATATTAGGCCTATGAACATAGGATGTGTGCGGACATCTGAATAGGCTGTATCTTGCAAATTATAGACAACACAAGAAGCAGAAACTTCTGGGAAATAATATGTTTTAGTTGAGCCAGCCTGCAGCACAGGCAATATATGTGAATGCATGTCCTTACTGCTCGTACTGCACCCTGGGACCTTGAAGCAAATCTGCAGCTCTTATTTATGCCTATTGTCTTACAAATAGCAGGACTTCTTAGCCCTCCTCCTGCATATGCATTTGCTTGGGTTACAGACGCCAGACCTGATGCTGGAAACTGCTGAGCTCTCAGCTTCCATTAAGGTCACCGGGTATTGATAGATCCCAGTAGCACTGAGAAAGCAGTACCCCTAGAGTTAATATTACATTTTAAAAGGAAAAAAAATTTCTCAGATTGAAATTAATAAGGCTAATTAATTAAAAATAAGTAAGGTGTATAAATTGCTGCAGTCTCAATGAAAGCCCAAGGACAGCTATTTTTTTTCTTAAACCAACTGAGCTGGGTTTCTACAAGGCAATACATATTGTGACTCAATTTTCTCTGGCAGTTTGCTAAAATGTGAGTATAAAACCTGATACTCATAAGGCATAAGCAAAGCCGATCAATACTTCTTCTAGTGTGTGTATATTAGAAGGATTTGTAACTCAAACTCGTCGGAGGAAAGATTGTTGTTTTACTTTGTGTTTTTATAGTTAAGTCCTAGTGCATTTTGGAGCAACTGTATATGTTGCTACAATATAAATACTGAGTAAAAGTATTTCTCCAAAGCAAAAAGAGAGACTGTATGACGTACGCTTTGGAATTTAGCACAGTTTGTTGTCAAAGTTGTTCTCCAGCTGTTCCCTGCAGAGGGAATTCTTCCTATACGCACATCCACACGTACACACAGCTATCCATTTTCAAGTGGCTTTTTTTTCCTCTACTCAAAGCTCAGTCTCTGACTTCAAGGGGCTGAACAAAGTACCCCTCTGTCGTGGTTTAGTCCCAGCCAGCAACTCAGTACCACGCAGCCGCTCGCTCACTCCCCCTACCCCGATGGGATGGGGGAGAGAATCGGAGGAGTAAGAGTGAGAAACACTCCTGGGTTGAGATAAGAATAGTTTAATAATTAAAATAAAATAAAGTAAAATAATAATAACAACAATATAACAATAATAACAGTAATAATAATATACAAAGCAAGTGATGCACAATGCAATTGCTCACCACCCGACAACCGATACCCAGACAGTTCCCGAGCAGCGGTCGCTGCTCCCCGACTAACCCCCCCCAGTTTATATACTGAGCATGACGTCATATGGTATGGAATAGCCCTTTGGTCAGTTTGGATCAACTATTCTGGCTGTGCCCCCTCCCAGTTTCTTGTGCGCCTGGCAGAGCATGGGAAGCTGAAAAAGTCCTTGACTAGCATAAGCAGTACTCAGCAACAACTGAAAACATCAGCATGTTATCAACATTCTTCTCCTACTAAATCCAAAACACAGCACTATGCCTGCTGCTAGGAAGAAAATTAACTCTATCCCAGCCGAAACCAGGACAGTATCCACCCCTTATTCTATACCATCTAAGTCATGCACAGGCCCTCCCCTTTCCAATATGTTCCAATTAATCACCACCACTTTCCCTATCTTGATATACACACAGATATCATTCCCTTCGTCTATGGCCCATCCCTCTAAAATGTCCATTGAGTTCATTTAGTCCATGACTTTGGGTTCCATCTGTCATCACAGTCTTTCAGAGCAGGAGAGGTGGTGTGCAGTGTTGGACTGTTGCATGCTGAAGTCAGTTCTCATTCCAAAATGGTTTCATCAAAGTTCATTTTCATTAAGCTGGGCAATTCTTACTGCAATACCATTGATGTGGCATATAGCAATCATAATATACAGTATTATATACTTAATATTAACCTACTATATTATTATATTAACATGCAGTTAAGAGATAACATATAGTTAAGAGATAACATACAGTATTATAAAGCAATTAATATTATACAATTCAGTTCATTAGTTATTTTCACCCAAAATCAAATTCCCTTGAGGTACACATTGGGCTTCCCCATCCTTTCGCATCACCCACCAAGTGCACCCAGGTCCTTGAGCAAAAGCAATCCCACGAATGGGTTTGCCTTTGCCAGAGGGGGAAGTAACCCAGACTGTCTTCCCCAGCATATTTTTCATGTGCACTACAGGAACTTTATCTCCTTCTACAGTACGTAAAAGTTTTGATTGGGCAGGGCCAGCTCGATTGGCAGATCCCCTGGTGTTGACTAACCAGGTGGCTTTTGCTAAATGCGTATCCCAATGTTTAAACGTCCCACCACCCATTGCTCTCAGGGTAGTCTTTAACAATCCATTGTATCGCTCAATCTTCCCGGAGGCTGGTGCATGGTAAGGGATGTGATACACCCACTCAATGCCGTGCTCTTTGGCCCAGGTGTCTATGAGGTTGTTTCGGAAATGAGTCCCGTTGTCTGACTCAATTCTTTCTGGGGTGCCATGTCGCCACAGGACTTGCTTTTCAAGGCCCAGGATGGTGTTCCGGGCGGTGGCATGGGGCACGGGATATGTTTCCAGCCATCCAGTGGTTGCTTCCACCATGGTGAGCACATAGCGCTTGCCTTGGCGGGTCTGTGGGAGCGTGATATAATCAATCTGCCAGGCCTCCCCATATTTATATTTCAGCCATCGTTCACTATACCCAAGGGGCTTGAACTGCTTGGCTTGCTTGATTGCAGCGCATGTTTCACATTCATGAATAACCTGTGCAATACTGTCCATAGTTAAGTCCACCCCTCGATCACGAGCCCATTTATACGTTGCATCCCTTCCTTGATGGCCTGAGGCGTCATGGGCCCACCGAGCTATAAATAATTCACCCTTATGTTGCCAGTCCAAATCCACCTGAGCCACTTCAATCTTAGCAGCCTGATCTACTTGCTGGTTGTTTTGATGTTCTTCAGTGGCCCGACTCTTAGGTACATGAGCATCTACATGACGAACTTTTACAACCAGGTTCTCTACCCGGGCAGCAATATCTTGCCACAATGCGGCAGCCCAGATTGGTTTGCCTCTGCGCTGCCAGTTGCTCTGCTTCCATTGCTGCAGCCACCCCCACAGGGCATTTGCCACCATCCATGAGTCAGTATAGAGATAAAGGATTGGCCACTTTTCTCTTTCAGCAATATCTAAAGCCAGCTGAATGGCTTTCACCTCTGCAAACTGACTCGACTCCCCTTCTCCTTCAGCAGTTTCTGCGACTTGTCGTATAGGACTCCATACAGCAGCTTTCCACCTCCGATGCTTTCCCACAAGACGACAGGACCCATCAGTGAACAGGGCATATTGCTTTTCATTTTCTGGCAATTTATTATACAGTGGGGCCTCTTCAGCACGTGTCACCTCCTCCTCTGGTGATATTCTAAGGTTTTTTCCTTCTGGCCAGTCCATGATCACTTCCAAGATTCCTGGGCGACTGGGGTTTCCTATTCGAGCCCGTTGTGTGATCAATGCAACCCACTTACTCCATGTAGCATCAGTTGCATGATGTGTAGAGGGGACCCTCCCTTTGAACATCCAGCCCAACACCGGCAGTCGGGGTGCCAGCAGGAGCTGTGCTTCAGTACCAACCACTTCTGAAGCAGCTCGAACCCCTTCATATGCTGCCAGTATCTCTTTCTCAGTTGGAGTATAGCGGGCTTCGGATCCTCTGTATCCCCGACTCCAAAACCCTAGGGGTCGACCTCGAGTCTCCCCTGGTGCTTTCTGCCAGAGGCTCCAGGTAGGGCCATTCTCCCCGGCTGCGGTGTAGAGCACATTTTTAATATCCTGCCCTGCCCGGACTGGCCCGAGGGCTACTGCATGAACTATCTCACGTTTAATTTGTTCAAAGGCTTGTTGTTGCTCAGGGCCCCATTTGAATTCGTTCTTCTTCCGGGTCACTTGATAGAGAGGGCTTACAATCTGGCTGTAATTTGGAATATGCATTCTCCAAAACCCCACAACGCCTAAGAAAGCTTGTGTTTCCTTTTTGCTAGTTGGTGGGGACATAGCTGTTATTTTGTTGATCACATCCATTGGGATCTGACGACGTCCATCTTGCCATTTTATTCCTAAAAACTGGATCTCCTGTGCAGGCCCCTTGACCTTACTCTGTTTTATGGCAAAACCAGCCTTCAGAAGGATTTGGACTATTTTCTTTCCCTTCTCAAAAACGTCTTCTGCTGTGTTGCCCCACACAATGATGTCATCAATGTACTGCAGATGTTCTGGAGCTTCACCCTGTTCCAGTGCTGTCTGGATCAGTCCATGGCAAATGGTGGGGCTGTGCTTCCACCCCTGGGGCAGTCGGTTCCAGGTGTACTGAACACCCCTCCAGGTAAAAGCAAACTGGGGTCTGCACTCTGCTGCCAAAGGGATGGAGAAAAATGCATTAGCAATATCAATTGTGGCATACCACTTAGCTGCCTTTGACTCCAGTTCATATTGAAGTTCTAGCATGTCTGGCACGGCAGCACTCAGCGGCGGTGTAACTTCGTTCAGGCCACGATAGTCCACTGTTAGTCTCCACTCCCCATTAGACTTTCGCACTGGCCATATGGGACTGTTAAAGGGTGAGCGAGTCTTGCTGATCACTCCCTGGCTCTCCAGTCGACGAATCAGGTTATGGATGGGAATCAGGGAGTCTCGGTTGGTGCGATATTGCCGCCTGTGCACAGTTGTGGTAGCAATTGGCACCTGTTGTTCCTCAACCTTCAGCAACCCTACAATCGAAGGGTCCTCTGAGAGACCGGGCAAGGTGGACAACTGTTTAATTTCCTCTGTCTCCAAAGCAGCTATACCAAAAGCCCACCGGTACCCTTTTGGGTCCTTGAAATACCCTCTCCTGAGGTAGTCTATGCCAAGGATGCACGGAGCATCTGGGCCAGTCACAATGGGGTGCTTTTGCCACTCATTCCCAGTTAGGCTCACTTCAGCTTCCAGTACAGTTAGCTGTTGGGATCCCCCTGTCACTCCAGAAATACAAATGGGTTCTGCCCCTCTATAGTTTGATGGCATTAGCGTGCACTGTGCACCAGTGCCCACTAGAGCCTTATACTCCTGTGGGTCTGACGTTCCAGGCCATCGAATCCACACAGTCCAGTAAACCCGGTTGTCCCTTTCCTCCACCTGGCTGGAGGCAGGGCCCCTCTAACACTGGTCACAGTATTCGCTGTTCACTTCCTGTAAATGTGAATCAAAAGTCCCCTGATCAAGGTCGGAAGTAAAATTAGCCCTCTTACTTTGTCTTGGGAACTGCTCACTGGAAACTGGAGCTGCAATCTTCCTGGGAGAACCGCCTTTCCTAATAGTTTTTCCTTGCAACTCACGCACCCGTGCCTCTAAGGTTGAGGTGGGTTTTCCATCCCACTTTCTCATGTCCTCTCCATAATCACGCAGGTAAAACCACAGGGTGCCCCGTGGTGTGTATCCTCTATATCCTCTCTCTTGAGCATAGGGACGTTGACTCCTAATGGCTGAGACACTGGTCCGTGCAGGTGGGGAGTAGGACAGATCCTCTCTGAGTTGTTGGAACTCTTGGCATATTTTTTCAGACAGTTTTTCCACAGCCGAGACACAGGCCCGTAGGGAGGAAGAGAGCTTTTCTTCGTAGTCCCGGAGTTGTCTAGCCACTTCATCCACCGTTGGTGCCTCGTCGTCTTTCCAGGCTAGTATTGCCAACGAGTTGGAATACGATGCTGGTGCGCTCCGTACCACCTTCCGCCACATGGATTGTGTGCACCTGACTTCATCTGGGTCTTTGGTTAACTGTTCATCATTCAGGTCACTGTAAATCACCTCCAGCACGCCTAATTCCCTCAGGTACTGGATACCCTTCTCTACGGTGGTCCATTTGCTTGGGCGGTATAAAACATCCTCCTTGAAGGGATACCTTTCCTTCACGCTTGACAGAAGTCGCCTCCAGAGGCTGAGCGGTTTTGCCCCTTTTCCAATTGCTTTGTCAATGCCCCCTTCCCTGGAAAGGGATCCCAGCTGCTTGGCTTCCCTACCCTCTAAATCCAGGCTACTGGCCCCGTTATCCCAGCATCGGAGCAGCCAGGTGATGATGTGCTCGCCTGGATGACGACCAAAATCTTTTCGCATATCTCGCAGCTCACTCAGGGATAGGGATCGGGTGGTCACCATCTCATTTATGGGTTCTTCCTCCTCTGGTTCTCGTGATGGCCCTGGTTCATCTTCATCCCTTACTAAACGAACTGATTTCCTTGTGTATTTTTTCTTCTGTATAGGGGCAACTGATACCGGCGCAGGTTGGTTCTCTGGTTTAGCCGCAGTGCCTGCCACTGGGGTTGGAGTGGCTGCAGTACCTGTGGTGGGTGTTGGAGTAGCCGCAGTGCCTGTGGTGGGTGTTGGAGTAGCTGCAGTGCTTGTGGCTGTGGTTGGAGTAGCCACAGTGCTCATGGCTGTGGTTGGAGTAGCCACAGTGCCTGTTGTTTTGTCATCAGATCCAGAGACCCTCTCTTTCCCTTGAGGGTACTGAATAGTGTTGAACAGGGCTCGATAGGCATGGGCCAGTCCCCAGCATGTTGCAATGAGTTGTGTCTCTTTGGAGTTGCCAGGGTGAGAACATACTTCTTCCAAATACTTTACTAGTTCTTCAGGATTCTGCACTTGTTCAGGGGTGAAGTTCCAAAACACTGGAGGTCCCCACTGCCCTAGGTACTTGCGCATACGATCCCACACACCCTGCCACTCATAACTCTCCAGCCTTGGGGCAGATCTCTGGATGATATTCTTAAATTGCTTACTAACCTTTGTCAAAACCAAAACAATATTCCCAAGAAGTATCAATAGAAGTATCTTAACTGCCCAGGGATGTTCAAAATACTGAAAACTTTCTGTAATGAGGGAGGAAGCATTATAGAATAAGGTAATGAAGGTGCCATTCTGTAGTTCCTCCACAACAGACGTCTCCGAGGGAAAGGTATAATTGCTAACTCTCTCCATGAGGTGGTACCCGAAGTACAGTAATGACTTGTGTATAAAACCCAGATACAAAACCATGCTCAAGGTCAGGATTTTGATAAGGAACCTCCCAATCAAAACATCCTTAATCACTACAGAGCATAGCGCAATGCACAGACCAACACCAAGCTTTAACATGCACAGCCAAGAAAAGAACATGGTACAGATCAGATGAACTAATATCATGACCGGCAACTGTTAACAGACTCCTTAATACACTCTAGTTAATCTGTTCTTATCTCAAACCCTTCGTGCCCCACGTTGGGCGCCAAAAAGGACTGTCGTGGTTTAGTCCCAGCCAGCAACTCAGTACCACGCAGCCGCTCGCTCACTCCCCCTACCCCGATGGGATGGGGGAGAGAATCGGAGGAGTAAGAGTGAGAAACACTCCTGGGTTGAGATAAGAATAGTTTAATAATTAAAATAAAATAAAGTAAAATAATAATAACAACAATATAATAATAATAACAGTAATAATAATATACAAAGCAAGTGATGCACAATGCAATTGCTCACCACCCGACAACCGATACCCAGACAGTTCCCGAGCAGCGGTCGCTGCTCCCCGACTAACCCCCCCCAGTTTATATACTGAGCATGACGTCATATGGTATGGAATAGCCCTTTGGTCAGTTTGGATCAACTATTCTGGCTGTGCCCCCTCCCAGTTTCTTGTGCGCCTGGCAGAGCATGGGAAGCTGAAAAAGTCCTTGACTAGCATAAGCAGTACTCAGCAACAACTGAAAACATCAGCATGTTATCAACATTCTTCTCCTACTAAATCCAAAACACAGCACTATGCCTGCTGCTAGGAAGAAAATTAACTCTATCCCAGCCGAAACCAGGACACCCTCTTAACCCTGTGTCACTCCTATTGTCAGAAGTGAGCTCAGCAGCGCTGAAATAAATCAGGTTTTAAGTATGTCAGGTTGGAACCTGAGTATCAGGAAATACATTTCGAAAGAGCAGATCTGCTAGGGTCAGCTGTGGTCTAGAAAGCACTGCCATACCAGTGAGGTACAGTAGTGCAGGGTGTTAGAGAAGAGACCCGTCAATGCTTAGAGGGGGAGGAGAGAAATCCCAGTTTAATCTGATGGCTGTCTTCACAGGACACTTTGTCAAAAGGGAACCCTTTAGGTTCTCACTTTTGGGTAAGCGATTACAAATATTACTACTTTTTGCATATAACATTTTTGCTGTGGAAGGGAAGGCTAGTTAACACATTCCATTCGGGTATTTGTACTGGGATGCTAGTAAAACTGTTCCTGAAATGCCAAGGTTGCAGGGAGGGTAGCATAAACTATTAATGGGGTAAGTACTTGCCATGCGTAACAGCAAATAGGACTGTCGTGGTTTAACCCCAGCCGGCAGCTAAGCCCTACACAGCTGCTCACTCACTCCCCCCAGGCCGGATGGGGGAGAGAATCAGAAAGGTAAAAGTGAGAAAACTTGTGGGTTGAGATAAAGACAGTTTAATAGGTAAAGCAAAAGTCACACGTAAGCAAAGCAAAGCAGGGACTTCATTCACTGCTTCCCATCGGCAGGAAGCTGTTCAGCCATCTCCAGGAAAGCAGGGCTCCGTCACACGTGATGGTGACACATGTGATGGTGACCTGGGAAGACAAATGCCATCACTCCAAACATCCCCCGCTACCTTCTTCTTCCCCCAGCTTTACATGCTGAGTATGATGTCATATGGTATGGGATATCCCTTAGGTCAGTTGGGGTCAGCTGTCCCATTCCCATTCAGTGTCCCTTCCCAACCTCTTGCGTACCCCCACCCTGCTCGCTGGTGGGGTGGGGTGAGAGGCAGAAAAGGCCTTGACCCTGTGTAAGCACTGCTCAGCAGTAATGAAAACATCCCTGAATTATTGACACTGTTTCCAGGATAAATCCAAAACACAGCCCCATGCTAGCTACCGTGAAGAAAATTAACTGTACCCCAGCCAAAACCAGCACAGTCTCTCGTGATAGAAAGCAATTGCAAATTCTCTGAACAATATAAAACACTGTGTGGAATAAATTACTTTCCAGAAAGGTTGTGGTTCTTTGAAAAAGCTAAGAAGGAGAAGAGTGAAAATGTAACACAAGAAGAAATATGTATTGAGAAAAGGAAATTGTTTGAATTTGAATCCTGTATAGAATCATAGAATCGTTTAGGCTGGAAAAGACCTTTAAGATCATCCAGTCCAACCATTAGCCTACACTACCAAGTCTACTCTAAGCCAATCAAGGGTAGACTAGACTAAACCATGTCCCAAGGTGCCACATCTACACATTTTTTGAACGCTTCCAGGGATGGTGACTCCACCACCTCTCTGGGCAGCCTCTTCCAATTCTTGACCACCCTTTCCATAAAGAAATTTTTCCTAATTTCCAACCTAAACCTCCCTTGGCACAGCTTGAGCCCATTTCCTCTCGTCCTATTGCTAACTACTTGGGAGAAGAGACCAGCACCCACCTCACTCCAACCTCCTTTCAGGTAGCTGTAGAGAGCGATAAGGTCTCCCCTCAGCCTCCTCTTCTCCAGGCTAAACAACCCCAGTTCCCTCAGCCGCTCCTCCTAAGCCCTGTGCTCCAGACCCTTCACCAGCCTTGTTGCCCTTCTCTGAACACGCTCCAGCACCTCAATGTCTTTCCTGTAGTGAGAAGCAGTCCTTCTAAAAACATTCTGTACTTGATCATAGCGGTGTCAGTAATTACAGTAGGCCTGCGTTTGTCAAGCTTCTAATGATCAGATCACAAAATTTTACAATTCCTGCAGCGCACGTTTCTAAAGGAGGCGAGAGCATTTGAGTGCTACCAAACCAGGTCGCTCTCCCCGGTGAAGTCAGCCTTTCTCAGGCCGCAACCTTCCTTTTTGCCGCTCGCCGTCGCGCTGGCAGGACACCCGGGCTCGCTGGCACCCGGGAGGGCGCACAGGCGGCGGCAGCCGCGGCCCTCGGGCCCTGCCGGGGCAGCGGGCAGCGGGCACGCCCGCGGCAGCCGCCGCAGCTCTCCCGGGTTTTTACCTCAAGGCCTCGGGGCGGCCGCCGAGCGCTGCCACGCCCGCGGCGAGCGCGAAACGCCTTCTCCGGCCGGTGTGAGCGGGCGGGGGGGGGCCGGGCCCACGGCGGGGCGGGGCGGGGCGGGGCGGGGCGGGGCCGGCCCGCGGCGGTGGCGCGGCGGCGCCGGCAGGGGGCGGCCTGCGCACGGCGGGGCGGCGGGAGGCGGGCGCTGGCCCCGGCGCTGGCCCCGGCGAGCTGCGCACCCTGCGTGCCCCGCGACGGGCGGGCGCTGCCGGAGGCGGGGGAGGGCTACCCGGAGCTGGCCACAGCGGCGTCTTGCCGCGGAGCCTCCCCAGCACCCGCGCAGGCGAGGAGCGCGGGTGCCGTGGGGCTCCAAAGGCCGTGCGAAGCCGGTGCCGGACCGTGCCGGTTCTCCCTTCGCTCCTGGCGCGGGAGGGGTTATTCGCCCTGCCGAAATTCACCCCATGCAACGCTACAGGCTTGGGGAGGAGTGGCTGGAAAGCTGCCTGGCCGAAAAGGACCTGGGGGTGTTAGTAGATAGCCGGCTGAACATGAGCCAGCAGTGTGCCCAGGTGGCCAAGAAGGCCAACAGCATCCTGGCTTGTATCAGGAATGCTGTGGCCAGCAGGAGCAGGGAGGTGATTGTGCCCCTGTACTCGGCGCTGGTGAGGCCGCACCTGGAATACTGTGTCCAGTTTTGGGCCCCTCACTACAAGAAAGACATTGAGGTGCTGGAGCGTGTTCAGAGAAGGGCAACGAAGCTGGTGAAGGGTCTGGAGAACAAGTCTTATGAGGAGCGGCTGAGGGAACTGGGGTTGTTTAGCCTGGAAAAGAGGAGGCTGAGGGGAGACCTTATCGCTCTCTACAACTACCTGAAAGGAGGTTGGAGTGAGGTGGGTGTTGGTCTCTTCTCCCAAGTAGCTAGCGATAGGACAAGAGGAAATGGGCTTAAGCTGCGCCAGGGGAGGTTTAGACTGGAAATTAGGAAAAATTTCTTTACGGAAAGGGTGGTCAGGCATTGGAACAGGCTGCCCAGAGAGGTGGTGGAGTCACCATCCCTGGAGGTGTGCAAGAAACGGGTAGATGTGGCACTTCGGGATATGGTTTAGTCTGGTCTACCCTTGATTAGTCTAGAGTGGACTTGGTAGTGTAGGTTAATGGTTGGACTGGATGATCTTAAAGGTCTTTTCCAACCTAGATGATTCTATGATTCTATGATTCTATGAAAGCCCCGCCGCGCTCTGCGCTCCCCAGCAGGGCCGGCGGGGGAAGGCGAGGATCCTCAGCACAGCGCTGGGATATTGGGAAAGCTGAGAGCGAGCGGGGAGCGCTGGACTGGGGCGGAGGCGAGCAGATCTGCTGGGGAGCTTGCTGCTTTGAACCTCGCGTTTCGTTCTGGGAGCTCCCAGGCAGAGCCACAGCGAACCAGCCTGGATGCAGCAGGATTCCCCGGGTGCTGGGCAAACGCGGCTGTTGCGCTGGCTGACGTCAAAGCACCGTGTTGCGTAAAGGGTGGGTTACACGTAATACAACCAAATGGATCTGACAACTTCCCACTGGCAAAAGGAAAATGGCTTTCTCCCCCCAAGATCCTGTTGCACCAGCTCCCCGGCACCTTTGCTTGGTCAATTCAACTCGCAGCTCTGGCACAGAGTTAACCCAGCGGCACGAGAAAGCCAGAATGAACCAGGGAAGGGTCAGCACAGATAAGAGAGGAAATCAGAAAGTAGGGCTTATTGGCAAATTATTTCCCCTGAGCTAACTCGGGGGGGGGAAGGGGGGTCATGACACAGCTCATATACAAACTCTGCTGCCTATGAAACATTTGATTTTGTTCAATAAAGTACGTCACATCGTAAACCTTGTCACTAGTTACATCAAGTCAGAGCATGACACCCGACTCAAAATGACTGCAAAATGTTTTCTAAACAAGCAAATATACAGCTGTGTTTTCTTCAGGTAATCAAAATAGCTATGAAGGAAGGTCCAATTTATACAGGCAGAGAAGAAACTAGGTAACTCAGGAACTGAAAATGCAAGTCTGTCATGGGACATGGAGCTCTTTATTCAGAGGAAAAAACACCTTATTTAGAGATAAAATTGCCAGACAACTTTATTTTACTTCCAGAACATCAGCTTTACCAAAGATCAGTCACTGGAAACCAGAAGAAGAGGAGTTAAGGCCTGTATGCCAGGGCAGAATTGAGATACCTCAAACACCAAGCCTGCTCTTCAGGCTGGCCATAGCCACTGGGAAATGTGTGCAGGTGTTCCTGCTGCATTTACCGTGTCACCTGCTCTTTTAATAAGTGGAGGGAGGAAGTAGCTGGGTTGCGTAGCAGGAATGCATTCATGCTGGGAAGTCAGCTGGTAGAAAGGCACCTTTGGGTGGGGAAATGTGAGTCTGCCTGGCTGTGTGGAAGAGAGGACCAGTATGTCTTGTTTCAGTGCTCCATATCGTAGGTCAAGTCCTCAGCAGAGCAAAGGATTTTTGTCTTTTTTACCCTGGAAATTGCCAGCTGGGATGCTGGAGGTGAGTGTGATGTGTACTTAAAACCATGTAAATGAAATATTTGATGGTACCCTGCATAGAGTCAGCAGTTGTGCTCCTCCCGTTGAGTGCGTTAGGAATTTCTCTCAGCTAGGCCTCTCAATAGTTAGAAATCCTGAGCAAGTATAGGAAATTGCTGCAGAAAGGAAGGCTACAGCTGGGACAACCTGACCATATGAAACATGTTTGAATTGCCATAAAACGTAGTGAGTATGTGAATCTGTAGAGTTCACAACCATTATAATAGTCATTAACAGGGCTGTTATTGCTGGGTGACATTAAAATGCCCCCCTCCTTTTCCTTTGTGAAAGATTGTAAGCCTGTTTGCACTTTACTAGGGTGCTATAAAACTAAGGGTGCCAAATGGTCAGAGCTGGATAATACTTCTGCCAATTCTAGAAGACAGTCTAAAGCTGGCGTTTCTTGTTTGTCTGGCATCCACAATTACTCTTAAATTAGTATAATTTGTTTGGTTTATTATAGAAATATAAAGCATGAAATTCTAGCCTCAAAGAGAGATGCCAACTCACTGGAGACAGAAAAGCTTTTTGTTCTTCTCATGTGGTAGGGTTGACCCTATAGTAATTGAGCTACATGAAGACAATGCCGTTGCCTGCAAAGGAGATACTTAACTTTCCATGCGTAACTTACCATATACAATAGCACTAGCCTATTGGATAAACTTTTGTGGATGAAGGCGTATTTGTTTTCTTTGCAACTGCATGGACTGCCCCACTAATTTGCTTTTTTAGTCACCTTGAGCACTCCTGAGCAGGAAGTGACAGAAGGGTGTCATCACATTCATGTCGTCTTTGGCCTCTCCACCGATACTGTCAACAAGCCAAAACTTTTGAGCCAATTAAAGATTTAGGTTGAGATACTGATGCATCTGCTCTCTGAACAATTCATTCCTTATAGAAACATTTAATAACCTTACTTGGATTATCAGTCCAGTTGGGCCCTGCAACTTTACAGGAGAACACCAACCTCGTGCTGGAGCGATGGTGAAGAAACCATTGTACTTACAGAGAGCTGACCTGTAAAAGCAAAGTGGTTAAACTCCTGCTCCTGCTCTGGGCAAAGTTCCTTACCTTTACACCATACTCCTTTCACTCAACCTGCTTTGGACCTTTAAACATTCAAGGGTTTCAATTTAGACCACTTCAGGGGAAAAAAATAAAAATCAAAAAAGCCTCCTAAAACTTTCTAGCAGTCAGGTGGCAGGGTTTTGGGTTTGTGGGTTGCTTTGTTGTTGTTTGTTGCTGTTTCTTTGGTTTTTAAGCCACATCATTTCATGCAATTGTGCTACCAAGCAGTCTTAAATAGTTAAACTAGACTAAAGTAAAAGGTGATAGTATTGCCAATGTTAGCAGGCAAAAATTGTTGCTGAAAAAGATGTACATTTCCCATTTGCAAGGCTGCTTTTTTGCCCCTTTTAACTTCCCACTGTGATAGGCATTTTTAAGGACAAGAGAGTACGGAGGGAGCTAGAGGGATTCATATTGAAACAGAAAGAAACAGAATTGTCTTCCGAGTGTGGAGCTGATTCAAATGGGATGTTGTGAGTGGAAGGAGTAATGATAGGGATAGTGAACCCTGAAGACAGCCAGCAGGTCAGGTATGGGCTTGCAAAAGAGCGTAGTGGGAACAAGAGCAGCACTTTAATTTTAGGTTGTGTGTGTGGAGAAACACCACTGTGTAACACATGTGACTCCTCTCCCTGTGAATCAGAGAGGCTAGAGAGGTTAGGAAGGTTACCTTAGTTTTAAGGTTAGCAAGACCTTTGCCTGGCTTCGTTACCAAGGGAGCAGTGTAATTTCCTGCTACTTCGGTGGAGATGGTACCGGGACCTGGGAAATGGGCCGCAGACTCTCAGGAGTGAAGCGTGACCCAGCCAAGGGCTGGATGCTACTGGGACAGCTCACAGAGGATTTGTCGGAGTACCAAGGAAACGTGTGCCAGGCGTTGGTCATCTTTGCGCTGTCCCAGGTCTTCCACCCCTGGGCGGAGCTCACATGACTGGGCTTTGCCCTAAGTCACATTCTGCCCCGGGCTGTGGCATTGGATTTATGGGGTTTGGACTACCCTTGCTTTCCAAAATCTTTGTCTGGAAGTGCCCGGGGACCAGCCTGCAGTGCTGGCCATCCCCCCTGCACTCTGAGGCCGTCCCGGGAGGGTACGGCTGTAGTGGCTCTGCTGAGCCCCGGCGGGCCCCACGGTGGTGGCAGTGGCACGATGGGGCTCCTGCTGCCCCGCTAAACCACCGCCCACCCCACACGCCTCTCCCGGCTGCCTTCGAGGCCCCTACAGCGAGGCGAACCTCGGGCGCCCGTCTCCTGTCCCCAGAGGCAGCCCCGAGGCACCCCCCTCTGCCCCCGGCCCCTCCTTGCGCAGCCCAGAGGGGCTCTGCGGCTCCCCCGGCTCCCCGCACACCCAGCGGAGCCGCGCAGCTCCCCCCACGCACACCCGAGGCTCCCCCCGCGGCCGCCCCGCCGGGGCGCAGCCCCGGTGCCCGCCGGAGGCGAGAGGCAGCCGGCGGGGCGGAGGCAGGAGGCCGGCGGAGCCGCCCCTCCGCCGGGCGCAGAGCTATAAGGGCAGCGCGGAGCGGCGCGGGGAGCAGCGGGAGCCATGGGGAACCGTGTCACCCGCGACGACTTCGAGTGGGTCTACACGGAGCAGCCCCACACGCAGCGCAGGAAGGAGATCCTGGGTACGTCCAGGGGCTCGGACGCGGCCGCCGTCGGGGCAGGCAGCCGGGCGGCGTCGCACCCCCGGACGGGACGGGACGGGACGGGACGGGGCGGGGCGGGGCGGGGGCGTCCCTGCCGGCTCCGCCGCTGTCGGTGCTGGCAGCGGCTCGGGGCAGGGGCCCGGGGGCTCGGAGGGGTGTTCTCCCCGGGGGATGCGGCTCTCCCAAACCCTCCCGCCGCCGCCTCGCCTTCTGGAGGCAGCGGCGGGGGCGGCGGAGCGGAGCCCAGCGCTGCTGCCCCGAGCCGGGCTCCGCGGGCGGCAGAGCCGGCGGTGGCGGGGGGCACCGCGGGGCTGCCACCGCACCCGGGGCCGCCACCGCACCGGGGGCCGGCAGCGCTCCGGGCCTGCACGGGGGGTGGCGGGGAGTCCTGCGGGCCAGTTTTCCCAGCGTCTCGGTAGCGCAGTACGATAAACGAGGATGAGGGTGCGTTCGCTAGAGAACAGAAAGTCCGTGCTGCTTGCCCGGGACAAGGTACACTCTCGGGTTTTCATGTGGTACAGGCAGCATTTAACTGCATACCTGAGTATTTTGGGTTGGGAGGTTTCCACTTTTGGGTTGGGGGTTTGGGCTTTTACTGAAGATAGTTTCTGAGAAGAACTAATAGTTCAGAATTGGTGCAGAATACTGTTGCATATCTCCTGAAAATATATTTTCAACATTTTATTAATAAAGAAGAAATTTTTTTTTTCCTATTTTTGTTTGGGTTGTTTGGTTGGTTTTTTTCCTTCCCTCTACTGAGTATGATAAAGTTTTAAAAGATCTTTTATAAAGGAAGACACTGGAGATTGTGGCTGAGGTGCTGCACAGGGTCTATGATAACTAGGTGTAGTTTCTTAACTCCTCCACCATCTAATGGATTAATCCAGGATTAATCTAAATTACAAAAACATTTCCGGTATAGTTGTGGTGGTGGAATTTTCTGGTCCAGGTTTGAATTGTATCCAGGAAAATAATAATTATTTTACTGTGTAATCATGATAGAGAGCCAAATGATGTCATTATATAAAGTGATGCTTCTTCG
Source organism: Pelecanus crispus (assembly GCF_030463565.1). Lineage (NCBI taxonomy): Eukaryota > Metazoa > Chordata > Aves > Pelecaniformes > Pelecanidae > Pelecanus > Pelecanus crispus. The sequence goes on along the minus strand of NC_134648.1, from coordinate 60,407,751 downwards.
AGTCACACTACTCGTCCTTTTAGTCAAGGGGACTATGTTTTTGTGAGCTACGGGTAGGAGTGTGTATGGTGGGTCTCTCCCCTTGCTAGTCTCTCGCTTTCCTGATCTTGCTGTAGAGTGGGGACTGCAAACTGCCATGAAACTTGTTTTGCAAGGTGGTCCTGGAGTGGTTGGACTGGCTTACCCTTGCCACAGGAAACTCTCTTTTTAGGACCTTTAACCTGCATACTTGCAGAGGTTTTGCCCCCACTTTCTTTGGGTTCAGAACAAGCAACTGGAATCAAGGTCCATCTTCTTCCCCGCAGCTCCCCCTCCCCCCGCTGTGGGAGCAGAAGGAAGGGCATAGAGAAATACAACTTGGAAAGAGAGACATGGAAGATGTGGGCAGAACATTCTGTGTCTGTGTCTGACAAGGCAGAATGGATCACGGAACTAGTGTCATGAATACCAAAATGTTACCAAAAGTTATTGAAACTGTCATGATATCCCATATGATATTGGTATAATGATCATCACTGTATTATTCAAAGCCTGAAGGTCAGCAAACCCCTGGTATCTAGGGTGTGTACTTACTGAAGTGTCTATTGAGCTGGAGTGTCCTGTAAGAATCTTACATACATGTGAACAAGGATCTACAAGTATCCACGTATTTTACATTTTTGTATGTAGCAATGCCTTGGGGACAGCATTCCATGCTGGTAAAGGAAGTATTTTCCTCCCAATAGGTTAATGATTTAGTTACTAAGCATTGAAACGTGATTGTTTTCTGTTTAGGCTGCAGCTTTTTGAAATGTTGGTCTCTCTTAGGCATAGCTACTTGGGTTTAAATGCAAATTGAAATTATCCATTAGGAAGAAAATATGAGCAAACTGACGAACACATAAGGCAGTTTATTTCCACGAGTGCTGTTTCCTTGAGCTGTTGCCCCAATATGTTTCTATAAAGTGACTGAGAGATAATAATGGTCCGTCACAGGGTTGTATGTCCTGGCTTGAGAGTTAGTAGCCCAGGTGTCTATAAGACTTTTGTGGTCAGAGACAATATGTCTGAATGACAACTCTGTGAGTCCAATCCCCCTACCATGGGCAGGGACATCTTTCACTAGCTCTGGTTGCTCAAAGCCCTGTCCAACCTGACCTTGAACACTTCCAGAGGTGGGGCATCCACAACTTCTCTGGGCAACCTGTTCCAGTTGAGCAGCAGAGCTATGAGCTGTGTATATCAGCTGGGCTGGCTGGAAGATAGCTCACGACAGGACGCTTTTGCACTAGATGAACCTCCTAGGGATGTGATTCCTAACAGCTATAATTATACCAGCAAACAGATCAATATTTTGCACAAGGGAGAGGTGATACTTTCTCTCTTATCTCTTTGTAGTATTTTCATTTTAGACTCTAGGTATTAAAATGTAGCTTCTGCTTGGTACTGTCTAGGTGCCAGCTGCTTCTAAGTTGCAGTGGAGGTCTCTTGTCAAGCTGGCACTTTGACCCTGATCACGTTATTCACGTTCCCGAACACATTATTCACGCTTTTCAGTTTATGAAATTGAATTGTTTCATTGCTGTTCTCTCACCCTCTTGTTTATGAAAAGCCTGTTACTGTCTTGTGTCAGGACTGAGGTTTGTGTAACGCTGCAGTGAGCTGTGTTAGGGAAAGACCTGGCTAAAAGCCAACCTGCAGAAGAAAGTTTTTTTTCACCTGGATCTCCTTAGCCTTGCTGTATAGTTACAGGAATGCTATCAGAGGGAGATAGAATGTAGGGTATAATGTAGAGGGGATATCTACTTCTAGTAGAAGTACGATTTCTACTTCTTTTTAGTGGCAGTATGGGTCTGTTGGATTAAAAAACACTTGAAGCACTATGGTCTTGCGCAGTGGGAAGTGTTGGTGGTTTTTTTGGTCTTGAGAGAAGATGAAAAAATCGTTGCTCAGATGCTGGTAGCACCATAAGCACACAATGAATGGTCATTTCACCTGCAAACAGTTTTCCAAATGCAAGTAATGAGCAGTATGTTGTGGCATAGAAAGAATGAGATCTTATTTGTGCTGTGGGTTGGATCTAACTTTATGAAATTACTGTAGGTTGGCCAGAAAATGTCTTGCCTCACAGGATCCTTAGGGAAGCCCTTGTTTGCTGCTGAGGATGAAGGCTGAATCAGTGTTGCTCAGGGTAGGCTAGGAGCATCTGAATATCACCCAACATTCAAGAATAATTAATAATTATATAATTTGTTCTTTGGCAAGTTATTTTGGAGTAAAGATGGTGCAAGTGTTTTATATGTGCTTTATCATTATTTAACCTGTAAAAAAGCTGAGATGTTAGCCTGGGGAGGGTGTGTGTGTGTGTGTGTGTGTGTGTAACAAAATGAAGAAGCCAAAATCCATTTTATTTTAGCATTTAGCCAATTTGAGTATAATAGCTTCCAGTTCTGCTCACTTACTTAGAGACTAGTCTGCTATTTCTTACAGCTGACTCTGCTGTTGCCTATTTAAAACTCACATTTATGAAAATTCTGATAAATTGTACCTACTGAAATGTGCAAGATGCATATCTCCTTAGCTTAAATCAAAGCTCTGAATTACATATCCTTCTGGCGAAGAAACTATGTGTCTGTTTCCCCTCTGTGCTACAGTACGTGGGCACAGGACTGCCACTGATGTGCATATTCTCTGATAAGCACATTCAGAATAGCTGCTTTCTCAGTGCTCATGCCAGTTCCCTGTGGGGATCACCTATAAAATAAATCACATGAGCAGAAAGTGACTGTTTTAGGCACTTGTCATGTTCTGCTGAAAATGTATTAAGTGCAACTAAAGGCTTCAGCTTACTCCATGTTGCAGGTTTTTGTTTCAGAGGGAGTTGGAAGCCATCTTCGTGGCATTCCTACATCCCTTTACTCTGAACCAGCTAATAAACAAGTGTAAACAAACAGGTCATAGCTGCTGGCACAGTGATGTGCTGCCACCATCCATATCTGTCGACGCCAGCAATGTGGCACCACTGCGATGCTTTGCCTCTGTTGGCCACTTCTGGGTGATCCAGCTCCCTTGGACCAGATAGGACAGAGCAGTTTAGGAGCTTGTGGATGGCAAATACAAGATTAAGACCCTTGTCCTTGCACAGTATATATATATATATATTTATATATATTTATTTATTTATATATAAACTTCAGTGTAATTAGTTGTGCCAAAAAGGCTTCTTATTAGTTTGCGTACTGGAGGGGGAGGGAGACTGTGCAAAGCCAGAAGCTTTAGTCATGCGTGTTGTCCTCTGTGAGTGTCCTACCTGTGTCCTGGCTCATGTATGGTTTGAATTAATCATAGAATCATACAATAGCTTTGGTTGGAAGGGACTTTTAAAGGTCATCTAGTCCAACCCTCCCTGCAATGAGCAGGGACGTCTTCAACTAGATCAGGTTGCTCAGAGCCCCTGTTTCCAGGGATGGGGCATCTACCAGCTCTCTAGGCAGCCTGTTCCAGTGTTTCACCACCCTCATTGTAAAAAATTTCTTCTTTATATCTAGTCTAAATCTACCCTCTTCTAGTTTAAAACCATTACCCCTTGTCCTATCACAACAGGCCCTACTAAAAGTCTGCCCTATCTTTCTTATAAGCCCTCTAAGTACGGAAAGGCTGTGATAAGGTCTGCCCAGAGCCTTCCCTTCTCCAGGGTGAAAAACCCCAACTCTCTCAGCCTTTCCTCATAGGAGAGGTGCTCCATCCCTCTGGTCATTTTTGTGCTTCAACAGGTCCATGTCTTTCCTGTACTGAGGACTCAAGTGTGCTGTGCTGTTTATGAGCATGTTTACGAGCCGAGCTGCTAAAAAGCAAAACACTATCATGTCAGCAAACTGACTTCTTTTGTTTTGTTTCTTCTTTTGGGTACAAATACCAGCTCTAGCATAGGGCACCATCCTGTGCCTGGCATCTCTTACTTGTTCTGGCAGGGACTCATAGATGATAGAACATAGTCCAGGACAGCAGCATCACAGAGATTTTTTTTCATTAACAGGCCTCCTAAAAGTCTTATACTAAGTAATATCTCCACTTTGAGTATATCTGTATGCTGCACTTGTGGTCAAAATAAAGGAAGATGAAGAAATTACACTTCTTCTCTTGTTACTGCTAGCTTCTCATGGATGTGGGCAGAGCTGTTGCTCCTTTAAACCTCCACCACCTCTGTGTTTGTGGACAGCTCCCACTTGCCCACATCCAAATCTCGTGTATGCCAAAATGTGCAAGTGCTAAGTATGTGGTGTCACATCAAGGAGACATTGTGTCTGCTGCCATCACTGAGGTCTAACTGGGTCTCTCCTGAGTCATCTCAGGACCACTGTCACTGGGAATAGATGATGAGTGAGGGTTCAAAACAAGACATCCTCTGTCTCCTGAGGAGGAGGAACACCAGGACCTAGTGACTTGACAGCTTCTCCAGGAACAATTACTCCGGCCCTAATCGAGCATCATTGTAGGGCTATGGTGAGTGCTGCTGGATCTCCAGAGAGGAGCATCAAAGAAAAAAATGTGTAGTCAGTGTAATTTTTCAGTAGCGTTTCAGAGTGTGGCATGCCTCTAGAAAGGTGACTGATGCTTACACACAACACTGGAGTGATCTCTGAAATGTTATTCAGTAAATGAGTTGTTTTGGAATCATGAATGCTTCTGAAAATATACTTGCAGCATTTGTTCTCTCTCGACTGCTGTTCTTTCATCCACACTGTTGTACAAGTGGGAAATTCCATCTTTCGTCGTCGTGCTGCCCATTTCAGCTGCTCTGAGGTTATGCTATAGAGACCGTGGAGCTATTTGGGCAGAATTATTAACTACATCTACCCACTAAAGTGGGTACTACTACTACTAAAGTGCTTGCGCTGCTTTTGTGGTGTGCTGGGACAGAAAAGTCATGCTTCTGCACTGCTGTACATCTACACCAGTATCCCCACCCCTTGAATGGCAGTACAAGGGACAAGCTGGAAGCAGCACATGTGGATAAGCAGTATGCCAGGCTGAGCTAACAGACTTCCCCAATGAGCTGGAGGCTGGAGGATGTCCTGTGGAGACATCAGAGTAGCTGGAGTTGTCCTGGTCCTATTGTACTTTAAAGGGCAAATCCTGGTCCTATGTGGTCACATATCTTTGCAGGTTTTTTTTGTCTGCCTCCTCTTCCCTCCCCGTCTTCATCTAGAATGACTGAATGTTGGGGTTTTTTTTCTCCTATTCTTGTGACCTTTCCATGCTATGATTGTGGATAATGAAGAGCTCACTATAGGTTACATTTTACGTCCATTGTCATGTACTAGCCCTGACCCAGTGCTTGTTGGGAAGTGATGGACTCTTGGCCGTATAGAAGCTGGTCATTTTTATAATGGAAAAGTGCTCAGGAAGACCAAAATGGAAGCAATTCAGGAAAAAGCAGCATGATGAAAATCTCTGCTCAGATGCGTCTTAGTGTGAAACTCCAGCAGTTTCAAGAGTGGAGAGTAGGTGTCTGTTTACTTCTCCAAGTGCAGTGCATAGGTAATGAAGGTGGTCTTTATTGTGTAGCTGCCACAGGTCTCATAGTCCTTTATGGCTCCTGGTTCAGCACTGCACAGTAACCCTGTGTCTGATTCTCTGTTGCCTTTGGGACGTGCAGATGGCTGACAGCTGGTTTGCACAGTCCTTGGTTGCACAGCCCAGCTGATCACCTACAGATACTTGTCACAGCAGCCTTACAGGGGTGTCCAGGTTTTTCAACTGTAAGTGCTCTATCTTGCCTTACTAGGATTCCTTCAGCTAACTGCAAGGCATGAACATGAGGGAAAATTGAGATACATATTCATGTTGTCACATCTTTGTGTCAGCACGTTGTATATAAACTGCAGTCATCAGGATCACTTAATCTGCGATTAAATGTGTCTCACTGAAGAGTGCTTGGCCTCAAGTTTTGAAAGGGTCAGGATTCAACATTTTGCATGTGCAATGCTCCTGAACCGAAAGGTCTCTGGCAGGCTACATCAGCGGTGGGGCTTTTAGCCTACAGTGAGCCTAGCAGCCACACTTGTCAGCCTCCCCAAGGTTTCTCCATGCCATGGAAACGGGAAGGGTTTATCAGTATTAATGACAAACAGACACAGTATTGTACTCTAACTAGTATGCAAAAATTTACTGTTGGAGAGGAATTAATCATGTGTGGAATTTAATATTAAAGCCTAGCAAGTTACTTAATAACTGCCACCTGCGATAAATGCAACCTCTCTGCATTGCTGCTTGCAGACGCTGTTGCTGCCGGTTGGCAGTTACTGCTCTGAAACCTCTTAAAAGTAATCTGCAATCCTTGTTAGCTGCAACAAAAAGAAATAGGTCCTAAGTAACAACATAAATAAGTTCTCAAACTACAATATAAAGCATTGCTTAGTCATTTTCCCATCCCATTAAAACTTTTTTTTGGTCAAAGTGGCGTGAATTTGACCAGGTTGAGGAACAGATTTGGTTGTTTTACATCTCTGTCTCTTCTGGTGACTGCAGTAACTTATCTCTACCAGCTGCATGGTTGGTATGAAAATTTGAGGTGGCTTGATTTATTAAAGGGTTTTCTGGGTTTCAGACAGATGCTTCCAATCAGGACAGTAAGCTATGTAAAATTGTATGTCTGTAACACATATTCTGACCAGGTTATTATACAAGTTACTATTTAGAGTGGATATCCCAGCACATTGTGTAAAATGTTGGTACCTGTCTAGGCACCAGAGAACCATTTCTAGCATGTTAGCATTTCTAACATGAAAACTAATTTAAAAAAACCTGCAAAAACAAGGACAAAAACAAACCAGCAAAACCAAAACACCTGGGCTTTCCAGAGATTTTTATCAAAAAGTTTGGCTGACTTTAGAAAGAGAGTTTTTCCACTTAGAAAATCTCTGCCCTGCCTGAATATTATTTGGGGCAATTTTGCTCCTGTGTCCTTACAAGGGGAAGAATCAAGAATATCCCTTTTCTCATCATCTTCCACAAAACCTGTCTAATCTTTATTGTCTCTAACCTCTGTTAAGCTGGGCTGAAGTTGGCCAATGGGCTCAGAAGTTGTTTGAATGGTTGCAGAGCCTGATCACATCAGCCCACTCCCTTAAGTAGTGCTTCATCTCTCAGAACTTCTGCAAAATTTTCAGGTTTCATTTCTGTAAAAAACTCTGCGTCCTGCACTCAGTACCTGCCACTGCTTGCAAGGTCACATGAAGTTATGTGTATTGTCTCCCACATTTGTTTATAGTATATACAGCTGCATAGATGCAAATCATTATAAACGCCTTTTATTGCAGTGGTATCATATAGTGGTAGTCAGATGGTATTTACTTTGCTATTCATGAAATGGGCCTATCAAACTTACAGGGACACACTGTGTAACCTCAGGGTTCAGAATGAGTGACTTGTCCTACAGGCTTATCTGTGTAAACTGTAATTATTGAGTAATGCAGAGAATGAGTAAAAGGAGGGAGGCCAGTGGGCGGGTAAAAGCCATAAAACAGTGGAAAAATTCATGTGCAAGTTAATACTGGAAGTGAGAAGTGGGGGTTTGTAAAGAAGAGACCTGAAGCAATGAACAGCTCCTAGAAGATAAGCTGTACTTCTGTGTATTTTCTTTTTCTTAAAAGGACAAATGAATGCCAGTAGAACTAACGATCAGTAAGCTGGTCCTGTCCTGACACGGGTCAGACCTGGCAAGCCTAGCCCACGTCTCTCTGATGCTGTATTGCAGCATTCGTGAGGCCACGTGAAGGTGGTGTGTGATTATTTATGTGACTTTCATGCCTGTTTCTGGTATGTGACTTGGGAACAGGCTAATGAATGGGAACAGAGAAAAATTTTCTGTCTTACGAATTCCTGATAATATTACTGACTTTCTTGTGATGTTACCATGTGCAAAGAGTTGTACGTGTTGCACGCACTGATGAACACTCAAATACTTAGGAATTTTTTTTTTTATTGCTACATTTGTCATGTAAGCACACAGCAAAACCTGGCAAGCCTGTTGCTCAGCCCTCTTCCCCTGCTAGCATGTCGGACGCAACAGTATGAAAAGGGCTACAAAGAAGGCAGCTGTATCCCTTTTGTGGAAAACAGCAACTGGATTAGGAAAAATAAAAAGGGAAATTAAAAACTTGTCAGAAGGTGCTTCTTAGCTTAAATCTGGTGGGTTTTGGCACATTAACACTCATCCTTGTGAAGGCATGTGATGCCACGTATTGACTGTCAGGGTAAATTTTATTTTTTTATGTATGTGTTTATATATATGTGTGTGCATATAAATATCTCAATATCAGTATCAATTGGACATGATGCTGACAGTGGGAATGGAGCCCATACATGAGTAAAGCTTTCACTGTAGTGGCGATCCTGATCTGGAATTGCCACTTTATAAAGTAGGGCTTCAAACATATGGTGATAAAAATAGAGTGCCAGTGGTGATTATGTTTACCTAACTGCAATCTAATGAGGTTTTATCTGCATTTTTCCCTTTAGCAAAGTATCCAGAGATCAAGACTCTGATGGGACCGGATCCACATTTAAAGTGGATTGTATCTGGAATGGTTTTCATGCAGTTTCTAGCATGCTACCTGGTGAAAGACTTATCCTGGAAATGGATATTCTTCTGGGCTTATGCTTTTGGGGGTTGCATCAACCATTCGCTGACCCTAGCCATCCATGATATTTCACACAATGTCGCCTTTGGGAACAAGCAGGCCAAGTGGAACCGATGGTTTGCAGTCTTTGCCAACTTGCCTATTGGCATCCCTTATTCTGCCTCTTTCAAGAAATACCACATTGACCATCATCGGTACCTTGGTGGGGACAGCCTGGATGTGGACATTCCCACAGACTTTGAAGGCTGGTTCTTCTGTACGCCACTTCGGAAACTGCTTTGGCTTTTTCTCCAACCTCTGTTCTACAGTCTGAGACCACTGTATGTGAACCCCAAAGCAATTACACGGATGGAAATTTTTAACGCTCTCGTCCAGTTTTCTATAGACCTTATCATTTACTACCTTTGGGGGCTCAAACCTATTATTTACTTAATAGCAGGTACAATTCTTTGCATGGGTTTACATCCCATTTCTGGGCACTTCATAGCAGAACACTACATGTTCTTGAAAGGGTATGAGACATACTCTTATTATGGACCTCTGAACTGGCTCACCTTCAATGTAGGCTACCACATGGAGCATCATGACTTCCCCAGCATTCCTGGGTGCAGATTGCCAATGGTAAGTATGGCATGAGCATGAGTGAATTGGATTTTTATAAAAGCTGCTAAACTGTCTCAAAGAAATCACTCCAAACCATAGCAATGGATCAATTTTAAAAAAGAAAAAGAGGGGAAAAAAGAAGAAAGGTTTTGGATATGTTTCAATTTCTTTCATATTAAGCAGAGGATTGAGAGGAATGGCTGCCAAACTGCTGTAGCATTTAGTTTATTTGATGGAACCAAGAACACCTGGGCCTCAGAGAGATTGAGGAATACTTTTTGCATAATAAAATCCTCCAACAATGCTCTAAATTTCTCCATTTCCTTCCCTCAGCCACCAGGTTTCATCTCTTTGGCATTTTAAAGGCCCATCTAAAGTGAGGCAGGTGGCAATTACTACTTGAAATTTGTCTAATGATCAGTCTGATAACTATATTGCTTGATTAACATCAAATAAAAGTCTTTCTATTGTTTGAGATGACATAAGTATCGGGGCATGTTCCAGCCTGACAAATAGTGCTGGAAAATAAAGCCCCGCTCTACATGACTTGTTTTAGCTCTACTGCCCCACCCATAGAAACTGAGGATGCCTGATCTGTCATTGGGAAAGTGCTGTGGCTTTCCTCTTTTGAAAGTCAAGCCCCTTTTTGTTTATGTTTTATCAGTTGTGGGAATCAAATTTGCAAAGCCCAGGTGTCTAGGAATGGTTTTCAGTCTCCCTCCAGGTATGTAGCTGCTCTTCTGGGTTTTAATACAAGGGTTCCTCAGCAGGTGCTCACGGTGTTAGAGGTACGTGACTTCGAAGTATTACTCATACATACAAATCCTCTGGCATAGTAGGAAGGAAACATCTTCTGTCTCCGGTCTGATGCAAAGTTGGGGGCTACTACTGCAACATCCTTATGAGGTGGAGGTGGAGCTGAGGAGGCTGAGGTTCAGGAGCTGTGCCCTCCCCATAACATGTACAGCTTTTATGATGGTATATCCAGGCAAACACTGCTTTGTGGGTTAATGTTCTTCATCACAGAAACACTGTCTGAGAAAAGGTTCAAACCAGGAGATTTTCTTGTGGTGTAGAAGAGTGTGGGGAGCTTCTGTATAGCCTGCAGTTCTGTTTTAACACACCTCCTTTACTGCTGGATGTCTGTCCTGGAGAAGCTGGCCATTCCTGGAGACGTTCAGAGCAGCCAGTACAGCAGCCCATGCTCACATGTGAAGTTCTGCTGTCAGGCACTCCCATTGCTGATACACCCGATAGCTCAGCTGGGAAGTGTATGAGCTTAGCTTTAGCTTCAAATGTTCAAACTTATTAGATAGGCTTAGATACTTGGACTACTGAAATGTAAATAGAAGAAGAGAAAGAGGTTAGCTCTGTATCTTACACAAGGGAGGTGTGTGACTAATTGAACTTGCTGGGACTGTTGCTCCAGACCTGATTGAGACCTGAAAAGCTCTTCCCCACCCACATCAGAAATAGTTCAGCCTAATTCCTCGAGGCAGTGCAGCAGCTGGAAGTGTCTGCCCTCCTGTGTAAAGAGGATAGAGTTATTAGTTGAATTTCATAGGCTTGTGTTCATGTGTTTCTAGCTCTTGGGCAACTGAGACTCGCCCTGCTGGTGGAGGAGATACCAGGCTTCTCAATCGTTGCCTGACAGAACTATATGGAAAATTTTGAATCTTTGATGAGTGATCAATTACGAGTGAATATCTATTTTGAAGTGAAAATTCTTTGGCAAAGCAGTTACCGTAGAAAATCTTTCGTCCATTAAAACAAGTTGGTTGTTCTTTTCTGCAAACTGAGAATAAAAATTCTCTGCCTTTTTGGTGGAAGGAGATAAGGGGACAGATCCTCTCTGGATAGCTTTAGTGTTTGAACTTCATAACAGGTAGGGCTAGAAACCTTCCCTTGCTCTCCTCTGCTTAACCTCCCAGCAAATTCTTTGCTCAGCAAAGGTCTAGTTTTTTTCAGATTTAGTCTCTTAGGCACTTGAACTTCTAATAGTTGAATTGTGTAATACAGCTGACCTCTCAGTATAGCTATTTTTATTTTTAATTGTTGACAAGTAGAAAGTGGAATAAAGATCTTTATTTGGTTGCTGCATGATTGAGAGCAGGGGAGAAACAGGATCAGAGAATAACTGGATCTTAATCTTGGGAAGTAACTGGCTCTTCCACTTGCTTATCAGAAAAGTAAATTCAGCTTTGTCCTTTGTTACAGGTGTCTCATTCAGAATGTTCTGAGTAATGTGTTTGCCGCTGGAAAGACCTTTACTCTAGGAGTGTGACAGATTTGAAAGAGGAAGAATTAGGCTGTGCTGTAAGCTTATAGATATTAAAGATGAGTGACATGAGTGTGCAGTAAGAACTTGTCCCACTAGTATAATAAGAGATTATGCAAGAGACCATGAAATTTAACATTATAATGAAGGACCTGCTCTAAAAAACCCCTATAGACTTATGACTAGATTAGTCTTTGCACGAAGCCTTATAACAATAAAATATTGCATTCTTTACCAAATTAATAAAAAGATCCATTCTTCATTATCTGAAGGATTGAATATACTTATGGAGAGAGGGGACAGGAGAAGGAGGAACTCAGTACTCTTCCTACAAACTGCAATAAAACCTGCAGTGTTACCAGAGGCAAAGTAGTTACTCATTAAGCTTGTGGGAAAAGGAAAAGACATGGTATGAAACCAGATTTATTAGACAGACAAGACTGGAAAACATGGTAGATGAGCTGTTTTTGAATTGCAGATTTCATTAACCCTGTGATGGCCAGGAGGGCTAGCTTGAGTGTTCCCCCCGGTCAAGGAATATGGAGGGAACTGCTGTAATATATGCCATCTAGCATTCTAAACATCATTTTTCAGCTTCTTGTCATAATGCTGTCTAGCTTCCATATAGCCCCAGGACAAAGGGTCTGTAGCAGCCCGTGGTGAAATATTAGGTTGCATTTAACTTTTGCACCTATCTGATACCATGGAGTAGGATTGGGGTCCTGTTGCTGTACTCTACAAGCACAAAACCAGAAGCAAAGTTTGTCTAAAAGATGTGATTTCTTACCTACCACCTTGATCTACTTAAAGAAAAGCCTCAATATACCACGTGCCAAGTGCCTAATAAGCTTCCTGAAGACTTTGATCTCTTGTCCTTCCGCAATAACTTCCATTCACAAACTAGCAATGATTTAAGACTTACAGTTGAGATCTGTAAGGAGGAACGGAGGGAGGAATTGCAGCAAATGGATCATCTCCAATGCAGTATGGAGAGCATGAGGAGGAAGTCAGGAGCAGGATCTATGAATACTTTGTCACAGTGCCATCCTCTATGTGATGATCTATGATCTGGCTGCAAAACTTGCTACCTGGAAACTGCCATCCAACTGTGCCCCCCCCCCCCCCCCCCCAATTTTCTGGTAGGTAAGGAGGAGATAATTTTGGTTTACATATGGAGAAGTGGAAACAAAGTACAATAGATGAGGTGGTTTTGTGTAAACTTTTTGTGTTGATCCATTGTAAAAGAGAAACAACTTTTAAAATTCTTTCCTAACAAATTTCCTTGTCTTTTCCGTAAGAAAACCCTTCAGAAGTCCTTCCTCTAACCGCATTCATTAAATTTTCCCTCTTCCCCATTTCTTTGTCAGAAACACTTTATTGCAGTTTACCTTCTCCTCTCCATTGTTTCTGTACCTCTCATACAGTTATCCTGCCCAGAGTACAGGGACCTTGCTGATGGTGCAAGTCCTGCCTGCCTTCCTGCACAAGGTGCTGCTGGGCACAAAGCCAAGCAGGAGTGAAGAACTATTTCATGTAGCTGTGAGTCACTGTCCCACAGCTGATCTAGGGTAACACACTCCAGTGCAAGCCCCTGGTCATCTCTTGTGGTTTCCATACTGGGCTTCTCATTCAGAATGAGCTGCCGCCGTACTCTGCAGGAAGGTGCTAAACGGATATGCTTGGTGAACAAGCAACTCCTCCACACCTGATGCTGGCAAGCAGCTTGCCAGCCATGACTGAGCTGCCTGTTTCCAGGATGGGGTATGTATGATCTTCTTCAAAATTCACTGCTGGGTATTTTGATTAATCATTTTAATTATCCAATAATACTTGGTGCCTGTTTAAAACCTGTAATACAACTGCAGAACATGTGTATGGAATATATTTAAGTGCATGTTTCCAGACTTGCATGTTGTGTCCACCTGAGCTCCTCAGCACTATGCCCAAACTATACTGCTGCTCATGTTTGCTGAAAGTGCGGAAACTATTGGGTTGAACGTAGACTGTTTATTGGCCTCTTCTCTGAGCCATTTTTTGTCCTACTTTGTCACTGGGGTCATTTTTAGTTAGCCTTTGGTGCCAGAGGCCACAGCCACTGCCTGAGACATTGTTCCTAGGAGTTGAATTGGTTTCTGTGAGTCTCCAGCCCTGCACTTCCATGCGCAAGGGGCAATACAGAAAGACTTTCTGAAGCTGTCATAGTGGTCAGAGTCTAACATGATCAAGAGCTGTGCAGAATAAGGTAACTAGCTGAGAAAACATCTGGTTCAGATCATTGTTTCTGTGGGCAAGAAATACATGGGGGTTCCGGAGAAGAGGGGAATGGTAGACTTGCCATATGAACTTGGCTAGCATAGATGAGGGCTGAATTACTGTTGCAAGTCAAAATTCAGGCAGAACTTCTTAAATGGAGGTAGGAGGGAAGGCCTGTAAGCAGCAGTGTGCTAGGGAATGACCACGTCAGAGCTGGAGTGAAGCTTTTGGGGCTGGGTATCTGAGACCCCCTTTGTGTTTGCATAAGGCCTCATTAGTGGCTTTCAGTCAAGGGAGTCAAGGGAGCTTACTGTCTAAATAGTCATCCCTCTCATCCTCTGGCTATTTCAGTTACCCAGCTGGGAAAAGGGAGCATACAAAACCCAGATTAAATTATTTTTGACTGTGGTTGCAAGTAGCGCAGGGAACTAAATATGCGTCTCTAGAGATCTGACCACGTACCTGGAAGTCACCCTTTTTCCAGTCATTAACAAATACCTCTAAGAGCAAATGCTGATAATGTCTGAATCCCATTGAAAATGAACCACATTTGGAGTACAGACCAACACTTTAAAGCAGGATATAGGGAATTATTAGGAAGTCAGAGGTATTCAGTGAAAGGTGGAATATAATCAGACCTGCACTGAATCTTGCACCTCCAACACAGCCCTATCATGCCATGAGCACAAAGAGTGCATAGGGGCTGAGGTACAGAGATAAAAGATCTTAATGGAACTTGGTATGTTACCTAACCTACCTCACAGGGAAATGTCCGCTAGGAAGCTGAATTTATGAGGTAACTAGCAGTGAGCTATAATTTAACTTTTGCTTGGATTCTTACCTTTTCACAAACAGTCAAATTGCTGTGTTAAGATTCCACCATTACAACTCATACGCTGATGAGACCCTCCTCCTGGATGACAATTTCTCTGTAACCCTTTTGCTCTTCACTGGAAGTCCGAACTGTGCTCAGCATAGCTGGCTTTAAAATTCTGCAGGGTTTTTAAAGAGAGAAGTCATTCTGTCCATCAAGACAAACTACTCTAGAATAGAGCTTTGTTTGTCTAGGAGGTGGAGCTGTAATAAAACCATGGCCAAGCAGTTTATGTGCAAGTGTACAATAGTTAACCGACTCTGCTGCTTCGTAAGTGTGTTCAAAAAGCAGAGCATCTAGCTGGAGCAGGGGCTACTGATAACTTGGGAATCCTCGTCCCCTGAACCTGCCAGGTTTGAAATCTCTTTGTCCTCTGGTTCTGGCCTTACTCCCACTACAAGTGCCACCCCCAATGATGCGCAATGCTTCTCTGATGGCAACAGTCTTAAGACTTGGGGATTTGTAACAGGGATGAAAATTTATTAGACTCATGATCTAGTAATGAATCTTGCAGCATTTTTAACACCAGACTGAGAAGAATGGACCACCCCCAATTACCTCTGCCTGCTGGAGGAACCCGTCTCTCAGATTTGCATCACAGTAACGGAATGGAGGAAAGAAAATGAAGTGTAGGCAAGGCTGTGTCTGGCATTTTCTCAGTTGGTATTTCTCTCCTACCTGGAACCCTCAGCAGACGAGTATTACAAGTGGCGAACAGGGCTTTAAATACAGTGTGTTGGAGTTTTGGGAATTTATAAGGTGGATTAGTCATCTCATTGCGGCGATCCCTCCACCTCCAAAATGAGAGAAAATAGTTCTGACTGAAGGCAGTGATCCATCATCTTTCGAATTCTGACATTGTGAGGCAAAGCTTATATCAGAAATCTGCTAAGAAATACCTAAATATATTTAAGTACATCTCATTTGGCTGAACTTCAGAAGCTCACAAGCAATAACAAGTAACTTCAGGTTATGGCTGTGCTATCAGATCTGAACGTGAAGACTGAAACACACCTGACACTGTGCAGCTAAACAGCTCATTCTCTCTCCTCTTCTTCCAGGTGAAGAAGATTGCAGCAGAATATTACGATAACCTCCCACATCACCAGTCCTGGGTTCGAGTTCTGTGGCACTTTGTTTTTGATGACACCATTGGTCCTTATTCAAGGGTTAAGAGACTATGCAAGCTGGCAAAAGAAAGCTAATGGACTAGCTCCACCTGCTGCATTGGTGTTTTGTTTCTTCATTTGTATGACTTGAGTTTTCTGCAGAAGGAGAAGGACATTTGTGTGTGCTGCATTTGCATTGGTGCTAATGGACCAAGAGTATGAGTGAGAAAATGAAGGAATTGGATGCACTATTTTAGACTATTAATACTTTCTAATAAAGGATATTTGTGTAGGTAACCCTGAGAAACCAGATTAAAGTGAGCTATGATTATGTGAACTTTTGGTCTAGGCTTAGAATTAACTTCCTGGGCCATGTGTGCCTGAGATTTGTCCTGGTCTGCAACGGAGAATGCTTGGTGCGTGTATGTGTGAGCATGCATGTGTGTGGTTTAGGACTGGTTTCTCTTCATGCCAGATTAGATGTAGATGCTCTGCGTGCCCAGGACTGTGCAACCAGGGAGGACTGGCACACAGTAGTAAATGATACTTTCTGGAGAACATAAGGGTGCTTTCAGCTCAATGTCTTACTTCTGATAATTGCTGGTAGCAGAGATTTTGTATATGCAATGGAGTATGTGTATATTTTTGTACATTTGTATAATTATTTTAGTAGCTGCTGTTTGACCTTTAGCCCAGGGCTTTGTCTAAACCTTTTCTGAATGCATTTCTATTATTAGGATCTAATACTCAGTGTAGCTATCTGGTAGAGCTGAACTGTGGTGTGGAGAAACCCTTCCTTTAGTCTTCCGCTTGCTGCCTGATCAGCAGCATGGATGTGCCCCTGGAGGAGCTGGGTCATCCTTTCTCACTCACCTTTTCAACAGTATTCATAACTTCATGTTTCTCATCCCTTTCCCCACCATAAATCCTTCTGGGAATGGAAAGGTTCTAGCTGTAATTGCTGCTTGCCAAAGTGGTTAATATTCCTGACCACCTGTCCTGGTTTCAGCTGGGATAGGGTTAGTATTCTTCCTAGTAGCTGGCATAGTGCTGTGTTTTGGATTTAGTTTAGTTTTGGATAATGTTGATAACACACTGATATTTTAGTTGTTGCTAAGTACTGCTTATGCTAGTCAAGGACTTCCAGCTTCCCGTGCTCTGCCAGGTGCACAAGAAGCTGGGAGGGGGCACAGCCAGGACAGCTGACCCAAACTGGCCAAAGGGCTATTCCATACCATATGACGTCATGCTCAGTATAGAAACTGGCGGGGTTGGCTGGGGGGCAGCGATCGCTGCTTGGGGGCTGGCTGGGCATTGGTCGGAGGGTGGTGAGCAATTGCATTGTGCATCACTTGCTTTGTATATTATTATTACTATTATTATTATATTGTTATTATTACATTGTTATTATTACTACTACTGTTTTACTTTATTTTATTTCAATTATTAAACTGTTCTTATCTTAACCCAGGAGTTTTTCTCACTCCTACTCTTCCAATTCTCTCCTCCATCCCACTGGGGCAGGGGGAGTGAGCGAGTGGCTGCGTGGTGCTTAGTCGCTGGCTGGGGTTAAACCACACCACCGCCTTTCTTGCTCTTCTCTATATTATACTCCTTTCTATGCATAGGAGTTAGGAGTCTGTGTCAATGAAGACATGGAGACGTTATGGTGATATTTGTTCCTAACAGCTTTCAGAATAATTGTAACTTTTTTCCTCTGTCATTCAAGGGGCACCAACTTGACATTTGGGAAGCATGTGATACTCCAGCTATGTAGAAGTTGCCACTGATGGTGTTAAGGGGATGTACCTGGAACATGGAGCTGGGGTCGTTTCTCTCCCTGCATGTCTTACTTTGTGCTGTTGACGTTTACCTTCATCTGTCATTTCTGCTGACGAATAGTTAAATCTTCCTGCTTGTCCTCTCCAGATATCAACTTCTGGCTATTCTCAATAATTCTGTATCATCAAAACCCTTAATCACCATACCTTACTTCAGTGTTGCTGGCACTCCATTAATACATATTCAACTTCCCGTGTCCTTATCAAGCTTGGCCAACTTAGCAAGTTAATACAACAACCATAATAAAGACTATGCGATCTTCTTTAATCTTACTATTGTCCTCCTCTATGGAGATTGACCTTTCTACAGTTCCCTCACTCAGCTGTTCCATGATGTAGTCACCTTTGTGGTCTATAGATTACTAGCCTAGCTTGACACAGAGGCTATGGTGTAAACAGAGGGCAACGAAAAATGCCAGCTGCTTCTTATCCTGTCTCCCATCAGCATTTCTGTCATGGTGCCACCTTGCTTTGCCTGGGCAGCCCTACAGCCCTCCTGGTCTGCACTCTCCATCTTGGTGGGAATTTGAAGTGGCTGGAAGCCTGGTCCCTGCAGATGTGCAGTGCAAGTTGAGCTTCAATGTGTGTGGGTGCTGCTGGAGAAGGCTGTGATGTGGTCCTCTCCATGGGCACTTGTTCTTGCCACTACCAGTAAAGTTGGCAGAAGTGGGGTTTTTTTGTACCCACAGGACAAGTGGGTCTGGGTTAAAAGAACACTGGGGCTATGTATAGTTTTATTCTCTTTGCTTAAAAATTAATCCAGATCCCCTCCATTGTGTGGCCACACTAATGCTCTGGCAAGAGGAGATAGGAGGGGCAAATAGCTGTATGATAGGTCAGAGTGGAGGTTAATGCCCCTTTTGATTTCTGCTGATGTAAAATGCCTGTGGCCTGCCGTGTTGCAGCAGTACCCTCAAAAAGCACAGCATGAAGGGACACCCTTCTCTACAGAGGCAGCAGGCAAACTGAATTAGTGTCTGGGAGGGTGAAATGCTCCAGCAGTGCCACTACTGCAAGTAAGCCACCCTGTGCAGCCCCGTTGCTGGAGCTGTAGGCTGGGAACCAGCAAAGCACTGGTGATGCCAGGACTGCTCCCTGCCCCTATCAGCCAAGCCTCCCCTGCCACTCCCATGCACCTTGGTCCCACAGCTGTTAACTGGCCCTGTGCAAACTTCAGTTCATTATGTCTTAATTATACGAGGCCTGCAAAGGTAGAAAAAGAAATTAAGAAAAACTCATTTACAGCACGTGGCTGATGTTAACAGAGGGGCACACCGTATCCAGGCTGTACGCTTGGCCCAAATTATGACGCTTACTGACCTTAGGCATAATACCATGTTCCAAGGCAAAAACGTGAACCATGCCAGGCCCCAACTTCCTGAAGCTTAATTAACATTATGGGGGAGTTTCACAGAACGGTTGTGATCATCTAAGAGGCAGCACTTCTGAAAAGGACTTGCCACTGTTAGGTATGCCATTACATGGGTTTAAGAAACGCATGAGCTACTGTATGAGACTTATGCAACAGAGCACTACAATCTTTGCTGTTACTGATGCTTGTCTGTGTTCTTCCTACTGGAAAGGCTCCTTCTCCTGGTCCTGGGGTTGTCGTATTGTGTTGCACATCAATGTCTGCCTGCTTTAGTTCCCATGTGGAAATCTTATGCCCCTGTCTAACCTGTCTCTTGCCTTCTGCCGGCATTAAACAGCTAACAGACATCAGGCTCAGTCTGGACCTCGCCATTGCATTAAACTCAACTTTCTCCCATTTTTCCCATGTTTAATCTACAGTATAACCACACTGAAAACCAGACTGTTTTCTAAAAGGCAGATGGGGCTGCTTTGAAGACTGCTGAAGAACAACCCCACGTTCTCCAAGCCAAAGCAGATAACATTTTACAACTAACTGCAAAGCATGCCCACCCCGCCTCCTCTCCTGGGTCTCCTGTTGCCAGCAGGCAGTCCCTCCTGCTGCTGTGCTCCGTGAGGCCTGGGGACGCGAGCATGGGGACAACCACAGCTTCTCCTGGGCTGCTGCACCAGGCTCTGCTCCCGAAGCCGTTCCCGGGGTCTGGCTTTTAAAACAAAATCTTCAGGAAGGCCTGAAGCAAAGTAGGGGGGCTTGGAAAATATTTGACAGATTGCAGTAGCTGAACTCCAATCTCTTGCCTTTTGCACAAAGTTATCAAGAAGATGGTATCGAGACTACTGCCATGCAAAGCTTGCGCCAAACAAAGTCAAGCAGAAATTCCCAAGATCGCTGGTGGGAAGAATGGCTCTAAAGAAAAAAATTGTATGACCTGAAATATATGACTGGGTGTGCGCTGTTCAGTGTTCAGTGTCCTGTACTTGTATCTTTGACTTCACTTTCCGTGAAATAAAGCTCAAGACCTGCATAACATTAACAAATGAAATACGTGAGATATTAACGAATGACTCTCCTTAAACCTCTGGTTCAGTGGTGCTGTGCCAGTGATTTCAGCTCGCATCCTCCTAATGCCTTCAGTAGCCTTGTTCTGTATAAATACCTCCTTTTTATTTACTGGAAGCCCTTACGAGTGCAAGTGATCAGACCTGCATTTTTTTCAGCGATGGCAGGAGATGCAGTGGGACAGTTGTGGTGGCCTGAGAGGAGTTGTAAGCCAGTGTCCTTCACTGACTTTGGCAAAAAGTTGCTGAGGTTGCCACAGCCTGACTGCAGGAGGTGGTGCTCAGCGGGTGATGCGAGGAGGGCCGGGCAGGTGAGAGCTACATCTCCCTGTAAAAGAAAGGCAGGGCCGTTGCCGTTGCACCAGCCGTAACACGCTCAGGCTCTCTCCTCGTGCTCTGTGGTGCTGGCCAGGCAGAGCTGCCACCCCACCATGAGTCTCAGTCACCTTCCTTTCACCATCAACCCAAGTGACACAAAAGTGAGGGAGCTCAAGGGAGGAATGAAACAAAGGAAGGCAGGATCATGTGGACAATAAACAGTTTATTACCAATATGAACACAGATACTGTGATGCACTGACGTACCATTTTTTTTATATTGTGATAACTCTGAGACAAAGAACTTGTTGGCTGACAACTAACATGTCTCTGTTTCTTCTGGTGATGCCACAATACATTTCTGTTGGCAAAGGATCTTCATTTACATTGCAGACTACTAGTAAAATTACTTTGAAGTAATCTATCAAAAGCAAATGGTTCACGTGTGTTCTTATCTACTACTAAAAAGAAAGGTAATACATTTAAATAAGCAAATACAAAATACAAAAAAGGCTGACAAATCCAATGTGCAGTGTCAGATGAAATCTAAAAAATCCAGAAATTTAAAATTTAATATTCTTTAGATTAAGACTTTTAAAATGAAGCGAATCCAAGGCAGCAGCAAGCTTCAAAGTGTGCTGAGTCTGCTAATAAAAAGGGTATAAGAACAAAGACAGTGCCGGTGTCCTCTCTCACCATCTTGCATGACCTTGGTACACTTAGAAATGATCCGATCTTCCTAGCATTCTTAGTACCGTCCAAATGCTTTGCAATCATTATGTTGTACTGATTCTACTCAACTCCTGCCGTATGGCTAGAAAACCAAAGCAAAAAGTTAATGCATAATGTTATATCCATTGTGATGGAAAACGCTAAGTATAGAGGTTGCAGAAAGTACACGCTGGTAAAAGGATGAGTGGAGGGTAAAAGGATGAGTAAGGGTAAGCAGTCAGCTGTTTGCTTGCAAACTGCAGTATTGGCTTAAGAAGTCGCATTGGTGGTTTATGTGAATGTCTTATTTTTGCACTGGAATGAACTAGGGAGGCTCTGAGGGGCAAGCTGCTGGGACGGTAGCATATGGACAAAGGTGTCCTCAACTGCAAACTGCCCTGAGGTTTTGTGAGCACACAGGTCTAGGGCAAGGGGACAGGGAATGGATTTTAGCTGTTTTACAGTCTCCTCTTTTTCCCCCTTCTGTGTGAATCTAAGATGGGGAGTGCAGGGTGTGGACATGCATCTTCATATGCCTTAATGCAGGCTTCAACTAGGTATTTTGCTGTGCATTTCAGTAATGGCCCCAAAAAATACACTTAGTCATATATTGCAGAGCAATTTATAAAAAAGTACTAATATATTTAGTACAGCAGTTGTACTTTTCAACGAATTATAAAAACATGTGGCTATTTGGAAAGCTGTAATCGAGTGAAGGTCTGAAATAGCTCTTCAAGCATAGGAAGCCTACAGAAGATGCTCAGGAAGGATTTTCAGTTTGGTACCTTTGTCCCCTCCTCATCCCGGACCTGTGTGGCCGGCTAGTTACAAGTGATTTCACGCTCCCTGATTGTGATAAATTGACATGCCACGGGCTACGGGCAGGCCCTTTCTCACCCTCCCACCTGTGAGAAACACTGGCCAGTGAATTTCTCACAGGTTGGGAGTGAAAGTGCTCGTCAACAGCATAAAAATAAAGGAAGTAAACACAATGTCACGATCAGAGCTCAGATAAGGTAGATGCTTGTTCTTCAAATGTGTAATAAATCAGAGCTGTTCAGAGAAGTCTGAAAACACCAGGGAACTCTCTGCAGTTCCTACCATCTTATCTACAGGAAATTAGTCATAAAGATGAGAAAAATAATAATTTTTCTCTTTCTTACCATCAATTATCTCCTCTTTCACTTTGTGTAACTCTCTTACAACTTCCTCCAATATTTCCTGATGAGACAAAACACAAGTCAGCTGCTCAGAATTTCCTTCTAACCGGTGGAAGAAAATGCAAGTTTAACACGGTTGTGCTTGTCCCCCGCCTCCACTGATGATCAGAGCCTAGCACTACTAACAGCTACGTCTGCACTCCCAGGCCAAGGACGCAGAAGATGCTGGCATATTTACTTGCACGTTTCTGTACAGACATCTGGATCAAATAGCAGTGAGATTGTGCTCTCTTGCTGCTCACCAGCTAGCCCTTCTCTAAGCACCTAGTTAATAGAGGAAATCAGAAGACTGAACAGCTGTTTTGCTTGTACAGCGCATGCATGGGGGAAAATGGGTAGCTTGTCAAATCTCTTAAAGACCTTTTCACTCACCTGTTTCATTCGATCAAAATCTAAGGCATCCATAGCCACATCATTGCTGCTGCTCACTGGCTTCATCCTTAAGAAATGGAAGGAGAGGACAAAACAGCCAGTCAGTTCTTTGCAATGCATGCTAAGCTACACCCAGTGCGGATGAAATCCACCCCAGAGCAGGAGCACCTGTGTTCAAGGGCTCGACTGGAGGCTCCCTCTTGTGCCACCCAGGAGAGTTCGGCAGCTGGAAAACAGCACTGCTCCCGTTTGCACAGCCTGACCCTCAAAGATGCTGCTTTCTCCTATTGCAGACATATTGGAGGGAGCGCAAAGGCTGCAATGAAACTTAATTAACTCTTTTTTTTTTGGTGTTGGGAGTCTCAACGATTTCAGACTAGAAAATGCTGAGATGTCTTCAGGGGATAAAGCCTGTTTAACAATGTATTTTATTACAGCATTTGCAATTTGCAAGCTAGGTGTCTGGTTTTCTCTCGCAGTTTGTTTTCTGTCTTGGCCACCTAGACTTTAATCGGGTGCTAAAGTAACAGTAGAATACATGTTATAAAAATACTATAGGGAAATTAATAACTACTAAAAATAGTATCCTTCCCTTGGAAGGCCTGACTAAGTCAAGTGGAGCTTGTTGATAGCACTGTGTAGCACAGGCAGTTTTTCTTGACCCAGTAACAAAACCAATGTGCCCTTAATGGCTAGTACACTTCAGTGTTATTGGTCTTCCAGAATGGTATTAGCCAGTGGGCTCAACTCTGATGATGGCTGATAAAATAAATTAAGGAAGCAAAAGCTGCTTGACTTTCTCTTTTAATCAGTAACTCTAAAACATTTCAAAAATCAAGCATGCTATATAATTTGTAGAAAAGGCTTCAAATAACTTTGCCATCACCTTTGGGCCCAGACTGGGGGCTGGAGGAATTCTGCCGCTCCTGAGGGTGCGCTTGGTCTTGCAACCCTTTCTTGGGAAAATCTTAACATGTCTCCTAGCATCTCACAGCTAAGCTGGGAGTTAAGACAGTTACAAATGCTATCAAAATGGACAGGAACGGAAACAGGTCACTGCTGAGAGCTTTTGAAACCTGCCCTGCTTCCCCCACAGAAGTCATCTGAGCAAACAAAGACTGAGCACTACTCCAGGTGTTAAACTAAGAAAGGATTTTTTCCCACTGAACTCCTCCTCCTCCCAGGATGGAGTAGCATTATAGAAGATAGCTGGCAAAGACTTGGCAGCTGCTTTAAATAGACTATGTTTCATTCCCATTTGCAAGAAGGAATGGCGTTTCTGTATCTATTGGAAACTTTCACATATTTCCCAGAACCAACATGTCCCATTGGTTTTAGGAGAGCTGGAGAGACTATATTTTGCTCTAGTAACACTGGTGCATCCCTCTGAATGTTTGGGAAGGGCATGTTCCAGCATCTTTAACACAGCAGCAAGTATGTGCAGATAGTTGCCATTGGCAACTTTCTCCCTGCAGACTATCAGCACTGTTGTATATGTAACAATGTAAAATAAGGGACATCTCCTTGCAGTAAATGCTAAATATATGTAAGTCTGTGTTCTACCTCCTTATTCAGTTTATCCATCCATCTCAGTGTCCAGTACTGCAGTAACACTCGGTGGCCCTGGACCAGTACTGAAAGGAAGTCTCTCTTTAGCTGTCCAACATCAAACTTTATCTCAATCTCTGCGGGTAAGAACATGGGTGGTGATACTGCAGCTGGGCTGTTCTGACCAACAGGACTTCTGGAGTCCTACTTTAGGCTTCTTGGCTTTTGATACCTGCCAGCTTTTGTACCCCATATTTCTGAATGCCCTGTCTGTGCCTGGGCCTTTTTACAGCTTGGTGTTATTAACCTACTGCACCAAGCTTTGCTCTCCTTTCTCATGCCCCTGCTGCAGTTGCATGGACAGAGGAATAAATTCCCTTCACCCAGTTGCAGGCTCTTTAGATTATTTCTGCCTTTGCTTTTGTATTTCTGCAGAGGTTGGACAATGAAAACTTTTCCTATTGGCAGGGTCATCCTGAACGTGCCATAAAAAGATGCTCCAAAACCTGCCTTCCACGTGGCACGGTGCGCTGCCAGCCTCGTGCCTCTGATTCACGAGCACAGATGCTTTAAGCGCTTCCTTAAGCGTGATTAACGTCTGTGATACCTGTGCCCATCTGAGCAGGGGACTGTTTCCATGGAACAAGCCTTTGACACAACACCCTCTACCTTCACACTTTGTGCAGCAACAGACAAAGCAGATTGTTAGAGAACGAGTAAAGACGAGACAGAAGACAAACGTTAGTGCTGAATGATGGGATTTGCCAAAGGACAAGCCAAGACGGTTAGGAAGCCAGGCTGTTAGCCAGTACCTAGAAGACACGTGGGATTGTGTGGGGCTCTTAGCTTCACAGCTCTTCACCACTGATGGATTTCTACAGCAATGGAATGAAACAAGACATGAGTTGGGCACATGCCACGGGGACAGCATGACCATCCCGACTGCTAGCCAGCCGCAGGGACACCCCGTGTAGCTCACCTAGAAAGTAATGAAGATACAGGCTTTTCAACAGAATTGCTCCTTTCCCATGGCTTCTTCCCAGAGTCTGGAAAACAAAAATGAAAAGTTACTGTTTATTATTTTTTTCTCTAATGATAAAAAAAGCCTGAAGTTGATTGTCTTATACAGATGCTTTCATTCAGTGATGATGAGTGACTTAGATCCAGGAAAGTGGGATTGCTGAATGACTGCAGTTGCCTACATAGTTAAACGATACTAAAAAGACTTAGAACTGGAACACTAGGAGGAAAAGCATAGATCACTTCTATTAAGAAATACAGGCTAATTGCTGCAAGGCTTATTTTATTCAGTACAATACTTATTTATATTTTAAGTTAAAAAGTCTTAGGTTTTTTGTCTGCATAGTTGGTAGAAAATGTGGGTGTGTCTAAAAAAAAGGCACTGAGACCCCACTATGCAAATCTTCAGAGAATTTATTTAATGTTGTCTACATTTCTAACTTGCAGAACATTCCCAAAAGCTGCACTACATAACCCTTGTTATTGAAAACGCTTACTATCGTCCCAATCTCCTTCTATGCAAATAGTCTAAAATAAAGTGAACTGTTTCAGAGACTTGAATTAACACACAACTTTATAAACTAGGATTTGCTCCCCTGTGAGGTCCTAAAAAGCTCTTTAAAAGAATTCTGGGCACTCCCAGGAAATCTCTAGATCTCGTTCCTCATTTACGTGCACCTTTCTCCTGACTTCTTCCCTTTCCCTTGCAAAACACGCAAATCGTGGCTTTGTTCCAAAAGGAAGCTGGAATGGTTAAATACTCATTCCCTTGGGAGAGATTTCTTTTAGCATGTATGAAAGCCAAGGCTGATGCAAGGATGAATCTGACTGGCTTGCAGCTTATCTACTCAGATACAGTTATTTCAACTCCTCATAGGAAAAACATATTTTGGGGACTCCTTAATTTCACCTAGTAACTCTCAGGATCAGGCTTACTGCAACAAACTACTAGATTAAGGAAGGATAACAGTTTGAGACCCAACCCCCAACTGTATAAACCAGGACAGCTACACTACCAAAAGTAAAATAATACAGCTTTTTTTCTCTTAGAAGATTCAGGAGCACAACGTTGAAGACACAGATCCTCAGCTACATGTCTGGACCCTTTAACTAAATTGGCTGTATTGACATTTTCTTGGCTGTGAAGCATATAAAATCACCATTTCTTGCTGAGTACAGTTTTTAAAACAACAGGTATTTGGGAATTTTTCTGTTAGTTACTGCTGCTGCACTCAGAAGTAGGGATGATGAACCCAGAGTTTAGAGGTGGTGGAGAAGACTAGATTAAGAAGACAACTAAACCACTAGTAGTTCGATTTAATACCTGATGAATTTTGCTGCTGCTGGGTGGGACCTCGTGTGCTGGGTGAAGGAGAGGTGCTAGCATCATCCTACAAAGAGAAAAACAGGACATTACTTAATCCTGGAGATGAAGTGCAGAGCTGTCTTCTGCTCTGGAGACCAGCTGCAGCACAGGTGGTACAAAAGCAAGTTTCCTCCAAGCATGTCCAACAGTCACTGCTACCAAGGTATGGCTCAAGTCCATTTAAACTTCAACCCTTCTCTCCCTTTAGCATGGCAACATACATCCTTTTTATTTTTTGTTAACATGGACACCTTTTCATGATTCTACTCAATCACTCTCATCCCTGTATACCAAACCAGGCTAAATTACCACTCTAAAGTGCTGGCTGCTGTTGTCTAAATACAAACCATCCATTTCCCAAATTTAGAAACTCTCTGTGATATGGAAACTGAGCCCCCTGAAGGAACAGTAGGTCAGATCCCAGCCTTTTAGCCCCGGACAGCCACTGGTATCAGTGAGGGTAGTCCAGATACTAACACAATGTAACCAAATCAATCAATACTCCTCCTAAATAGAAGATTAAACACTACGTCACAGTTTTGGGCTCTTTTTTCCTGGGATTTATGTGTGACAGATAATAAACCATTCACCCGTATACTTGACATGTCAATACTATTTAGAAGCCCTCAAAACACACTCAGGCAAAGCATTAACTGTGCATTGTCAAATGGAATTGCACCCAGTTTGACAGAAGATACCCCCACCACAAAGTGTACTCAATATACACATTAAACAGATGTTCTCTGAAACACCTTTCTAAACAGTTTGGTGCTACTGAAAAGTCTGATTGGGGATATAACCTAATGGAGAGCTTCAAGGAGAGAGAACAAGGGGCAGAAAGACAGGAGAGGCTGAATAGTTAGAAGCTAAATGGTGCCTTTCATCTCTGAGTGTATGGTTCAAAACCAGCTTTGGGGCAAGATTAAGAGCAATGGTTGCATAGCAGCATCAAGGCAATGGGCAAATTCCATGCTTGAAGCATCCCTTGAGGAACATGCAAAAAATAGCTGCTTTTCTCCTTAAACAGTGCAAGTGCTTATCCTGCTCTTGCTACAAACCGTTCAGACTGGGTCGAGATCTGCATTTTCTGAATGGTGTTCCTGCTGAGCAGCTGTTACCTTGTCTTTGGAGGGAATATCTCTGTATAGGTGATATGAGGCACACATGATGCTTTATGAACTTGCAGCCATGGCAGAGAGCCTTCACAAGGGCACAGGTTAGCAACAGGGATGCTGCATGAGCAGCAGCCCAGGAAAGCACCACATGGAAAGGGACACAGCATAAAGCCTGGCCTCTCTTGAAACTGGAATGATCTCCCATGCTTTACCAGTTCAGCAAGTAAAAAAAAGTAGTTTAATCTGCATGTTGAACTCAAAATTGCTGCATCAAGTTCAGTGTAAAGACTGAGTCAAATCAAAACTCTTGTTTAATTGCATTTGTGGACAACATACAGACAGAACAGTTAAAACAGAAATTAATCAAAGTTCCCTAAAGTTGTCCAAATTCTCTCTGATTTTAGTGTAAGTATCATGAACACATATTTTAACTTTTGAATGGTCTAGTGGTTAATACACTATTTCCCCATACCCCCCCAGAGACATGTTTTATGTGGACTCGGGTCCGAAGTGGGCTGATTCTTGCTTTGCATGGAGGATGGCAATCCAAAGTTACACCACATGGTTGATGATCCACTTCAGCTTAGCTGAAGCTGCAAATTTAAAATAAGAAACATGGACTTGATCTCAAGTTGACTTGCCAGAAGATTCAATGCATCTTCATTAGGGGCAATAATCTACTGTACCCTACAACACTCAGATCAGACCATGAGAAAGCGCCTATTAACCTGTTTTGGACAACTCCTCACCTATGAATAAAGCGGCGATTCTTGCTGATAGGGTGCTGTTCCCAGGAAAGGTGGAAGCAGTTACATTTAGCTTTTGACTGAATGTGCAAATCTATTCCTGGATCAGCACTGCTTGTCATTGCCTGCCACGCACAGTGAATGAGCACAGGACTTTGGATTACAAGGCAGCACATCAACATATTTGCAAGAGCACAACAGTGAGGACTCACGTTTTGGCTTTCCTCTTCCTTTTTGTCAGCTGGCTTGTCTGACTGCGACGCTGCTTTCCTCCTTTGCAAAGGAACATGAGATAGGACACACAGTCAACCCTCTAGAAACACATCCTCCACGTGGGAAGGCTGATTCAGGCTCTGGTGGGAGTTATTATTTACTTAGTTCATCCTAGGAAATGCGACAAAGGCTGGATGTGTTCGGTTGCGTAGGATTGGGGTGGAGGTGAGGAATGCAGACCTCAGTGATATGACTCAGAGAGAGGGGCAATATTATGATGCAGTGTTTAACAGAGGAACACAGGGTGCAGAGCATAAGGAAATAGGGAGAAAAGTGGAGAAAGGAAGCACAGCTGGTTATGAAACTGGGTGACAACTAGGGCTCAGGAAGGGGTTTCTGAGGACCAACCCAACCCAACCCAACCCAACCCCCCACAGGTGGATCAGGTGGGTATTGCAGTGATGACATTATGTTCTCAGTCAGCTCCAGTATAATTTTGCCACCTGTCCTATATCCCCCATCTCTGTTCCCACCCAGAGAAAGGGCTGTGGCAGTGCTCTCATGCGATGGGAAGACAGTCAGAAAAGCCCTTCAACCCAGGTCCATCCTCACCGGGAAAGATCGGGCACCATTTCTGCTCAGCCAAGACCCCTGCTCCCTCCAGCGTGGGAGAGCTCTGGCTGGAGACCAGGAGTCAGGAAATGAGTGCACCAGTCTGGGTTTTCAAGTGCCTTTGGTCAGTGATGGGACATTATTGCTGTCTCAAATCCAATTCAAAGGCAGCAGAGCTCCTGAGCCCTGTAGTCCCAGGACTGGCGGTGTTGGTGGTGACTATAGAAGCTGAGTGAGGACCTGAGACCCTCACTCTGTCCTGCTTTCCAAGGAGAGGCAAAACTCTCCGAGAAGCAACTGGCAAAGAGCTGCAATCCATCCACTGGAGCAATTGAACATGAGAGTAAACAAAGATGTTGATTGTTTATCTTTGAAGAACACACGGTATAACTTCTTGGGTGTTAGCCACACTGGCTGAAGAAAAGAAAACCAAATTCTTGATTTTCAAGCCCTACTCAGGGTCTAAACAGTACTGAAGTGTGCCAGGTACTGATTGTCTAGACATCCAATTTCCCATTTTAGACAATTAGGAGAACTGCAGGTCTAGTCTCCACATGGACTTCGGGTGTGATGATCCTTATCCTTACCCACCTGTGAACACTGCCCTTAGCAGATGTTTTTTAAAACACCAATATGACAGGTTTTTCTTTTAGTCTTGCTTCTGAAGTGGAAAAAATTAAACTCACAGAAAAAAAAAAAATAATCCCAAGTGGCACTTAGAAAGGCTTCTGAGTTTCAAAACACTGCCACAAGTTTGTCAAAGGATTTTTTTTTTCCGTATCACTAGCAAAAGAAAAGCCTCACTGGATTCATAAATTGGAGTATTTGATGTAAATTTGACAAAAACCAGAGGAGTAAACGACATGCATGTGTCTGCAGGACACAGTGCTCTGTGGGAATTATTTCCAGATATTCAACTGCATTAATAATTTTATGAGATCAGTAATAATTTTTATAGTCTTTCTCTAACATTTACTTGATACTTCTGAGGAAAAAAGGTTATAATGATTACAAACCTGAGCGAGGGAAATATTTGCCAGGGTGAGAGACCAGTGTTAGATTTATGTCCTGCAACAAACTTTACTGGGCTAGAAACGATAGTGGTTTGTGAGATAGTTCATTATTCTGCTTGCACTTCAGTTCTGAAGCAAAGGGCTGGTCTCATGGGGGCCGCTAAATCTAAAGAGCTGTATTTTATACCACCTGAGCTCTCAGAAGCATTTTCCTCTGTTACTTACCTAGCATTATACACATTCCGTGTTTCTGAGCATGTGGTTTTCTGTTCAGAAAAGGGCCCCTGAGATTCCCTGCTCATCATTCAGTGATTTCTGTATTGAGCATGCTCAGTTTAAAAACCATCTTTTTTTCCTCCTGGCTGCCAGCTCAGTAAGAGCAACCTGAAACACAGTGCCAGGTTCTTCCTTTCTCTATGTCGTCACACATAAAAAGGGTTTTGCAGCCAAAAGAAGTCCTCTCAGTATCAGTTTAACAGTATGCACCGATTGCACCCTTGACGGACACTTGAGTATTTCCAATGACTTCCATGGCTCTGTGAAGCAAAATTTAGGAGACAATCCTGTTGCTGTCAACTCCCTGGGAAAGGATTTGCAGCTCAGTTATTTTCAGAGTAGAGGCAGCACGGTGCTCATGGCAGTGCAGGTGCTTTTGTTAAGATAGGGAGGGGATTTGACCCTGAGTACTTGAAGACATGGAATCCCACTGCTGAAAGCCATACTGGAGTACATTTTAGACTGGAACCACAGAAATTTGTAGGATTTCTATATCCAAGCATATAAGAGGTCCCTTTAGCTTGCTGGCTTGAACAGAGCTAGTTACCCCAGTATCTAGTCACCGAGCCTTACTTTGCTTACAGACATCTTCCAGTTCAGCAAGGTCAGTCTTAATATGTAGAAGCACAAAATAGGTCAGAAGGTGAGCCAGTAAATAACTATTAGAAACTGTTAAGCTATTTCAATTCTGAAAAGAGAGAAAATTATCTATTTGGTATTTTACACTGCTGGTAACTTTTTGTAATGTTGTGTATTCATTAATGCTTTCCAAAGGATTACATCAACAGTCAATGTTCAGAATTCCTTCTGAAATGTCCAGGACATGGAGGAGAGCTGGAATCAGATCCTCTGAACAGGGAACTGTTTTTATGCTAGACAACATTATTTAAAAACTCCATCTCTGTACACTATGCGACTGTACCTACTCTTCATTATTTTACTTAGCCCTTTTTTTCACTATTCATAAGTTAAAAAAAAAATTGAGAGCTAAAAATAAAACATCTAACACTAGGAACTTGGGAGTCTGACAGAACATTACTGATGGAATCAGGGGGAAAAGAGAAAGAAAAAATAATTGGAATAATTGAGTGCCTTTTAACAGCTGGTAGCTTGATACATCACAACTCACTTTAGTGGAGAATAACTTGGCTAGCCTGTCTGAAACACACTGACAATCAATAATAATTTACCTGCCAAGATGTTGTCTTTCTATTGCACTTCTGTTTATATTTTTGGGCCCAACATCCTGAATGTGCTGCATAAAGAATGATTTGTCTAAGCTCCTTTCACAGTTTACTCTTTCCGAAAACTGTCACTTTGAAATAGATCTGGTAAAATGGCAAAACCACAGTGGATATATTTATCACCATCTTTGAAGGTTACCACACTGCAGGATTTGCTACAGCAGCTAAACTCTTCCAGGTACCATTGCTGCAGCATCTACATTTGATATTAAAGGCCAGGTTATGCAGGACCTGCCGAATTGCAAAGAAGCACCAAAGTGACCCACTGCTAACCAAAACTGACAGCATCTTGTTCCACAATTTGCTGCAGAGATCATGCTGGTGCTTACTTGAAGTCTAAGTACAAACCTTTTTGCCAGTAATTTATTCATTTCTTCCATCAGTCCTCCTCCACCTCCTCCGCTACTTGTTCGATTGGCATCACTCTTAGAGACCCCACTGGGGCTGGACCCTCCTGAACCATCTTCTGGCTTAAGACAGAAATCAACATTGGAATTAAGGAAAAGTTTCATTTACAACCACACCCTTAATGATTAGTTTTCCTAATTATTAGGAACAGTGATCACAATCACAGCCCAAAACCAGAGATAGGATGTGTTCTGCTTTGGGAAGATGACCCACGTGGACCTTACTAAAACCAGGACAGTCTGGGTGAGGCAAATATATGGGCAAATGATGAAAAAACCCACAGGGCTGTTTGTTTATGGTTATGTTTATGCATGGTTATGCAACCCTTACTTAAGTGTACACCTATTGATGTGAGTCCTGAACAGTCTACGCTGTTTTTTGTAAGCATGGTGCAGTTTTAACCACTTACAATAACTGAAAACACTAACAGATAGTACAATGGCGGACTTTGCAGAAGCAATGAAATCCTGGCAACATGAGAACTTGCAGCCACTTGCTAATTCCTATTTTCTGAAGAGCAGAAATTCTACCAAACATTTCCTGCTCAGCTTTGTTTGCACTACAAACTCACATTTAAAAGTTCACCTAATGGTCAGCTGAAGCATGTTTCACCATGTTTCATGCTGGATTTGCAGACCATTACACCAAGCTGTGGCAGGCTTTCCTGCAGTGGAGAAGAGCCCATCGGGGAGTCCCAGTGCCACCTTCTTACCCGTTGAACTCTCCTTAGTTTGGCACCAGCCAGAGCCGCTGCGAGCCCTGACACTGACCCATCTTCAGTGCCGGCCCCTTGGCTGGAGCCTGCTGGCAGTGGGGGAGGCGGGGGGGGCGCAGCTCCCATGGATGGCGGAGGGACTGGGGGGGGTGGCGGAGGTGGGGGACCCCCGGATGAAGCAGGGATCACAGCAGCGCCACTGGGATGACCAGGTGGAAGTGCTGGGCCTGAAATGCAGAGAATACAAATTAGACATGAAGCATGGTCTCCTCCAGCCTGTACACAAGGTCACGTTCCCACTCCCAAGGCCATGACCTGACTGCATGATGAGTGAGCAGCACAAGGAAGCACGAAGCAGAAGAACAGGAAATGGTGGTTGCATCAATGGTCAATCAGCTACAGTTGTGTCCTCCTGCAAGACACTGTCCCTGATAAACCAGCCTTCACCCTCCTCTTCTCCCTGTCTGGGCTAGTGTTTTATTCTGTGCCGAAATCAAAACACAGACGCCACCTCCTAATTCAGAAGTGGCACCTTCTTCTGCTCCTCTCATAGCTTTCTACATGGAGATAATAAACTACATCAGCCAACTCCATGGACTTCTGTTAACACCAGCTTTTCACCTCGTGGGCTACAGCAACACGTCCTCCTTTCTGTTGAACAGCCGGCATGTGATCTTGGCTGGTCTTGCAAAATAATGGGGGGAGAGTCCAGCTCCAAGCACCCCGAGGTTCAGCAAAGCTCCTCAAAGCAGCAGCCTGTTGGAGGGGCTGATGGTGGGTAACTCCGTTGCAGTGTTTTGACTGTCTGTAATGGGTCAGTTGAATGAATCCACCTCCCTAAGGGTATTTCCCCACATTACACCCTCTCAGAACAGGCTGCTCCTGATATATAATCACAGGTTCCTTTGTTCAGTAAGTGTTATTTTGAAAGACATGCAGGTTTTGACTGAGGAACATTTGGAGAATGTATTTAACATTATTAGCCTGGTTTTCTTCTTATCTAGGTTTTCTTACAACACTGCCTTATTTCTGTGGTTACGTCTGCCATTATTTCACACTCCCAATTCCATTCTTGAAATGAACCATAGCTGCCATTAGAAATACTTTAAACATTTCAAGCCCTCTTTGGTTCATGAACATAATAGCTAGTAATTCATTGTGGGTACAGTTAATTGTAATTGCAAAACTACACCCACCTAACCAGAGGCCAGCCTGCGGCAATAATTGAACTGAGTCAAAATAATGGACTGATGTGAGTTTAAAATAACTTTATTGAACTAAGTGGATTTCAAGGACTTATATCAGCTGAAGGACTGAGCCTCCAGTGGTTGCTGTAATATTTTTAGCAGAAAGTAAAAGGAAATGTCTCAGTTTTCTTCCTTTTCTAGGCACATCATTTAAGCATTACATGTGGTTATAAACAGAAATGGATCCAAGTCACAAAACCTGTGATCTGAATTGCAAATAGGCATTACTCGTAACTGTTCTAACTCTGCAGGCTTTAGACAAGCGCTAGAAATCAAGACCATATGCAAACTGGCAGACCCAAGCTCTTGATCTGCCTGCAATGAAAAAGGTTTGCTGGAATAGTTATAGTGACGAGCCCTCAACTATAAATGCAGTTTATACCAGGAAGAGAGTTTCTAGAATGAAATAAATTACACAAGCACAGGGGATTCTGGGTAACTATGACAAAATCCATGTTTTATGTTTTGCTGGTAACAGAAATGCCACTTAAGAAAAAGAATAAAAATCACAGCCTCTACCAATATTGCTACACAGACAACAAGTCTACAGCAGACCTGGCCTCCAGCTTCAGAAGAGCCCATCCGCTATGTTTGGACCAGCTGAATATAGATTTTGTATAGAGCTCGCTGCCAAATGCAGTTTGACTCTGCTGAATGATAAAAATCTCCTTCTGGGCTACTACAGTAAGAATATGCGTTGCAACAACCCAGCTACAGGGCCCTGGCTTTTAGCGTTCTTGCTTTTAGCTAAGAAGGTCCCTGGACCAGTCCTGAGTGATTTGGATACTTTTCCACCTTGGTTCCAGAAATCACATAGACCCAAGTAGCCTTGGGTCTCTCATCCCTTTTTCTAGCAGTCATGGGCGGTGCCAGCAGGGCTTTTTAAATAGCTGAAAGCTAAGGCTTTATACAGGTCACAACTCATTCAAAATCAATACTTACTCAAGTGGGCAATGGCTGATGAAGTCATGTAAGGAGGGGTCCTCGTGGGCATAGTCGCCTCAGACACAGCAGCGTAAGGGGGAGGCAATGGAAGACAGTGTGACATGGGCTGATACCACTGCTGTGGAGGACAAGATGATGGATGGGAGGATGGGGAGGGAGCCTGGCCAAAGGAGCCAGGGGGGCTGGCAATGGTGGGCAGCGGGGAGGAGGGTGCAGCTCCGAGGTATGGAAAGAAGGACCCGTCCACGCTTTTCACCTGGGTCCCAGAGGGGCCTAAAGCAATTTGTTCTTCAAGATGGCCATTCAGAGGTACATTTGCTGAGGTCTCCTGCCCTGTTTTATCTGTGGGTCCCCTGATCCTGTCAGGTGGGACAGGAATCACGGGCAGGATGGTGGGACTGCGCGGCTGCAGGACACCACCCCTCTGCAGAGGTGGTGCATTTGAGGTGTGGGAAGCAGAAGTCCGAGGAGAGCAGGAAAGAGAAGAGTGCCTGAGAGGCTGGCGAGAGGTGAAAGGACAGTGGGAAGGATGGGGAGGTGGTGGAGACAGCGAGGTTCGCCTGACGCCTGGTGTTACGGTCCCACGGTTTGGGCAGGCTGGAGGGGAGGAACCTGGGGCTGTTGGCAGCTCAGAGGCTGAGTGCCTGTGCAGGAGCTGCGGGGGCTCTCTGGCTCTCCGCCGGGATCTGAAAGAGGATTGACTGGTGGGCTCGGGGACAGCAGATGCTGAAGAGACAGCGCTGGCATGAGGTGGTGGCAGGGGCACAGCACCAGCGGCAGGAGCTCCGCAGTTACTGCAGGTGGGAGGAGGAGACTGGGGCTGAGAGCGGGGAGAGCACATGCTTATCTGAACGGTGGAAACTAAAAGAACAGAAAAGACAAATGAAAAGAATAAGGTGGGTACGCAGAAAGGAACGAAACGAAGGCAAAGTAGAACGGAGAAAAAGGAAGTGCAAAGTAAATGCAAATAGAAGCTCAAACAAAGCAGAGAAGAGATGGTGCAGGCACCAGCTTGGGGGTTTCCGACCCTTGGCAGAACCGGAGAGCTTTGCGGAGCAGGACCCTGGCAGCACAGGTAGGGCTGTGTGCTCCGGTGCCAGTGAGGCTCCTCCACGCCCCGTATGAATCAGAGTTAAGAACACAAGCATCACCCTTGCACCAGGGGCAGCTGCAAAGGACATGCTGAACACAGCGGTGGCCACCTCGTAGCCAGGGAGGGGATAGCCATAAGCCCCTGGGAGCCAAGTCCTGCTCCTTGCAGATGCTGAGGCAGGATTTTGGCTATGTTCCCTATGCAGAATAGCACACAGTAACCTCTGCCGAAACACAGTCCAACAACTTCTGTGACTGACTAAGGTATGTGTGTATGTCTGAGCTGGTTTCAAGTCAAAAACTAGAAAGTTGTAACAGCTAAGGAAAAACATTTCACTTATGTGGCCAGATTAACTGAAAAAAACTTCCCCAAAACAAAAGCCCAAATACAAGATGGCCATCTTGGCTTGCTTGCTCTGCCTTCTTTCAGAGAGGCAAAGCCACACTTTGACATAAGCTATTCATGTCATCTCTTCTCTCAGCTTAGCGCAACTTAATATGCTATAGAAGATTTTTGTAAGCTCATTAAATATATATATATTTTCCATTAAGCTCACAGAAGACTCCTCACTTCATGACCACAAAATCCCCACTGGTGAGTGTCTAGAGCTAGATTTTCCTCTGTGCTGTAGTTTGCTTTGTGCTGCAGAGCAATGGGGAGCGCCTGACCTGGCACATCCAGCACATCCACCCCTTTGTGCTGACATCCCCTGGAACCATGGAGGCACTCTTGCAGTGGCTGTGCTACCTGCTCTGCTCGTGGGTGTGGAAGAAGCATGGCCAGGCCCCCTTGGTATGCCTAAAATCCCCCTCAGCTGCACAAGTTTTGCCAAGTGCAAAACCTGCCTAGCTCTACCTGCACGCCCCAGACCTGAGCCTCTGCGAAACAACACAACCATGCCTGAATGCATGTAAGTCCCTAGCTGAAAATGCTTTAAAATCTAATCATAACTACAACCACTTTTAGCAGTCTAGCTCTTGTATAGCACCATGCAAAATCCAAGTACAGCTAGAGGAGACGAGCAGGGAGACACTATATCTGCTTGGTTTGATACATGCCTGTTGTAGAGGTTCTTCTTTCCAGAGATTCCTGGCGCTGTTGCTGTTGCTCCATCACTTGTCTAAAATGGCAATGAAAAAACCCTGGGTCATTATGTATTCTTTACAATTTTGAATAAAAGCTTTATAAACCGAGAAGCACTCAAGCTGTATGTCTTGGGCGGTGTAAGCCAGTCCCTCGCAGAAATGCTGTTCCCGTGAGATGGAGGTGGGTTTGATTTTACTTGCCCTGGCTGCAGCGATGCTGTTGCATGCGTTGGGGAAGTGTAACCAGGACATTGCCCTGCACCTGCCGGACATTGCAGGGGCTGGTTGAGCCATTTAAGATAACTCCTCAACAAGCTCTGCAGGAGGAGTAGTCAGCACCCCAGGCCCAGGAGAGCATAGCAACCACGCATGTTGTTAACCTGAAGTGTACGAGCATTGCAAGGGAAGAGTAAGAGGTGTCTCGCATAAAATGACACAGTCCTGAGTCTTTCACAGATCGGGACCCCAAAGGCCTTGTAGTTAAAATGAAAATATAAGGAAGCTTGATCTGCGTTTAGGTGCTGACTGCCCAAAAGCTGTTTTGTCCAGCTGCACAACCTGGCTGACAGCCTGCCACCTCATGCCCCAGCGCAGCCGCCCCTGGGCCTGCCAGCAGGGACACGGGGACCACGACCGCTGCGTTTCCTCCACCAATGCAGATCACAACATCGCACTGTTGCTTTTTTGGCACCTTTCCGCCCAGGAGCTGCTAGGTCCCGTGCTACCCAGGCCTGGTGTCCCATAGGGAAATGCACTGCCAAGCCTTTTCCCGGGGTCTGCTTCCCAGAGATGTGCAGTTCCCACGGTCTATCAGCAGAGGTCTTCTCTCGCACACTCTAACACTTCTGCAGAAAGAGCCGTCACTGACCTCCACAACTCCTCCCTGGCATGTCTCTTGTTAAAAAGATCGAGATCTAAAAACTAGACTATTTGCTAGGCTTTCTACCGTGCACATGGATATGGACTAAAGATTTCAACAATACTGGAGCACTTGGTAATAAGGTTTATTATCATTTTCTTCCATGATTTCTAGGCCAAGTTTGCCCTGAATTTGTTCAATGTAACATAGTTAACGACTTAGAGATTTCTTTTTTCCGTAACAACTTTAGTTCATGGTCTGCTCAGTAAGGCAAGCTTAACTCTAGGCAATACTTCTATTTTGACTCCTTATGTAATATTTTAGAGAGATCTCCCTGCTACAGTTTTACTTGTACTTTCCTGAGTCTGCAATTTTAAATAATTCTATCTTCTTACATACAAATAAAAGCTTTTCTAGAAATAAGTCCAGAAAAATAAAGTAACATTATGTAAGGAAGAAAGAATGTCTTAGTTTGCAAAACAAATTTCCCATATCTTAATTCTAATTCAATAGATGGGACAGGAAAATCCATGATTATAATTATTCATGGTGGAGTGATCAATCCTAAACTAGTTTTATGTTCAGGACATGCAATCCACTGAACACTGGCAATTTCTGGAAAACCATTATAGACAGCTGAGAAAACTATTATATGTGCAAAGGGAAAACAGTTTTGAGGAACAGCCTTAGTTGGCTGATTCAACTGGTTTCATTTAAGCTATCACACTTTAAACCAAATAAATAGAAATCTTTACTTCAGTACATACCCTGGCTCTTACTTCATAGTTATGGGCTGAACACATATGCAACAGCATCAATTGCACTGCTAAAATTTTAGTTGTAAACACATGTACTAAGAATTTCCTAAGCATACCATCCCCTACCTTAGCTTGGCATTTATTAGCAAAATTTCATGATGAAGAACAACTTGACACTTACATTTTCCTCATTAAACCTGGGGAAAATTCTAGGTTTATCTGGAGGACAGACTTGGAAAACTCCAGCCTGACAGACCAGGAAAGAAATATGGGTAAGACATCTCCAAGTTGCTAGAGCCACTGCAGAGCAGATACAAGTGCGGGGTGTTCCCCAAAACAAGGGTCAGCCACTGCCATTTGAAGTCGCTGGGGTTCATGCCAGCCCTGTCTGCCCTTGGGCAGAAGCAGTTTATACGTGCCAAATATATCCTCCCACACGTGCTAAAAGGAGAAGTTCTTACACTCTTAGGAAGTCAAATTTATTCCAGTGGAACTAAATAAAGCCTGAGATTGGCACAAGGCTGCTTAAGGAGTATACAAGGAGTAAAGTACAAGAGGGGACATATTAACACTGTGACTTAAACATATATTCTTTTAACATTTGTGTAAAGGTCTCTACCTTTTAAACAGACAAACTTGCAAGGTAGTTACCATCATTTCCTTGCCTGCTTATAAGATGTTCAAAAAAAGCTAGGCCTAAAATAAGGTCTCCTCTATGCTTAAAGAATGCATCAGCATAATTAAAGTTGAAAATCCTCTAGTGCCAATGCAATAATATCTAAGTGCATCTACTGGCATAGCTTATTCCAGTTCAGTGGAGGAAAAGAAGCTTTCCCAGAACCATGTGCCCTATAGCAGTTCAATAATACCTACCCAAAAGGCTTTTACTGTCTCTAAACGAAAAACAATAAATAAAATATGAAGTTAAGTTGGTGCAGTTAAGCTCTCGCTCTTTAAATGTACAGACTAGACACCTAAATTTGAGGTCTGAGTTACATATAGTCTGAAGAATCAGTAATTTCCACTGGTTAAATGAAGAGCTGGATCAGGTCTTTCAGCCAGGTGGTGGGGACAGGCGGCATCCCCGCTGCCGCTGGGTGAGCAGGGGCTCTCCTCCGACCTTTACGACAGCTCTGCTATCCCAAAGTAAATCTTACAAATCTCAAGTGAAATATCATTACCCGTTGACCCATTTCATAGTCATATGTAAAATATCTACTAAATCTCGGGCCATTCAGAGTTATTCATAAAGGCGCAGGAAAACAGTTTCCCTATGCTTTCCTTACAGTTTTTGGGGAGAGGGAAAGAGAGAATCCCAAGTACCTACCACAGCCTGTGTATGGGCTTTGTCTTGACTGACCTATACGTGGTTTTGTGTAGGGACCAGTCAGAACGGTAGCCCTGGAGCATGAATGCAAACGATATATTGCAACACTTCATCTCTGCTGCTCCAGGAGCGTGTGATACCAAGCTACACTACTCATAGGACCAGGGCAGTCCCTGGACCCTGCAAGAGGGAACCTTGCCTGCTTACAGGTTGCGCCTACAAACAAAGGCAGAGCCCACTGAGCCTCTGTCACGTCAGACCGACATCCGACATCTTTGGTGCTGAACTGCAGATCTGGTTCCACTAAAATCCTTACAAAGCTATTTATTAGCTGAACCAAACACTGGGCCAAGCCCTCTGGAGGCCTGATTGCACTTGCTGATCCTCCTCTCGTTACAGAAGCAAATGCAGACACTTCATTTAAGCAATGCCAGGCACCAAACTTGGAACAGTGACAGGTCCTGCAGATTTCTGTACTCCAACGCACTCCTGATGAAGTCAGGCTCACCAGCTTGTACCTGTTACGGCAGAATACTCTGTGGTGTTTCTCATACAGTAGGACAAACACACTTGCAGTGAGCAGGAATATGGGGAACAAAGGTGCTTTTTTGTGTGTGCACAAGCCTATATTTCAAAAGGGAAGCACAAGCCTGGCTAAGCAGTGCTGCTGGCATGGGCACCACCGATGTCCAGCAGACAGATCACAGCTCTGACAGCATGGACTACTGGTTAGATAAGAAAACTTTGTCCAGAATGGGACAGGTATGTCTTATACTTAGTGAAGGAAGCTGGAGATACTGCTGCTACAGGGATTTCTGCTGCTGCTACAGGAGCCTTGACTGAATCAGCATAGCTGAAATGAGATGGGCCTCATAATTTGATTATGGAGACAGGCGTATAAGGACGGACACTCCTGCCTATCTTCCCTTTGATGTCAAGGAGACCATTCCTCGCAGCTAGAGAAAAGGCCATGTGTAATAATGGCACTAAGGCTAGACGTGTGTGTAAAGGTGAAGGGTATGACTTTACACTTTCATTTATTGTGGTGGTTTAGAGCAAAACATTCATAAAACGAACAGCATATGATATAGGAAGTAGCCATACACAAAATGGGCCTAAGCTATTAATGAGAGTGTATATGGTCCGTCAGATGCGCCCTGGGCAATATGACTGTCAACTGCCAGCAGGTGATCCAGAACAGGGTAAGGTTAGGCTTTCTTAATGTGCTTGAGAAACACATACTCTACAAAATGCTTTTAAACATGTTTTGTCTTTAACCCTGAACATCAACATGCCTCACGCTTGCTTTGAGCAAAGAGTTCACCTAGGGCTTCAGTTTGCCCTTTAAAAAGTCATTACAGAATCATTAGCAATAATTACAGAAAACGCAGAATCACCTTAAAACAGGTACAAGTAAAAAGAACAGTGCTTATTGGTGAGCAAGGACTGGATGTTCATCCAAGTTACAAACCAGAACTCTACCATAACTGATTAACTCCACTTACCTTCTCTGTGCTTCCATCTCGTCTGGAGATGGCCCATTCTGGACCTGGCGCTGGACAGCTGGACCTACAGAAAAAAGAAGAGAATGCTATTAGGAAAGCAAATGTAGCTGACTTTCAAAAAACAGTGCCACTCAGATTAATTGTTTCTCCATCTTACTACGAGAGAAAAACCTCAAGCATTATTGTCCTCTCCTTGCTTTTTTTTTTTTTATTTTTTCCTAGTAGACAAATCATCACCTCCTGTAAATTTTTAGTCCCACTGGGGGAATCCAATGGCTAAATGTGTGAGCAGATTTGTCCAGTAACTTGGCATTGTGGTAGCTGTAGACTACACACTCATCCCTTGGTGAGGGTGAAGACCCACAGCGTTCCAAAGATGTCCCGTGGAAGGACAGTCCATTGCACTGGGATGCATTTCTAGCTTCTACAGGGCTCAGACCTAATCTCCCTGGATTATTCTGTGCTTGCACAGTAATTCAGCCACAGCGCTGAGTTTGTGAGCGTACATACTAGCTATTGCTGCTCTGATGCTGAGTTGGCATCAAGAAGCTACCTGATGGAAGGTGCAAGGAGACGCAAGATTAAACAAGCCTTTTACAAAGGTGGCTTTTCTTTTTACAATACTGTCGGTCTTCTGCTTCTGCAGGATCCACACCAAGCTGAGCTTTCACTGGTATTCACCAACAACACTCAACTATGTGTGTCACCATTTAAGTCACATCTCCTCTTGACTCTGATCATTTAATCTCTGTTCTTGGACATTTAATCAAGCACAATGACACTTACATGCCATTTTCAGAAAGAAATAATTATTCTGAAAATAAAAATAATTGTTGGTAACATAAGCTACAGTTGTCTTGCATTCAGTGGAAGGAGGATTGTTCTATTGATTTGATGAGGTGGGTTTCAACTGGGACTAAACAGGTAAGAGTTCTATTAAATGCAACAGCAATTTTCCTGATAAATAGCATTGAGAAACAAATCAGTTATATGCAGGAAATGATTATGTCTACTTTATTTTTTTAATTTTCAAATGTAAAATTTCATCCTTTTAAAAGTTATTCAATAAGAGCAAATCAGAATTAAACACTTATGAACCCAAATATGTCACTCATAAATCGTTAAGGATATTTCTCTCAATTTTCTTTATACGTTTCTGCCAGGCAGAATGCCA
This sequence comes from Pelecanus crispus, assembly GCF_030463565.1. Taxonomy (NCBI): domain Eukaryota; kingdom Metazoa; phylum Chordata; class Aves; order Pelecaniformes; family Pelecanidae; genus Pelecanus; species Pelecanus crispus. The sequence continues at coordinate 60,364,850 of NC_134648.1, read as the reverse complement.
TCCGAAAATGAATTTAGAAAGTATGACTGCGTGAAAACAGGAGAGATGGCAGAAATGCATTGCAGCCAGAAATTCCAGAGCATGGACTGATCTTGATGAAATTGTGAATATCTTTGAAATGTGTTTAAGGACTAACATTTGCAGAAAGGGAACACAGCACTATCTGAAAATTGGGCCAATGTATTCCAGTTTTGGGTATCCCAAAATTGGAGCCAGTGACAACCAATCAAAAGCTCTGACATTTAAAAATACCTCAGGATTGGGTATGAAGTGAAGACAGTTAACTTTTTTAATGTCTCATGATTGACAACTTAATTTTGTTTGTCACAGGCCTTTGGCAAATTATTTAGACAGAAATGCCACATTTTGTAAAGATCACACGAAACAATGAATGGGACAGGGGGGAGAGGGTGGTTTTTTTGGAAGCAAGCCTCAGGAAAAAACTTAGCAGGTATTTGGGAAGCACAGAGCAGAAGGCTCACATGTAAGGAGTTTAAGGTCCTACAAGGATGCCATGTTACCGCGTGAATGCTTGTACTGTGCACCTTCACCACTGAAGTGAAAGAAGGCCAGAGCTACCCCTGAGCAGCAGCTACAGAGTGAATTTAAACTTCTTCTGAACACAGCAGGAAGACATGTAAGGTCCCATCCCCAACCTGTGGAATTGGACCAGACTCCCCACAGTTAGCAGTGTCACCGGCTTGGACCCTGGCCCTGGTGTGTGCACCCACGTTCTCCTGTGCACATACACATACCTGTGAGATACTTCAATAAGCAGACTTTTGGGTGAAAGACTTTCAAGGCTTAAACCAGTTACGCCTCCTGCACCGGGTAACAAATTCCACCGTGACAAGCCTTAGCCATGCTGATCCCTGCATATGATTTCATCACAAGAAAACTTCCCTTGTATAATGACTCAGAAGCATCAGAGCATCATACAGAAGCCTGCACTCTGCTTGGAAAGAGGACTAAAAGTAGGCACCAACATGAACAAGAAAGGCCAGAGGATGAGGCAGCAGAAACAATTCTCCCCTGGCAATAGAATCATAGAATTGTTTAGGTTGGAAAAGACCCTTAAGATCATCCAGTCCAACCATTAACCTAACATTACCAAGTCCACCACTAAACCAATAAATCACGTCAAAGTATATAGGAGGCTCTAATGATGCCATCTTAATCTGGTACTTTGGCGTGAATCTTCTCTTGGGGCCAAATGCCCAGAAAAATGAGGCAGTGTGGCCAGTTTGACTAATACTAGACATGCAGAAGGAATTGAAGACCTGACTATCAACACCACACAAAAAAACCCAGCTCCTTTTTCCTGTGGGCACTGTTACGAACTTGCTATGTATGTTTAAAACCAACCAAATAAATTTGGAAAGAGGCCTAAAGAAATCCTTTCAAGGCAATGTTACAAAACACATCTGGAAGTTAGGGTTGTTGCTTTTTATCACCTGGAGCTTTCTCAAGCTGATCTTGCATAGCAGGCAGGTAAATGAAAGAGCATATGAATCTGCAAACAAGTCCATCTCAATTTTCAGCACAAAGGAGTCCTAGTAAATTCAATGCGTTTACTTATATTTGCCAGTATGTACGTGTATGCTTGCAGGATTAAGACCACACTTGAAACTAAGTACACAGCTTTTGGATGCAATACATAGTTGCAAAATGAACACTGGCTTTAAAAAATTTCTCTGTGGTACAGCAAATACCTGATATATTCCTGGGGCAGACCACAAGTCAATTCAGACAATGCTACTGGAAAATTTTTACCTCACTTCACTGAAATAACTTAATTTCACTCCCTTATTCAGAGATGAGCTCCATGCATTAATAGTCCCTAATTTTTTTTTTACATTAAGAACCTCAGCTGATTGTTTCAGTTGGCAGCATTTTGTTCTTGTTATTATTTGGTCATAGTGTGAAATGTCCTTAAAATGAACCACATAAAGCTCCTAATTATGTTTTGAAATTGCTGATTTCTTCACAGTTTCTATAGAAATGCCCTCCTCTTTTGGCAGACAAAAACTAGAGAAAAAAGATCAGAAGGAAAAAAGCTACTTCAGACCTGACTCAGTAAATAATCGACATTCAAAAACTCTTTGCATAAGTGGTGACAAATTTGCAGATTTTTTTTTTTTGCTCATTAATTTAAAAAAATAGACAACTTTTCAGAGGTACAGGGTACATGACTGTATGGCCCCCAAAATGCGTCCTTAATTCTCTCTCGGCTATCTTGAGACTTGTAACAATTAGTGTTTTCTGAGTAATGACTAAATCCTCTCGTTTACAGGTTTAGATTTCGTACTTAAATCAACTGCAGCAAAACATCATTAATTTATTTAAATTTGTTCCAAACTAATTTTTCTTCTATTTTACTAGTGACCAGTGTTGTCACATTAAAGAAGTGAACTGTCTTCACTTCCTACCCAATCCTAAGATATTTTTAATGTCCTCTTCTGCACATTAGTTTTGTTTAGCACAATTTTCTTCTCAAAGTGCTTTAGAAGTGAAGTACCCTAAAGAAGTTGGGAGACAAAAAAAGGCAAGCATGAACAGAAGAGGAGGATGAAGCTGCAATAGGTAGCTTGTCCTCTCTCCTGTGTAAAACAAGAAGTAGTGGAATAACAGATGATAAGATAATGCTAGGTGAAGAAAAGCCTAGATGAGCTGCAGGGATCAATCACAGCCAATGGGAACAGGGATACCTGTTTTGTGTTCTTGCAGAGGCTTGTATTGATCGGAACTGGTTGGAAAAGAGTTTGAGGAAAGTTGTACGTGGAGTTGTCCTGGGATAACAGGCTGTTCAGGGCAGTTACACCTTTTGCTGCCAGTGGGGTTATAGCTCTTCTTGCCACCAGTGAGGAAACACACCAGTTCTGCTTGGCACTGGTTGTTGTTTTGCTTGAGTTACGACCACAAGAAATAATTCCTTCTGGCATCCTGCTTGAGATCTTATTCAAACCAATCATTTTTCTATAGTAATATGAAACCTTAATTTGCAAACCCTAAAGAAAAAGGTTAGAAGCACCCTGTTTTGGCAACCAAGATTTTGCCTGAGGTTGGCCACTACACTTAAAAGTCCAACCCAAGGTTTCGGTTCTGTTCATTGCCAGAAACATAAATTCTGCTAGATTTCCCCCCGTTGCAATCCAGACTTCTCAGCAGACCCAGACACACCACCATCTGATGTGAAGTCTGCAGACAACATCAATCTCCATAATGGTGAACTTCTTGTTTCTCTCGTCCTTGAGCTTGCTTTTAGCATGCTCAGCCAAAGCTCACACAGATACTGAAGGCAGGGATTATTTTCACACTTGGTTCCGTATGTGTATGCTCTGCAGTGCACATACAGCAGACACCTGTTTGACTGAGGGGTTTTTAAATTCAGGTGGATTTCTAGGTTTAACTGATTAACTGAGACATTTCTCAGACTTGAGCAGACATGAACAGTAAGTGCTCTTGGTGATGGCATCCTCATTTAAACATGCTTCTCGAGTTGCCCTGTGAGCTGCCTCTGACCCTGAGAGCCTTTGGGAGCAGCCTCACAGAGAAGAGCACTTCTTGGCACAAGAACCAGGAGAGATGGTTTTGCTACTGACCCGTTTGCAGCTTCAGAGATGTTGTGATCTGCATTTTTAGCTACTAATTAATGCAGGAGATAACGTTGTGAATGTCTGTGCTTCCTTGCTTGGTTCCTTTGTAATAATTAACTGCATTTTTATGTAAGTATCTTGTGATTCAGCTCAAGGCAGATTTTGGGAGCACACAGATGTTTTCCATGTTTGCTGTTTCTCGTCCCGCTCAGCTGTCTCAGCACCCACTCTGCCCTTCCCCAGCTGTCCCTAAAGACGGCAATGGGGAACTCCTGGCACAGGGCACTGCTTCGCAGTGGGTGTGACGGTTTCCATGTGCTGGGGGCCATTCCAATCCCTGCACCCTGCTACTGCTCAGAGATGTCCGCATCCAGGCCCATGGCCAGCCACAAAATAGGACCAAAGCTGTCACCAAGGGAAAACCCATGCTCTGGCTTCCACTCTGGTGTAGCTGCAGCGGCAAGGCACGAGCAAGCAGGAACAATGTCATCATTTCTCTCCTGCTGGGGCAGCCCCAAGTGGCATTTCTCTTTCCTTTTTTACCTATGCTACAACTGCAAGCACCACTGACTGCATGCCACTCAAGAAAGTGGGAAAACTACGCCCACTTCCCTGAGCAACCAGGATTTTGTGCTTCTTCAATACAGAAAGTCCGATATAACCCACTTACAGTTCTTTTATTCATTATATACACTGAAGGCAGCCCCAGGTGGGGTTTCTACAACCCCTATAGCCTCCATGGTCCTTATGGACCAGTGCGATGAATGTGGTGGGCTAAGGAAAGGGTCCAGAGTCAGAGCTGAGTAAGAAATATATCTGGGCTTTAAATTCATGAGATTGAAAATTGAAACAGAACATGATGATTCTGTGTGAAAAAACCCACAGCAGACTATGAGAGTAAAAAAGGTGACAGACAGACAGACAGCTCTCCTTCATTGCTTGATGGTTTCAGCACGTACTTGGATTGCGGAAGACTCGCGTTCAAGTGCCAGGTCTGACCCGTTGTCATCTATATCCTGGGAACCTGACATAAACACTTGCTTATCCTGACCTGAACAGAAGAAATCATTCCAGATTACAAGTTCCTGCAAAGCTTTTCTTTCCCACAGAAATAGCTTTCAAATAAATTGGCATTTTCTGACATAAAAAAACCTTCAGTTGTCAAAAGCATTTCTGACCAATGCTAATCCCAGCGTCCCCGTTCAGGTACAGCCTGGGCCACCGTTTGCCGTGCCAGGGCACTGGAGAGGGAGTCCTAGCTGGGCTGCTGCCAGCCCCTGGGGCCAACCTGCAAACCCACACCGGGAGCTGGCCGGACGGTGCATTTTGCTATCTTCACCATAACCTCCCCCCTTCACCCCTGCACACTTGCTCCTGGCTGTGCTGCTGCCCAATCCCTGCCCGAGCACCCCACAAGCAGACCAGCCTTGTCATGTGGGTGTGAAATCAAGTGGGTTCTGGCCCTGCTCTGGCCAGAGGGGGGAAGTTATCTGTGCCTCCTTACACCACTGCTTCCTCCCTTCACAGCCTGGCTCTAATTTTAGCCCTCTTGCCTCTGTTAGGCAATCATGCTGCTGCTGCCCGGGCTCTGTCAGCACTTTAAACATCTGCCTCCGCCCTGAGCACCTCAACCTGCTCTCAGCCCCTCTGCTCTGTGCTGGTGGGGACTGCACATGCCGGAGGTGCGCTGGCACGGCCGCACGCTGCGAGGCAGCGCCCACCGGGGCAGCCAGCGCAGGAACCTGGCACAACATCACTGTGCTGGTGACACGGCACTCAAACTCATTAGTAGAGACAATTATCCTGGACAAAGCCCCGATCTAATTAGCCTAGATAAAGCACATAGATAAAGCAGGGTGCCTATACTACTTCTGGGGCCCAAGCTAGCACAACCAGAGTTGGATGACATGGCGGGTCATGTAGACCTAAATTTCCATGGCAAGTTAAAGGACTGGGAAGAGGGATCACCCCGCTCGCTGCGCCCCACCACTGCAGCTGGGCAGAGCCATGGCTCCTCATGTGTGCTGCCACGCTGCCACAGCGTTTCCACGCCGGGGGCTTGGGACTCTGCGCATCCTGCCTTGTTTGACGTGCAACAGCTCATGCATTAGGCATGCTGCGGGGAGTGTCTGTCTGACAGGGATGCAGGGGCTGCGACAAAGCACGGACAGACGGACGAATGGGGCAGTTTTTTCCATGGGTCACTAGTGGCTCAGTTTGAAAAATTTTAACACCACTAGGGTTTTGCTGTGCTGTTAACTATGTGACAGAGTGCCTACAGCTCCGTACAGGATCCTTCCTGTAAGCAAAACCACCCTGGCAAAGGGAGGGAGCCCACCCACCAACAGGAGGGTTTGGGTACAGTGCCACAAAGCCTGCTTTCAGGCAGTGTTTGCCTCATTCCTATTAAACTTTAACTTGAAGTGGAGTGAGTTTCAGAGAGTGTTATTCACAAGCATTTATAACAGAGTACTTTAAATACCTTCTATAACATCATTTACACATGGACCAAATTTTTCCTCTGAGAACTGCAAAGAACTTTATCAGCCTTAATTAAGCTTCACCAATGCTGTGAGGCAGAAGTTAAGTGGCTTGATTACACCCATACCATGTCTGCACAAGTAAAATTTGTTTGCATCAATTTACCTACAGGTGAGATTTGCTACTGACACAGTTAAACCTATGCAAAAGGTCACCTAAGGCGCTCATTCTGATGCAGACCAAATTAGTTTTGGTTTGACCTAAGGCAGGAAGAGTGCAGTGAAATGAGCATTTCCAGCTCTGTGCCAGAAAACTTCTCTACCTCCCTCCCTCGTCCCTTGGTAACCAACAGTGCTGCAAGGCTGTGGCAGTGCAAAGTAAAACACATCCTCTGAAAACCATCCCCAGCAATGTTTTACATAGCCTCATTTTACCTTATACTGCACTGGACAAGGAGCAGTGTGTATCCAGGTACCAACTCCCAGCTGCATTGGAGACATTCCCAGCTTAGAAGCTCTTAAAAGTGCCATTCCAAGATTGCAATTGCTTTACTTTTACCTTTTACCTGTAAGATTACTTTAGCCTAACATGAAACAGGCTCTCCTTAAATTGAAACAAGGGTATGAGAATATACAAGGGTATTTTTGTTTTCTTTTTTTTCAGGAAAACCAACAAATTGCAGGGGTCCCTTCATGCACAACCACATCACTGTGCATGTGCACTGAGCAGGATGTAAGACACGAGATCCAGAGAGAAGTCACCAAAGGCCATGCAAAGATCCAGTGCTGCAAGATGATTAGAAAGAAACCATCTTCAATTCACCAGAAGTGCTACTGAACACATCAACATGAAACCAGTGTGCCTTTGACTCAACTGCTAAAGCTGTTAGTTCAGTTATTTTGCATAAAATATGATGGCATTTATTTGATCCTGGCTGTTTATCCATCACGGCACTGGCACTGCATTTGATAATCCTTCCTGCTGGTGTCTTGGTTGAGCTGGAGGAGAAAAACTTAGTTTTTCATTCTGAATTCACTAGAGATGAGTTGGTGCTAAAGCAGCTCCTGCAGTAAGCAACTGCACTCTCACAGCAGGGATCATATTTAATATGTACAGGACATGGCTCAGGTGCATTTATTTCAGCATCAGTGCTTCAGCTCAGGAGCACAGCTTGGGTTACCTCTCACATAAAAGATAACACAACCAGCTTTAAAAGAAATTTAAAAATACACATAGGTGAATGTGCAAACAGGAAGCCTTCCACAATGAGGTGGCTTCAGAGCTATCGGGGTCAGCATCTCCCCCAGAACTCAGCCTGAGGTGGTGGGACTGCATCCCCACGGTTAGGGCATGCAGCAGGTGCGGGATGTCCGAATGTCTGGTCTGGGATTCCCTGTATTTTATCCGGTGACTGATTAACATAAGCTATAAGAAGTGCATGAGAACTGGGAATTATTTTGCTCTCAGCAGCTCAGCTGCAACAGGAAGAAAAAACCGCACACTGATCTACAATAGCATGAACCCGTTGGGGCGGGGGAGAGGTGGGAAATGAAAGCTGCAGTTCCCCCTGGGCAGGGGAGGTGGCTGAACCGTGGTACCCCCCTTCCCAGGGAAGTGCTTCAAGCACCAGACCTTCAGGATGGCAGCAAAGCGGAAGGCGATGCCTACACAGCTAACCGGATCAGGGCCCAGCGCCGTGGTGCCCAGTGAAGGTGTCAGGACAGCACCAGACCCTGTGCAGCGCTGGCTTTCAAGAAACAGAGACTATGGCCAGCAAGACGAGCGCAGGAAACCTCCACACAGGTCAGGGAAAGGTGGAACTGGAGCATCCCGGGGGAATTTTGTTTGCTGTGCTGAGCTCTGAGCAAGAAAGAACTAATTCAGTGGCTGCTCAACTATGCGCTACTGAAACAGAGGCGGGTGAGGCAGCCACCTGCCACGCAGCACTGAGCTGGGGACCATCAGCACCTCCCTCCTTTGCAGGGGCTGGCACGGGGGCTCTCCTGCATTTAGAGAAACAGCCTTGTTTCCGCAGGCAGTTTCATGATAAGTAAGCATCCTACTTAGTTGATGACTGATTGCTTTTGTTATGGGAACTGCCTCTGGCCCTGAGAAAAATGGTATGTACACAGAAAGCTATGGGAATAGCTAGGGGTTTTTTGAGATAAAAAAAAAAAGGCATTGCTGAATTTCTAAGGGTGTGATTCCAATGCTGATGGCTTTATAAACACGTACAGGGAAGGTGATGGGAAAAGATGTCAAGTAAAAAAGTAATCTATAAAATTCAGGAGCATAAGACTAGCTAAAAGGAAGTATTAAACAAACCCCACAATTATTAGTATTAAATAAACAAGCCCACAAGCACTTCAGTTATTTTTTTTCCCCTCCTTTTTTGATTGTTTTTAGAATGTGCATCAAGCCTATTTTCCTGCATATCCAGGTTCGAAACTTTTCAATAAAGGTTAAGATTAGCTCATAATCTCGTGCCTCTAGGCAGTAATGGAACTTTAAGAAAAATGCCAAATATCATCAGACTCATGTTAAAATTGAGATCATTAGCCATACTGAGAAGCCGTCACTTCCATGCCACTGGATGGGGGTCTGGTTAGCGCCAGAGCCCAGGCAGTAGATGCTCCAAAGAAGCCAAGGGTGTAAATCAATACACACCATCTAAACATATGGCTTATATTATAAAGATATTTTCCTGAATTTGGTTTTAACGAGGACATGAATTGTTTCACTCTGGTGACAGTTTGCAAGGCGCTGTCCCAACAGAGAAGGCAGCACTGGCAATGCTGGCCTCATGCTCTGCAATAAGAGCATTGCTGAGCTCAGAAAGCACTTTCCCGCTAACTTCAAGGGGCAATATCTCAAGCCCCATGCATCCAACTCGTCAAATATAAACTGAATCTCTTCCTTTAGCTAAGCGTGACCATGTGTGTATTTCCACGAGTACATGCATATACCTGTTTATACGCACTTCATACTTACAATTCCTTACATCAAATAAAAAGCAGGAATTCAATCCTTTTTTGGGACAAATTGAATCTCTGAAAATCTCTGAAGCCACAGGGAAAATGAACCCAGCCTCTGGCACAGACGGGAGTTCAATCAGCTGATATTTACACACTTGGCTTGTCAAACATCATCTCTAGTTTTCTTTACCAATAAGATTTATGACACATTAAATCAGAAAAATATATATGCTTAGTGTAGCCTGGTGCAGCACCCAAGGCACCTAGAGCACCACAGTCTACTCTTGGCCCAACTCCATGTATAACCTTGCAAGGCAAGTCTCTCAGTTTTTAAGCGTCTCCTTCCTTTTTCACTCTCCGGTGAGACAGTAAGCTCCTCAAGGCAGTCTTGTCCACAACATGGAGAACAGCAGGGCCCCAAAAGTGCATTGAAGCAACATGTACACATAGGAAATACCACATTATGAACACACAGTTTGCACCTAGTTAATAGTTAAGATCCAGACAAGATCCATTTTACCACGATTTAAACACCAGCGCTGCTGTAAGACAACTAGGATGGGCACCCGTACCTGGGCAGCGTGCTGGAAGGCAGAGGACTTTTCAATGAAACACAACTAAATGGAGGGATTTATGCAAAAATATGAAAAAACAACATTAGTAATGGGTAGTCCTCCTTGACAACAAACACACAAGTCTAATAAATTCAATGGATAAACAAAAAAATTCAAATTCAGCACCTGATCCCCCTCACACTGACACCAAAAGCCAAGCCCTCTGCTTAAGAGAAGCAAAAGTCCCACTAACTAGGAAGGTCCATAGTAAATCCACCCATCCTCCTCAGCCTAATGGCCCAACCCTCCACAACCCTGCAAATGCTCATTTCCAGAAATGCTAACAGGAACTGACAATCACAGACAGGTCATTATGGAGAAAAAAAATAGGTAAATATCCAGATAGCTATAACAGTATAAAATGCTGCCCTTGTTCATATCTATTTTTTTAAACCAATATCTATTCTATGAATACAGATGCTATTCATTAGCAAGTAAAGACAGAAGCAATCCAACACATTGATTCAGAAGTCATGGTCCCATATTCTCACTGTAATGACTTCTCCTGATTTAACAGCCCTGACTAATGCCGGCGTCATCTGAACCTAATGGGTCATTTCTTTCAAATATTATCTCAGCATCCGACAGCCCGCCTGATGGAATTAAAAGCATGCAAAAGACAAACGATCCATCGATGAGCTACAACTGCTAGCGATTTCCCAGCACAACTGGATGGTGGCACAGAACATTTCCATGCTGAAACACCCTGGTGCAAGCATCCCTTCCCCCTTCCCGGGACAGCTTCCGCTGGAGCACGGCATGCAAGGGATGGGGCGTGCAAGGCAGCGGGGAGGTTTCCATCACCTACAAGACATTCGGCACAGGATGACGCAGTCACAGTGGCAGAGGCAGAAGCAGTGCCAAATCCATTCCCTGCTAACCATAGTATGGCAGCAGCCTCCTCAGCACACTCCTCTTTGCACCTTCCTCATGCCCAGCACTTACCGACCGCCCCACTGCAGACCAGGTTTCACCAGGTGTAATCTATACACCGCTGCAGCAGCAAAGTGGGCCTGGCCGCTTAAATATTTAATCGGACCCTCTTCCTCGCCTATCACAATGTTTCGGGGTGTCTGAAGCCAGACTTCATTGTCTGGACTTTCATATAATACCGTGAAAGTCAGAAAGAAACAGCATTTTCTGCCCCTTGCCCCGATCAGACCACCATATGTTTGCCTACATGCAAGCAATTACAATAAATGCAAAGTGTGAATAAGCAGAAAGTTATCTTCTACTGGGGAAAAAATGACTGCAAATGAACGTGCAGGATCAATTTCACAGGCAGTGTAGCTGCTGAAGTCGAAGGGGCTACACCAGCGATGAATGTCGAGCACTAGTTTTAAAATATAAGTGTGAACATGCTGGATTCAGAAATAAATATGTATGGTTTAAAATCCCCATCTACTGTCTTTCAGTTCTTTTCATCATTCCATCATTCTTGATCTCCTCTGATCCCAACAGTTTTCTCCCTTTCTACTTTGTCTGCTAATCACTTTCCTCTTCTATATTTAAATACAGCGGGTCTCACAGAGGCAATCCAGTTGAAGTTAACGGACAGTTTGTATGAGGAAGCTACACAGAATATCCATTCTCTGTCGTCTTTGCCTTATCACCAGTCCTTTGATCCGTTTCTTTCCTTTCTCCTTGCCTTTGCATTATTCTGCCTACTGGGGACCTCACACAGCCCAATCCTGTACTCCTCAAGCAAATTCATAGCTGGTTTAGGGGATGTATCTCCACAGCTTCAGTGACACTACTCTGATTTAGACTGATTAATGTTTTGACCCACTGAACTTACCTGCTAAGTCTTTTATCTAACATCTCATGTCTAGAATAAGCTGAATAAAAACTGTAAGGCTCCTTACATGGTTAGAGCAGGTGAAACCCCAGGTGCAGACAGGTTCATAACTACCTGCAATATATCAGAGCCACTCCTATCCTTCTCAAACAATACATATTCAGCATAGCTGAGTAGTTGCTCTCTCTCTGTACCTGCCTCCTACAATGTTAAAACATACTCAGAGCATTTGAGTGGTATGTAGATATTATAATAGCAAAGCTGCTTATCATATGTTTTCTAATGCTTGTTGCTATGAATTATTCATGTCCCATTTTAAGTCTACAGTATTGATACCTCTCAGGTATGCTCCACCATCAGATGCAGCAAAACAAGTATTAACTAACTAATATTTGAGACAGCAAAAACTGTGTTAATAGCAAACTATCTTTTTCACTATGGCACGCAGACAGTCAAAATTCTACCTGCATAGCTCATTGTTTTCTGTTTGGTGGCTTATAAAGCCATTAGAGGCACATCAGCAAACAGGAATATTACACTCAAACCGGAATTTAAATTCAGGTTTCCATAGCTATAAATGCCAACGGTCTTATGTAATTACTTTCTGAGGGTTTAAAAAAATCCAGAAATAAATTTAGATCAATAAAACTGGCATTAAAATAATCAAATTTTACACTATGTAAAACTGAATTCAGTCCTTTTTTGGGACAAAACCGCCAGGACTCCAGTTTTTCTACAGAAAAAGGCATGTTCAAACCATTGCATTCTCAGTTTTGAGGACACTCCAAATCCTTTTTGTTCTCCTTTGCTTCCCTCCTATATCTCACAATGAAAGGAAGCATCTGGATGGTGTAAGATATCAGCTCTGATCCCCTGCAGCACCGTTGGAACCACCTGCTCTTTCAAAAGCAAACAGTACTACACAAATGCAGGCAGTTAAAAACAATATACCAAAATAATGAGGGAATCTGTAAACAGAAGAGATGTACAACTTCGTTCTGTCATAAGAATGCATCTAACTTTTTTACTGACTTATTTGGCCAAGAGTATGTGTTACCCTATATTTTCTTTATTATTGTCTTTATCTCTTACACACTCTGATTTTGGTTGCTACGGGGTTAAACATGCTCCTGACTAATAAAAAGCTGAAAAATATCCTTCAAGGCCAAACAGCATCTCAGCAAATCTCAGGCTGATCTAACAGAGATTAAAAATTCCTGCAGATCCTTCTGCAGACTTACCACCTGCACAGAAAACACCCTGCCAACAAAGCCTGCCATGCAACCAGGAAAATGAGTGAGTGGGTATGCTTACTTCTCCCTCTGCCTAAGCCTAAAATTAATGTAATACTTTTAAATAGCTCATTCAAACACAAAGTAGGGCAGCAGAGCCAGTGCCACCATGTGACTAAGTGGCATAGCATGGCTTTAGGTGATCTGCAAGGAGAGCACATATGGACTGAGAACAGGTTCCCTCAGGGACTCCACCATCACTTTTGACTCTGGAAAGAAGACGGGGATCCACAATCACAGCAGCAAGAAAGTGGCCCCTCAGAAGTATGAAATAGCAGCATGGCCCACAGGAAATACAATTAAAGAACCCGAGAAAGCAGCTGCCCCAGAGAGTATGATGTGACCCACCACCTCTGTTTCTTACTTCAGGCAAATAAAGTTATGACTTGCTAGACAACTACCAGTGTTGGTCTAAGTTTGGAAAAAAAAAATTCAGGTGTGGCCGAAAACGTTGTGATCAAATGTTTTCGTAATGTCTGTATTGGGATTCCTAAGCTGTGGTACATGTGCCACCAGCTGTATGCAAGTCACTTAAAAGTGATATTCTGACATGCAGCATGTGGTACTGAGCATAAAACCACCCAGAAACCTCATAATTTCTTGCTATTGTTATTTGACTCTTGCCTTCACAAAGGTTACAGGCCAGCTTGCCTGTGGCAGGACAGATGATTCCTGAACAAGCAGTGCTTGCAGAAGTTGTGCGCCTAAAGAGATTTTAAGTAACAATTCAACTGACCATCTCTTACTCCTGTATAAAAAGCAACCTTCACCCTATTTTGAGCACAAGACAATACCGGCTGGCTAGAAGTCAAACACTCCCTCAACTAACTGCTCCTGTAATCCTTGCAAAGGAAATCAATTGTGCAAATTGCATTTTGACAAATATAAATCACTACTGAGTCTATAACAAAGGCTGACAAATCACTGTTGATGCCCAGCACTTACCTGGTGCAGCAGTCCTCTGAAAGGAGATGTGCTAGAAAAAGATTTCTTTTTTAAACAGAAGTTGGAAAACTGTAATTCCACAATCCACAACAGTAAAAATAAAGGACAGCTCTGATCCTGCAAGTGGTAGCAGTCAGGCAGGTGGCTCTCCTACATGAACCCTTTTGCAGGAAGACTGTAATTATCTGTCTGAGCACCTACTGATTATATCTAGAGACTGTGCGCATCGGAGCCAATATGCAGCTGATACAACTTGTGTCATTTTAATTTCTGTACATTTTGCCCTTAATTGAAAAGGTTGTTTTCCTTTTTTATTTATTTATCTATTATCTGTGCTTGGGGAGGCAATTCTCAGTGCATTAGACAGCTAAGAACCCAGAGGCTGTGCCAAAACTGAAATAACACTGTGAAGTGAACTGAGTGCTTGGTTTCATGGTTTTAGTAGTGTCTTTATCCACTGGCACTCTGAGAAGGTCTGTACTCTAAAAAGCTCTGGAAAACACTCAAGAAGGAGACCAATGAACATTTAAGTTCCTTAGCTGGGCAAAATATACTAAAAAAGCCATCATCATGCCTTGCCCAGATCATTGTAGTCCTGAGGACGGAAACCAGGTTTTTTTATTGAGGACCAGTGTCAGATGTTTTGTCCTACCTGTAGAAGCTGCTTATACTGAACCAGCTTTAATTTTTGATATTGCCCTTCTCTGCTCTCAATCTCCATTTCCATCATCACTTCCAAAGGACTCCTGCGTACTCTGCTGAGAACTGAAGTGTTTCCCACTAGTATACAATGCTTGCGGTACGGCTGTCAGTCTACAGATGCTGCACTCATGTACCCTAGCAATTCAGTTGGAGTAAGATTGTATGGAGTAGACTTAAGATGTGGAAGGAAGCACCCCAGTCATCTCCACATTTTGTCTCTCTGGAGCTGCACCCTTCATGGAGACCTTGGCTAAGCCCACACTGAGCCAGGACTCCCACGTGAAGTTGATGGATTCTATCCCAACTTTCAGTGCTCTGCAATACTGGTACAAAGGAGTGAGACCAACCTAGAAATACAACATGTAACCTTCGTTTCTTACATAGACAGCCCAGTTTCAGGTGCCTGAACCAAGACTTGCCCGTGGGAGTGAGAAGACCCACCAGGCACAGCATCTATTTCAGAACTAGACCCTAATATCTATTTCCAGTTACAAACAATTTTAAATAGGATGCAAGACTGAAAGTTTCTGCCAAGAAACAGAGAACAAGACGCATTCCAGGCAGATGCGAGTCTCACAGACTGAGCCCAGAAAAACCCTGTCAACTCAAGTAAAGATTACAGCTACCAGAAATTTATCTGCGTTGGAGCGTCTTGTACTGATGCCATTCTCTAATAATATGCTATGATTAAACCATGTCAGTGTTTGTGGTACTAAATTAAACTATATTTAAAATACATGCTTGCACTTTACATATCTTTTCTTTGCAGGGTACTGCTAGGGGCAAAATAGCTGTGCAGGAAAGAGGAAGGCTGGGAAGTAATTTCTGATGACAGCTGCCCCACTTGCAAATTATTTAAGCTGCTGCCTGTCAGTAGCCCGTAGTATGGTAACAATTAAATAGTCACTAGTAACATACCTGTATTATAATATATTGCTTTCTAAATTGTCTTTTACAAAAAAATTCAATTAATTTAACTGATGGGGAATTTTGATGTCTATGCTACACTGCTATTAAGATCCTTTGGTATAAAGGAAGTGCTGGCATGTATTCGATGCTTCTCAGAAGGCTCAACTTTAATTAATTTGAACTTGCAAATTGATTATGATTCACTTGAAAATGTTCAGAAAGTGCATTCTGTTCCTGAGAGTAAGAACAGGCATTTCAGGGGAGACTGTGATGTACATTTCACGTGACGCAGAAAGCCTGAGACCCAAGCAAAAGCCCCAAACTCTTGTAAAGAGGCTAGCAAGCACAATTCAAAAATACTTCAGTTTTGCAAACTTCTGGTTGCGTCACCAGTCTCCTAAAACCTCCTCAGTTATCAGTGCCAATCCGAAAGAGGGATGAATCCTCCCTGGCAGCATATCTCTCCACTGATTACAGGAGGAGTCTGGGTGAGACTCCACGCCAGACTGTCAGTCCTCTAAATATAGCTGGGATGAGTCTAATCCTAAGAGACTAAGCCACAAGCTCTACCAAAATACCCGTAGATTCAGGGAGGGTTTAAAAAATGGAATACCACTCTGCATCTTGGCTCACCGCTGGTGACTCACTGTTGGGTGATGCCAGAGCGAGCTTTGCGAGGGGCACGGCATGCAAATACTCCTCGTAGTGAGTAATAAATGCCTGTTTGGCTCTGTCTTACCATCCACAATGGGACCTCCCCTGCTAAATGAAACAGGCTTCCCCCCTCCCTGTTCACCCCCAGGAATGAGCAGCGGGGGTTTATTAATCACTGAGCTTGGGTGACTAATTTTCTGTCCTATTATTTGGCTTTCCTTACTGAAAGGAGGATGGTGAGGTAGGTGGTTGTGAGACAACTGTGACACAGGGCACATATCTTCCCTTCCAGCACCAGGAGAAAGGACTTCCCAGAATGAGAGTTAAAAATAGCTGGTTTGCCTTGAAGGGCATATTCAGTTTGAAACACAGAAAACAAGTCTTAGCTGCCACCTCTAACATGACAGGCACCTTTAGCAGCCTGCTCTCTGTCAAAATACCTACTGCCCTGCTCTTTCTTCTTCTCCTTACATTTTTACCATTTCAAATTGTACATTTTTCACCACATTATGAGAAGCTTGCGGGGAGAGAGGGCAGATACGGCCTTCTAAATTACATTAAAACCAGCCTTATTCACACCAAAAAGGCTCTTCAAGGTTATTTCTTGAAATCTACTGCAGCCCTGCCTTTCTTCCCACTTTTCTTACACCAGCGTTGTTTCAGCTCTGCAGCATCCTCTTTTAGCCCTGCTCTGTGCCTATCCACCCAGGCGGAGGGCAGGCTGGCCGCATCCTGCCCAGCGCTGAGATAACCAGTCAGTCCAGTTTGGAAACCTTGGATCAGCATCAGCAAGGCAGGTGCCCAAGCTCGGTGCTCTCAGAGGCGAGGTGTATGCTTTCAGACATGGTATTTTATCAGTGATGGTAATGAGCCAGTTGGGAAAACTTAACTGGGGAAGTGGCAGATTCTCTATCGCATGCAGTTATTAAACCAAGACTGTGGCTTTCCAAATTATGCCTTTCTAGCACAAACAGGGCATTATGTACTTGGTAAAGAATTTGCAAGCAGAACACTGTAGGTTTGAACACAGAGGTTAGAGTAGATGGCTTTAATGATCTCTTTTGACTCTAAAAATCTAGGAATCTAGCATCATCGGTTACCACTTTCTTTACACCAAAGATCTGTTTGACTCTTCTGGGAATCCATTAATACTTAAAAGCCTGCCAAGCTGAGAAAATTACCGTGATATTTCCAGCTGCTTTCCCCAGAATTTTACGTTAATCCTTCCCCTGGCCCTGAGCAAGCCTTGCCACTTTTCTTCTGAGCAGCTTGAGCAAGGAGCATGGTTGGACTGCTCCTCTCTGCGGCTCCGTATGGGCTCCCCCCTCCCCATGTGTCCCCTCTCAGGTATTGCCAAGCCACTGAAGGAACTGGGAAGCTTTCATTGCCATTCCTTGACATGGGTATAAGCATTTCTTTGCCAGTCTGGAAGCCGGCACCACAATTCACATTGAAGAAGCAGCTGACATGACCAAGAAGAGCCTACCAGGCCTGCAAACAGCTTGCAGATTTAAGTGATAGCCTAAATAAGAACAACTCTGAATGTCATTCATAATAAAGCCAAAAAATTAGCAATGTCCCACACTTTTCTCGCACGCAGAAGTGCCAAGCAGGAGACAGCGCTTGCTATCTGGCTGCCAAGGACGGGACCTGGTTGAACACCCCTTCCCCACCCCCAGCACAAACCCACCCAAGCAGCTGAGAAACGTGAGCAGTTCTGCATTGTGCTGATGATGTTCTTCATCTACATGTCACCCAAGCTGAACTGCAAAACACGGCCGCCTGTCCTAGTTATCAAATGACCTGAAATTCAGCACGATCATCTGCCGTAACAGCTGGTTCATTGACGAAGAGAGAAACTCCTGCCTGGCTGCTGAAGCAGAGCCAGCGCCAGGAGCCCAGGGACCCGGCACGCATGCCCTCCAATGCTGAGATGCTGCTCCCATCCCGCTGCATGGCATGGCCTCAAAACGTCTTGTGTGCTTTCAATTCTGCACACTGACTCCTTCCTCTACATATTTATTTTTCATACGTATCATTAAAAAGAGATTTCAGAGACCTGGCGCTTCAAAGGGGAGAAAAATAATGAAATGTCCTTCCCTAGGAATTAAAGTGAAGGTGAGGTTGGATCTTGTCAGTTTTCTTTCTTTCTACCTAAGGCGCTACATAAATAATAAACAGCACTAACAAATTTACTTCTTTTTACAGTAACAACCTATATAGGAACATAGTATGAAACATTAAAATGATTGTACGAGTAAGAGTTAAGTGCCCAACACAGGCAAAATTAGGGAGCTAAATAACTTTGGCAGACGTTATGAATTATTTTTTAGGAGTGACTCATGTTCAAACAGGGTGATACATCTTGAGGTTGCTTTGATGTACATCAAATTATATTTTTCTGTTCCATTGACAAAAAAATCTAAACACATATTAGTAAATTTTTACAGTATTATTACTGCAAAAGGTAATATTAGTGATGCTTATTACTCCTTAATAATGAAATAAGCAGAATTAAGTGTTTGGACTGTATCTTAAGATAGTTGCTTTTGTGCTTCTTCCCCAAATAGAAATGAAGAGTGAAAGCTGAATATAATATTTTATTGAAGTCCAGCCTCTCAGCTGGAATTCAGTGCTACTCCTTTGAACCCAACAGACGTCACTTCCTGCTAAATTGGATCTAGACTACATGTTTTCTGTGATGATCTGCCCTCTTGGGTAAATAGCATTTTCCCATTCCCTAGCTGAAATGAGAAATGGGGACTGCACATGTCCTTAATGGGATGTGTCTCAGTCCTGGAAAGTTCAATAGCTTCACATTGCTAATGTTGCGCCTAAGCAGCATCTACCCTTTGATTTTCACATACGCAGCTGGTTGTAGCTGTTGCTACAGCATCTATATGCGCATAAGCAAGACCAAAGTTTGGGCTGAACATATGCCTTATTCTCTGTGTTTACTTCAAGGTAGGCTTCAGAATCGTTTCTTTAGCAGAGAGAACGTACTGTAGGTGAGAATATAACCATGAATATTTGATTAGGGACACACAAAAACAATCTAAAATCGTATGGTACAAAGACTTTAGCTAAAGTATGCATGAACAAGCAATGTAACTAACATTAAATGTATGCTTGTATTTTTATTGTTCTGCAGTCTTGCCTACACATCAATGTGAATTAAACAAACTGAAACCCCACACTGAGCAGCATCATATCTAAATGTAGTGCAAAATGTTTCCCTAACGAATTTCAGTTTTTGTATTTTCTCCTACAAATAGTGTTATCATGCTACTGAATAAAAGCAGATTTTTTTATATATATCTATATATATGGGTAATTTATATTAAGCCAGTTGTTTTGGCTAATTTATGAGAAAAGCCTGTGAAAATAAACATTTTCATCTCTATTAATAAATCTTTTACTTGTGGACTACTGTCAGTGATGCCTTGGTTTTATTTTCAGATGCTGTTTGCTGGGTGCTGACAACCACATGCATGGAGTTACTCCCTGTCCTGATCATAATCTAGGCCAGTAAGTCTCGATCTTCTCATAATGGCGTTCCTATTTGCGAGGCAGGGACACCCTCCAGCCGTACTCCCATTAGCTGAGATCTCCCATCAGCCAGATGGGGAGGCGCGCTGCCAAGCCCTGAACGTTGCGGTGTCCTGAGCCTAGATCTGCGAGACGGGCACACACACATAATGTATTGAGGATGGCTCAGTGAAACCCAAAGAACAGGAGCCTTCCCACTGGGGGTGGCTGTGCTGCTTTTGCAACCGTAGGAAAATTCCTGTCTCCATCAATATCTTTGTTTTCATCTCTTGGAAGAAGACATTTTAAACTCATGTGCTTGCCTTATTTGGGACGATATGGTTGAAGTGGCAGGTGAAGACCCAATTCTGCAAAGTGCTGAGCTCCGCATAAGAGAAGCCAGCATCCCATCTCTCCCGGCATTACAAAGAGTCAAGAGCACGTTCCTCAGATATGTTGAAGTCAGCACCTTACTGTAGCAATCCATCCACAATTCCTCCTTGCCATTCATCTTAATCCTATCCTGAATTGTTCTAATATCTAGAGGGTGCAGCACAAAAGCCTTTCCTTAAGCCCCTCTTTCATTCGTTAGCTGTGCTGGAGCAGAAGTAGGAACACTGGTATTGGACAATTGAAAGTGTCCTATTCTGCACCTTCTTGGGGCATTTGTTAGACCCTTCTTTCCATCGCTGAAGTCAGATCAGTTTAATTTTGTCTTATGGTCTTTTAAAAAAAGGTGGGGGTTTTGGCTGGTAATAACAATACAGTTAAGTTTATCATAAAGCTTTCTACAACAAAATCTTAGTCAGTCTTTATGTGACATGCAATCTTAAAGTGTTGCTCTGTGAACTACGGATAGGCTACTATCGCAATGGACAGCTAATTAAATGCTTTGCTAATAATAGTATCCTATGTTTGAGGAGATAAGCTTAATTACTTGTTGTGGAGTTTTGCAGACACGTCTGCATATTCCTGATAGCTAAACTAACTTTTGTTTAACAATACAATTTGCTCTCATTTCTATTTCTCTAATTTAGATGCATCATTAATGAACATAAAATGTCACTCAGGGAGAGAAATAAAGGAATCTGGCATTTCTTAGCTAAACTCTTACTACATAAAAAATAACCATCAAGTCAATACAATAACAGCAGTCATCACACAAAACCCTCAAGGGAAGTCAGTGGAAATCCTTCTGCTGACTTAAGTAGAAACAACAGACAACACCTAGGATTGTTGTCAGTAAAATATTATGTTTGCAATTTGCATGTAATCCATCGTCCCTGCAATACCATGAAGTTCAGTACTTTCAACAAATAATTATCAACACTTTGACACTGACCAGGGAAACTAAAAGGCTCTTCGCTTCCCAGGTTCTCTGGGAGATATGCAGAGTTTGCCCAGTG
The DNA here is from genome assembly GCF_030463565.1 of Pelecanus crispus. Lineage (NCBI taxonomy): Eukaryota > Metazoa > Chordata > Aves > Pelecaniformes > Pelecanidae > Pelecanus > Pelecanus crispus. Next base: position 60,343,950 of record NC_134648.1, on the reverse strand, counting down.
TCGCAGCTGTTCTTAGATCAAGATAATGGAGTTTTTACCCTTCATGCTCCATACTCTCAGAAAGCACAGCTGTGATTTGGAGCTATAGTACACACCCTAAATAAAATAAATATTTCTTGTTCCTGGAGCAATAATGCCATTTGTTTCATCTCTTCCTTACGGCATGCCTACCCAACACAGCAGGGCCATGCCAAGGTGGCATGGCAGACCAAGTGAGCTGGCTAGGTGCAGGATAAGGACCCTACCCCACCGGGTGTGCTTCGATTCCCATGCTGACTTCCGCACTGAGCCAGGGAGATGCTCACTCCCTCTGTCTTTTAAAAGACAGAGTATAATGTAGAGACATTCATGTTTGCCTACTTTCACCTTGAGAAGACATTTTAAATGCTGGCCTGGAAGGAGGACAACTGAGATGAAAGGCAATATAAGTCCTCTGTATCTAACTGGCCTCGAGTCAGCTCAGCACTGGTAATGCTAGGTCCAGCTCTGGACCCCTAATACAAGAGAACCATTGACATAGTGCTGTGATCCAGTAGAGGGTGACGAAGATGGCTGGGGACTGCAAATGGCACATGAGGAGGGGCCAGGGTAGTCATCTTGTTCAGCTTAGAGAAGGGAAGGCTGAGGAGCAATCTCACTGCTGGTGCCAATGGCCAACTGGTTCATGATGGGAAAGGTACAGCCCTGGAACAAGGCCCTTGCTACATGGAGAAGTCTCCATCCTTGGTGATGCTCAAAACTCACTGTGACAAGGCCCTGAGCAACCTGATCAAGGTTTGAATTTAGCCTTGCTTTAAGCAGGTGTCTGGACTAGATGATCTCCAGAGGTCCCTAAATAACTCTGTCTGAAGACACTGGGGAAATTAAGGAAGCAAATACCACTAGTCTCCACAGAATCTGGAGAGCAAATAAAGGAACTTCATCTGACCATGGTTTTCATTGCAAAATGAGTTATCTGCTGATGCCCTAGGGTCCACTAAGCAGCTTCTAGATCTTAATTAAGGTAGTTAGTTCAAAGATAATTCAGCATTTAATACCTAAGTATACTTAATATTCTCCTAAATGCTTTCCTGAATTTGAGCTCTGCTGTTACAGATGACCTCATATGAAACAAGGGACAAAAAGGTAGGTGGATGCTGACTTAGTATTAAAATTCCCAGCTGCAACAAACCCCTAAAGACACAATGCTATTCTGTACACTACAGCAAAGTAGTCCAAGCCAAAAGATTTATGTTCATTTAATAGTAAATAATTTCATGAGACTGTGAGAGTTCAGGATCTTTGACCTGGAACACAGTTTGCAGACTTCAAAATTCCCAAATGAGGTTAAGTGAGCTGAATGATGACAAGTCCTCCAGTGCTACTCTACTCTTTCTGTCGCAAAAAAGAGTTATTCTTGGTTATGATTGCTCTTGTAATTAAAAGGGGGTTCTGGTATGGCCCATGCTGCAAAAGTACACTCAAATTTGGAAAGGAAAAGAAAAATGCAGAGCTAAAATGGCTAGTGGTAAGAAAAGGAAAAGACATGCTGAAAAAAACAAAACAGCAAGTGGTTTAATGAAACTTGACTTTGAGCTACATAAATAAACACGGCTACAGCTGCTTGCAGAATTTAGGAAAACGCCCTGAGCACATGAAATGCGGCGGTTACCATGGCAATTTACATACAGTCATACATCAGACAAATCCGGTAGCTCTTTTCCAGTTTAAACTCCCAACTAAAAATATAGGGTCAGGTACAAATGAGCACATCTCTTGCCTGCATCGGTGAGAGATTATTCACATGAGTACTTCCATGGGGGTCAACTCATGACCTGTGGTGAGTGACCACACTCCACATGTGCAGGGGTTTACAGTCTGGGAGCAGCTGGTTGCTCTATACCTCCACTCTGCCTATTATAACAAAAAGAGGGGGTGTGTGTGTCGGGGGGGAGTACTGAATAGCAAGCCTCCCTTTCAAAAGGGATGTGACTGAATACAACACAGGGCTGCTTTTTCTACCCCTGCCACCTGCTTGCATGGCATCCTATTCCATGGTAATGTACAGCAGCTCCTGTAAACCTTCATACTGCACACTATCTCCAGGACCAAGCACTGCTTGCTGCACCTCTGACCTGGCATTGGAAAATCAGCTGTTAGTGCTTTGTGCCTGCCTGGATGCCCGGCGTGCCCAGTCTTGCCCAAGCACTGCCTTGCCTGGGGCCCAGATGTGACCAGATGCCAGCATCCCCGCACAAACACTTGTATAGCGGCTCTGGCTGGGATGGAGTTGATTTTCTTCATAGCAGCCTGTAGGGTGCTGTGTTTTGGATTTGCGTCTAAAACAGTGATGGCAACACACCAATGTGTGTTATGCTCCTTTCCGATTTCCAAAACTAGGGAAAGGGGACAAGGTAAGGGAAGCTGGGGAGCAGCTGCGAGGCTGAAATGGCAGAATGACCTTCCTGTCTTTCACTTCTTCCCCTGCGAGTCCTTGCCAGCTGACTACGGGCAAGATTGCTGACTGTTCGAAGATGTGCTGAGGACCAGGCAAGCCCCTGCCAGCTCACAGAGGGGACACAGGCTCCTGGGCCAAGAATAGCGACAGCCAAGGGAGCAGGCATCCACCACTGCGACTGGCAGGTGACACTCTACTGATTCGGGTTGCCTGGAGAGCCTGCCTGGATGTGCAGCTGGCAGTGCTGGAGACCAGGCATCTCAGCCGCGAACACCCCGAGCAGCCCCGCAATAGCTTCAGAGAGGGTACGTGAGAAAGACTCTGACCCAGGGACAGCATAAGCAAGAGTCAATACATCTGGAAGTGCTCTGAAAGGATGAAAAGGCGAAAAAAAGATGTTATTCTCAGGTCTATGCCCAGAGGGAAAGTAAGGGGCAAAGCAGTGCATGGGTCAGGGCTCTCAGCTGCCAGGGCTGTTAATAGAGAAAGACAACAGGGTGGGTGAGGGATTGTAGCAGACAGACTGCCTGGGTGCTGCAGACGGGAACTGTGGCTGCACTCAGGGAGAGGGATCTCAAAATGGCTCTCTCTCAAGCGCATCCTTCCTTGCAGTTTTCCTTCCTGATGGATAAACGCACTGTGCGCAGCTGTCATGCCAGTGTGTGTGGTCTCGGAGAATAAACAAAGGTACATTTGACTGAAGATGGGAACGGCAAGAAATAGTGAATGACAAGGAAAAGCAGAATCAAAAGTTCCCCTGATGATAAAGGTGTCTCCGCCAGAGATCACTCTCTCCTCAGTAATGCCGCACAAGTGCTGAGGCTACAATTTCACTCTAAACCACTTTTATAAAATATTTCTTACCTGTGATGACGCAACTGTGCCCTGAACAGCACAGCTCATGGCAAGAGTGCGCTGTATGGGCTTGCTGGAGACGAGGTCTCCTGGCCCGTCTCCTTCCTGCCCCAGGGGATTAGGAAACTTGGGAAAGAAGTTGGCAGCACAGCAAGTCCTCTCAAACTTCCCAATGCTAACACTTTGTTCTTCTGCACTGTGATACCACAATGCCACTTGGATCCTACCACACCAAGTAGGTGAGCACATGCTTAAACATAAATCTCTGAGCAGTCACACGGGACGACTAATGTGGTTATTGCTAAGCACACACACAGCTGCAATCGCGAACCTGGGCTGGAGTGAATAAACAGAAGTGATGCATTTTAACAGCAGACCCGGAAGCATCGTTATATTCTGTTTCCACTTTAAGAGTTGAAAATAATTAATTTTCAGAATAAGGATGTCTGACTTTATGTTGCTTCTGTGTGAACGCACAAGGTGTTTTGTCAGACTTTCTCCACCTGCCATCTCTTAGTGTCCTATAAAAGGAGCAAACAAAAGACAGGAAAATACTTTTTTTATTCCTTGGTCTCTTTTCAGTTTACAAGGGATCTTTCAATATCATTTAGAAAATGAAATTATACTCTTCCCCCCCCCCAGATTGGGAATTCTAATTCAAATAAATCTTGGCAGAATAATAAATCTATTTAAATGTTTTATTTTTTTCCAAAACATCTAGTGCTTTTAGGACGATTGAACTGAAAGCCTGAAAACCAAAGCCCATCCTTTTCTCATTGAAAATGTTTTACTTGGAGAGGCTGCATACATTTCTGCTTCCTGACTAGCTGACATGCTTTCATGTTTTCCATAAAAAGAAAGAAATAAAAAATCATCTATATCAATGAGAAATCAGGATGATCCATGAGGCTGGCAGACTTTGGCTTCTCTTCTGAGACCACCAGGTTTTGGGCTATATGCTCTGGACCAGAGAGACCCAGACGGAGACCCAGACAGAGACCCAGTGCTTGTAGGCTCTGAGAAAGGCAGATGAGATTTGCTTTTGAAGGACACTGAGCATTTTTAACTCCCAGAGACAGCACAAAGAGCTGAGCTGCTCAGGACTTCTCAAATAGCTGCACAGCAGTCACTTGCTCACTCCTAGACTGGACTTCTGCCTTGACTGAAATTTGAACAAGGGAACAAAGGAAATACCAAGAACCCAAAGAAAAAAAAAAAAAAAAGTGCCCCATGCTCACGCTAGTCCCCTCAGCAGCTAGTCACTCCATCCTGTAAGATATTACACACATGTAACCAATACACTACACAGACATGACTGAGCTTGCTTTAAATGGTACCACAGAGCAAAGACGTCCTTCCTCAGCTCTCAAGAAAGCATGAAGAGAGAAAATGCTGCCAGAGCCTACAGCAGGCCTGCTGCCTGCTTGCTACAAAAATATCAGAATATTCTAATAAAACTGATTATTAAACCCAACTTGTCCCGTTAAACTTGCAGTATGCACTTGTTCTAAGCTGGCACAACAAACCATCATGTAATTCTCATTGCTGAAATATGCCAACCATTGCATTTGGATCTTCTCAGAAAAAAAAGAAATAAGCAAAAATACCACAATTCACAGCTGGGGGAAAAAAAAAAAGGTATAATTACATATCTGCCTTCTGTTACCCTGAAATTCATTTTATAATGGCTCTGTGAAGCTCTTCACAAAGTTCAACTACAAGAGAAAGGTGGAGGCGACCACAAAGGTCAGCTGAGTTAGCAAGTAAAGTCTCTCATGCAAGCAGCATTAAAACAGGCCATTCAGAAAAACCCATGCATGCTATGATCATTTCAGGTATTACTCTCACTCTTCAGTGGGAATAGATAGCATTTTATAAACCTGTTAGTCTCAACAAATTTGGCTTCCACCAGATGTGTAAATCAGAAGTGACTGCACGAAGGCAGTGTGTTGTACAAATGCTGTGTAAGGAATCAGATCTGCAGGATTCATGTTACAGAGCAACTGAGGTTGACACATAAAAAAAATTGCAATTTTATTTCTGGCTATAGTGCAACAGCTCAGAATTAATATTAGTTAACTTCTTCTGGATGTACAAATATTTTATCCCCTCTTGCCATCTTCCCAAGGGAAAGTACTGACATCTGCTTTAGCAACCATGTAGCCACCTAATTGATAGTAAATATTACTATCTTTTAAATATCAGGAGTTTAAAGACATAAACAGTGGAGGGCTACATCCAGCTATTTTTTATTTTGAAGAAGTGATGCTGAGACACCAAGACCAGCTGTCCAAGGCAGCGCAGGGGTAGCGCTGAGTGCCTTATAAGCACCATTATTCGCATGACGGTTTTACTTCCAGTGAGTGCTTGGGATGATGACAGCCCAACTCACCCCTTCCCGATGACCCTGCTGAGCCAGCCAGACTGGTATTTCAAAAAAAACTTCCCAAGTGGCAACATGAACAGAGATGTTGACCAACCCTGTGGATTGACTTATGCAATCAGACACAGCGTCCAAATGAGATGTTGGGAAAAGCTGGCACCTAAACATGGACCCAGTGAATGCCAGTGTGACCAGGGACACCCTGTGGGATGAGGAACTCCCCGGGGAAGGAGTGGGACATCATGTTAAATCCATCACAAAACTTCAGGACTCCTGAGGAGGCTGGTTTGCGTCCCTGCTCACAGAAGCGCGAACAGGAAAAATGAACACAAGCCCCCCTAGCCCACAAATGTCCAGGATCAGGCAGATTGTGAAGAGCCTGCACCAGGCGGTGGCTTTACCCCTCACCCACAACCCACATCACCCATTTGCCTGGCACAGCGGCGTGAATCGTGCCGGTCCACGATCAAAGATTTACTAAGCAAAACTTGAAATACCAAGACGATGGATTGTGCTTCTCAGTTTCCATGTTAAACACTACTTTGCAAGGGGTAGTACCTCTTGGAAGCTAAGTGCCCATCCCCGGCGGTGAGTGAGCATACAGGTACGGCATGGCAGCCCCGGGCTCCACAGCAGTACCACACCAAAACCAGAAAATAGAAGCAGAAAATAGAGTTTCTTTTAAACCTCTCACTCGGGTTGGACGTCTTCTGCAGCAACACTTACTTAGCTTGGTGAGACGTGAGGGGCTTATTCACTCTTAACCTATTTTAGCAAAGCATTCTGAGGTCCAAGTGTGAAGATGTTTCTGGACAGTAGGCTGGGCTGCCGGGTTTCACTCCCCAGCAACTGATGCTGGCTGGGAGTGTATTTACTTTTTACCACTTAGGCCAAAGTAATAAAATGTTCACATCACAAATAGAGAGGAAGTTGTAACATGTAGTATTAAACAATTGTAATAAAACCCTTTTAACCCCAGGGTTAAATCGGGGGCACCAAATATTCATGTTTTCTGTAATAACATGATCTATTTTTAATACATATTATTAGAGACAAGGAGTACTTTGTATTTAATAATTAGTTTGCAATTTTCACCATATTCCAATACACAAATACAAAGATACCTGCTGAAAAGTTTTTGTCAAAACTTGCTTGCTTTTATAGATCGTCCCCCCAAAGAAATTTTAAAAATGAATTTTCTTTTGCAAACTTGGCATGAACAATTCTGTAAAATCTTTTTATACAATCTTTTATACAATTTATACATGCTGTGCTGCACTGGAAGAGAATAATTATAATGAGGTTTCTGCTCTGTATGTTTGGGCTTATCAGCTCAGCATTAATTTTCCTCAATATTTGGTGAAGCCTCCCTTGCAAGCACTTGTAGCAGCACACCTCATCCCAGGGTAATATATATAGCAGGGAGAGGAAACCAGACAAGACCAATTCAGTAGGAGGACTAAGGCATGGGATAGGTTTAAGACAGTTATTCTATTTTTAATCAGTCATCTTAGCTAAGATGCAAAATTGCCCAAGCAGCCATGAATAACACCTCGAGGAAGTTTTGGACAAGACTCACAATATTATGAAAAAGTCATACACTGACACTTAAAATCTGGATCTCGTGAAGTAGCGGGGTCATAATAATCCCTTACTATCATCAGTCAGAACTAAGGAAGCCCTGACCCTGTTTATAAACCCTACAGTCACTCACATTTGGGGATGCGAGCGCATTTTATTTCCTCTTCTAACTAGCACGTTTTACCGGTGAGAGCTAACCTCTCACTGAAATACCATGAAGCCTATCTCACACCATCAGCACACCCCATTATCCTCTGGCTGAACATTATTTTCACATTTTAATCATTCTTCTTGATGTGAAGTCCAACAGCTGAAAATCCAGTTCCTTCACAGAAATCTTCTTTCCTTACCAAAGTATTGCACAAGACAGCGGTTTCCTCAAAACGCTTCCTCAGGGAACCCTCCTGTGGGAGATGGGGCTGAACTGGGGCAAGGGACACAAAGCAGGAGAAGGACTGGCATGGGCAGGCAGGGAAAAGCAGGGGGGCTCCCCTGATCCCTCCTGCAGGGACTGGGCATGGGATGGGGATGGATGGTGGCTGGGAGCAAGAGCTGGGCCCTGCGACTGAGGAAATGAGCCCATGGGCTCTGACTGATGAAGCAAGATGGAGGGATGGCTCCATCCTATGCCTGGAGGAGATGTCTGATGCCTACAAAGCAGCACTTGCACCTGGCATTTTGCAGTTCAGTGCACTCAGTTAGCACTGGAACAGGTTGCCCGGAGTAGTTGTCGATGTCCCATCACTGGAAGTGTTCAAGGTCAGTTTTGATGGGGCTTTGAGCAACCTGAGCCAGTGAAAGATCATAGAATCATAGAATTGTTTAGGTTGGAAAAGACCCTTAAGATCATCGAGCCCAACCATAAACCTAAGACTGCCAAGTCCACCACTAAACCATGTCCCTAAGTGCCACATCTACACGTCTTTTAAATACCTCTAGGGATGGTGACTCAACCACTTCCCTGGGCAGCCTGCTCCAGTGCTTGATGTCCCTGCCCAGGGCAGAGGATTTGGACTAGATGATTGTCGTGGTTTAGCCCCAGCCAGCAACTAAGCACCACGCAGCCGCTTGCACACTCCCCCTACCCCAATGGGATGGGGGAGAGAATCGGAGGAGTAAGAGTGAGAAACACTCCTGGGTTGAGATAAGAACAGTTTAATACTTGAAATAAAGTAAAATAGTAATGCTAATAGTAACAGTATAATAATGATAATAATAATAATGATATACAAAGCAAGTGATGCACAATGCAATTGCTCACCACCCGCCTGACCGATACCCAGACAGTTCCTGAGCAGCGATCGCTGCTCCCTGGCCAACCCCCCCCAGTTTATATACTGAGCATGACGTCATATGGTATGGAATAGCCCTTTGGTCAGTTTGGATCAACTATTCTGGCTGTGCCCCCTCCCAGTTTCTTGTGCCCCTGGCAGAGCATGGGAAGCTGAAAAGTCCTTGACTGGCATAAGCAGTACTCAGCAACAACTAAAAACGTCAGCGTGTTATCAACATTCTTCTCATCCTAAACCCAAACCACAGCACTATGCCTGCTACTAGGAAGAAAATTAACTCTATCCCAGCCGAAACCAAGACAATGATCTTCAAAAGTCTCTTCCCACTCAAACCATTCTATGATTCTATGATTAAAATTGGTGTATGTTGGTGTACTGGGTTGGTGTATCGCAGACTTTCAGGAACAAATTCACTAATGTTTTGCACACTCCTGGCATGGGTGATTACCTTGCAGAGGGCTGATGTGCTGGTTTTGGCTGGGGTAGAGTTAATTCATAGTAGCTAGTATGGGGCTATGTTTTGGATTTGTGCTGGAAAGAGTGTTGATAATAAAGGGATGTTTTAGTTACTGCTGAGCAGTGCTTACACAGTGTCAAGGCCTTTTCTGCTTCTCACCCCACCCCACCAGTGAGTAGGCTGGGGGTGCACAAGGAGTTGGGAGGGGACACAGCCGGGACAGCTGACCCCAGCTGGCCAAAGGGATATTCCATACCATATGACATCATGCTCAGCAATAAAACTAGGGGGAAGTTTGGCAAGGGGGCAGGGGGTGCGGCTTGGGGACTGGCTGGGCATCGGTTGGTTGGTGGTAAGCAATTGCTTTCATTTGCATCACTTGCCTTTCTTGGGTTTTATTTCTCTCTCTTTGTTACTGTCGTTTTCATTACAATTTATTATTATTTTTATTTTATTTTATTTTATTTCTGTTATTAAACTGTTCCTATCTCAACCCATGAGTTTTCTCACTTTTACCCTTCCAATTCTCTTCCCCCCATCCTGCTGGTGGAGGGGGTGAGCCAGCGGCTGTGTGGTGCTTAGTTGCCAGCTGGGGTTAAACCATGACAGCTGGGCAGGCCATGGGGGCAAGAACTTGCTCCAACTGTCCAGGTCGTCCATCCTGCCACTGCAGACCTGTGAGGTGCTGGAGGAACAGCCCTGCTGGATCACACCACCCCAGACCTGCTCTGTCCAGAGTTGGGATGACTGCTTTGGTGGCTCCCTGTCCCTCATCAAGTCTCATAAGCCGCCACTGCAAGAGACATAGCTCTGCCAAGGCAATGTCACACAGTTTGCATGCCATAATTGGGGTGGTGGGGTGTGGCACAGGAATCTGGATCCACGCTGACTGCTGCCTGCATCATAGGAGATGAACCATTCCCAGAGGGGACCAGTAACATTAAGGATACGCATCCCTGCTTTGTCTTACCAATTGTAAACTTTATTCCTTGTTGAGTTAGAATGACCTTCAATTTCTTTGAAACAAATATCTGTGTGAATACGCATTATTCGCATATACAATGTGATATCTATTTTTATATCTGGTCCAAATACAAAAGGATATTAATGTATGGGAGTGGGCACTTTCATCTGATCATGTAAGATTTCAGTGCAATTCAACACAGAAATCCATCAGAAAAGCTCGTAACTCTCATAACTGCTATCCGTGTTTAATTCACACATGGAATAGCATAGGACCTTAATCTGACATGCAAATGAATATAAATCCTTAAATAATACTCTCTCTACATAGGCATCATTGTAAACATGCACTAATCTTTGCTACCCCAAAATAAAGATCAATTCTGACAAGACAAAGCCCTGACAATAACTTCTGAAAGTCAGTTAATGAAAGACTTTCATGAAAGTCAGTGTCATCTTAAAGGGCTCCTTTCCTTAATCTCTGCAAGGCATTTCAAGCCCACAAGGTGCAGCTGTTAGCCCTCTTTTAGAGACAGTTTCATGCCAAGGACTCCTGGCTATCAGATTGTTCGGCCATATGACTATGATTTTGGGGATTGAATTCTTTTCCCATGTACTACGAGCCGTGTACACTGAGCCCTACAAAAAAGCACCACCCGATTCCTAGTGGTTCCCAAAGCATCTCCTTTTACGGGAACTGTATATGCTGTGAAAAAATACCACCCCAAAACAGCAGAGTTCCATTTTTTTTTATGCTGTGCACAAAGAAGCCAGCTCAGACACTATGATTCACCCTGTCAATAGGTCAAATTTTGGGTTTGCTCTTTTTTTAAAAACAAGTCATTGATTACATGACCAGAACACTTAAGTAAAAGCAATGGAAGACCATTCTACCACTGACAGGGAGAAAAAAAGATTGATTTAAATTTACCTGGGCCAGCCACCTCTGTTGACAAACCCATCGCAGAGGACAAACCCTGAACAACTTGGGTCATGGTGGCAGAAGCCCCAGAGACTACAGTTCATCCTTAAGTGCTCTCATATTAATAGGAATGGAACTTACATGAGGGGAAAAACACCCTCCAGCTAAAAAGACCTAAAGAAACTAAGGTTTCACTGTAACTTCTGTATGCGCTGAGCTCAGCGAGAAGACTGAAATGTGATGAGGAAAGCCCAGGAAAAAACATTTCAAAATCTCTAACTAAGGTTAAACTGGAAAAAAACAAAACCACCTAATTTTAAAGCACATACGAACAGAAAACAGAGGCATCATCATCCCTTGTGCGCTGCAGAACAAGGAAAATGAAAGCCATGAATCAGCTGATTAGCACAACCGTTTATAAGGAACACAGGGGAAAGCAACGCCAGCAGCCCCAGAAATAATGCCTAAAAATGATGTGTTCGCCCCCGTGCTGCACCCAGAAATAAGGAGGCCAGAAGCAGGGACAGCCCTGGGCAGTCACAAGCGGGCACGGCCGGGAGACAAGGGCTAGGACTACTGGCTTACACGGCTTTCTACTCTTTACGTCCACATTCCTCCTGATTTTATGTACATATCTTCTTAACTTTATATCTCCAAACAGTGCAAGTTTCTCCTCAAAACCACCAATGAAAAAAAAGGACACTTTCAGAATCATTTTATATGAAAAAAACCTCAAAACACCACACTATATCTGTTTCTCATGTAATATGAAAAAATATTGGTTTAATTTATGTAGTGTGAAAGCTGACAATATGTTTTGCAGTTTTGTTTAAATAGCTACTGTTCTCACGCTAGCCATAAACGAATCTTAATGCTAAAAATAACCCATAATAAAAAGAATGTGAAATCTAGTAATTCAAGATACCACTGACGAGGAATCATTACTGCGTTACTGTTTCTAGTGCAGCAGTGCAAAAGGAATTTGACAGTAAAATTTTTGGCTTTAACTTAAAAATTTAATTTAAAAACAACTTGTGAATTTGCACAGAAATTTATGGGGGTTTTTATTCTTAATAAAAGATATTCCTTTTCTTTTAAAACATCACAATGTTTCATTTCAGCTTTTCAGACAAACAGTTCTTCCTGTTTTTTTTTTAAATTTACCTTGAATTTGAGCTTTAAAATGGAAACACAAAAGAATGTTCAGTTTTAACTTCTCTTTATCTTGAATCAGAAAGCTGGGATTTTGTTATTGCCTTCAAGATAACCACATATGGTATTTTATATTATGTGCATTTGAAAAGAAAAGTGAAACAAAAGGTAATTTCAGAATGAAAAACACATACTTTATCTTCTCAGGAAGGTCAAAAGTTCTATTTTGATTTTAGTAAAATAAAATGTGCAATCAGATGTAATGCATTGCTGGGAAAAAGTTTTGGTTTCTGTTAAAAGAACCTTGAAAACATTTTTCCCAGCCTTGATGAAATGGTGACTTAAGCACCTCATGCCTGGTGTAGACCTCTCAGTGAGTTCCTCAGGCTTGATGAGCCTCAAGAATGCTCCAGAAGAAACATACAGGTTGTTTATTGCTGCATCTGTAATTTAACTTCAGAAGTTGAGGAGTAACTAGAACAAATATAAACTGTGGCAGTGAAATGCGTGAGAAAATCTGCCTATAAAACAGACTTCGGAACAGCGCTTGCATACTCAGCCCCCACTGATGCACCCAACAAGCCAACGCTGACCTTTATAGCATGACCAAGGACACATCTCTGAACTGTTGAGGTTTTTGCAATGACTTCTCAATATAGCTCTGTAAAAATAGTTTCCTTGTGTGTTAAGGCTTGCTGACCAAATCCCCTGCCCCCAACTCTAACAGCTCAATTCAGTGGCCATCTGCCTACAACTTTCTGCACCATTTGCAGCATCAGGGAAAACATTATTTAAAAATATGACAGTGTTGAAAGATCTAACTGCAAAATAATGTGATCTGAGACAAGAAATATATAGAGCACAACCCTCGTTGGGCAATTTCTGGACATGCCAGTAAACTCGGACAAGCAACAAAGGCGGCAGTTGGGGGGTGCACTCTCAGGCTGATGAGATAATGAAAAGCCACCCAGGGGCAATCTCATCTGTAAGAAAATCATTGCAATAACAGTCAAAAAAATGCAGTTACTCTGGGCTTACAGGAATGTTACAGCAGATAGCAAAAAAAAAAAGGAATGCCAGCTCACGTAAAGAGCAATATATCTATGTTTATTGTTCAAGCTTTAGCCCTGAAGTCTGAATATTAAGTTTAGAGTGATCAGAAAGGTCAGAGAGATGAGGAATGAAATAATCAACAGAAAGCACGAGGCATGCTTCCCTTTGCATCCTCACCTTTGTTACACTTTTCAAACCCTTCTTCCTTTCATAAACTAGGGGTAAATTCCCCATTTAGCTGAAAGAGTCAGGAGTTTTGCTGCTGACTCTGTGGGGACCAAGCTTTCTCCTACTGCCTCCTGCCTCCACTGCAGATCCAGAAACCAGTCCACACACTTTGGAGATGCATCTCCAGAGTGCTGCAGGGAGCAGCTTGCATGCTGCCGCTGCCCTTGGGCTCCCCGCATCCATCCACCCCTTCATCCCCGCTTAAGGGTGCCCCTCCTGTGGCATTGTGCAAGCTAAAGCTTGCCAACCTTTGCATTAGGTGTGCCACCCTTGTTAGTCATCAGCAGCACTTAGTGATTTGGCAGGCTCTGGAGGACACCGAAAGTCTTGTCTCTTTTTATCCAAGTTCAGTTAGCCTTGCTGTTCTGCTGATTCAAAGTGTTTTCTTTTGCATTTAGCAAGAATCCTGTGAGATTTGCTGGCAAAGCATCTTGAGAAGTGAAATTGAAATGTAAGTATTTGTAAATGATGCAGGGGAACCTAAACACCCAGACCCAAATGTGCAGTCATTTGTATTTTGGATGCCAATACCAGTTGCCTATGATATGCTGAAAAAAGAAAACCCAAATATCCCGTAAACTAAAATGCCTTTGAACTGAACATCCATTGAACTTCAGAACAATCCATATTCAAATGGATTTCTGACAATATCCAACCTTCTGAACATCCTCCTGCTCCTGCCCACAAAGCACCAGACTTGCACATGGGTACCTGCAGTCCTGCTCCTCACTCTGCCACGCTGCAGGAAACACACCGTTTCTTCACAAGAACAAGCAATTCACATTTAGCAAGTTCAAGCAGTCAAAAGAGGTGATAATCTCAATGACTTGTGACCACGTGTTTATTTTTAAAGGTGTGAAAAAAGCCAAGATACTCCTCAGTCAATGCTGAATAACGTTCTCACTCCTAGCAAACAGCCAAGTAGCCTCCTAACAATACGTACGAACACCACCAACTTACATGTATCACCTGCTCCAAAGACACTGCCACATTGCATGTTGACTTTTGTGTTGCAACGGCTACAAGAGAAGCCAAACAGCCACCTATGTGTGTGTTTGAGCCTGCTCCTTCCCAGAATGATAGCTCTGGGCATTGTACCCTGGGAAGTTTACTACGAGGTTCCACCTCTTGTAAGTTTTAGCTCAGTATCCAGAGTCTGAACTCATCATCTGAAGTCTATGACCACAGAAGACAAAAGTTTGAGCAAACCTGGAGCAAGATGTTTGCCTGCATTGGCCAGGAGCAAGGGATTTGGCAACATTAGCTTACCATAGCTAGCTGTGGGGATCCGGGCACTTCTGAAAATACCAACAGTACTCTCTAATGTCTATATGGCCGGCTCCCTCCCACCTCACCCATTCCTATCCTTTGCACTCTTTCAAGAGAAACAAGATTTGAACGTCAGCTCAAGAGGTCCTACTCTTCTCCCAGTTCTCCCAGTGTATGTCTCTATCTCAGACCTTTAGCAGCAAGTTTCTCAGCACGGTCCATGCACATATTGTCAGTTCAAATACTAATACAGCAACAGATTTATCCCTAACAACATATTTATTCACAATAATAGATTGCATTCCTTGCAGAAAGCCATTTACAACATTTACACTAATTTGCTGAGACAACATTACACAAGAGAAGACTTACAGATGACAAATCATAGCTCATTGTCACCTACTGCAAATAACTGATTCTAAAATTTCTGCTTTACAAACCACATTGGAGTTGTCTCTCTTGCATTGTCTCCTGGGAGGTACTTTAGAAGCCCACAGCCTCCATGTGTGACAGTTTTAGAGCTGTGCCTTCTGTTTAACTCTTGCAGTTGACAGTGGGGGCATGTTTTTGGAAAGCACCTCTAAGCCAGCTGCCTCTCAGCTTCCCCACAGCAGCATTCTGCCAATTTGCAGAACACTACTAGAAACTGAGAAGAATTAAATTTGTGATTCCTTCTTCTCATGTCCTCTGAGTCCTCCAGAAGATCAGAATAAAAAGGACTTCCATACACTGAATTATGCATGGTCTTAGAGTAAAATAAAGTCATGTCCCCATTGTAAAAGAGTGATAGCTGCACTGATTATGTATTAAAATATAATCCTCTATGTATCTGTTGCCTGGATGGTTGTGGTACATCAGGCCTCTGTAATCACTGGCCTCAAATTCACAATCTTCCTACACAGACTTGAAACAGAACTTACCTTTCCCATAATCTAGGTACCTGTTTTTGCAAAGTACAAAATTTGGTTAATTATATTTCTGGGATAGGATGCCATTAGTACAGAAATAGTTCCTTCATGGATGCCTCTGTCAGTGCATATTCCCCTCTCTTACTGGACCTTCAGATTAGGAGCAGTAGCGGATCAGGGTGCTCACTGCTTACCTGCAGACCAGGGGGAATTGCCTTTGGAGCTTGCCATTGCTTAAGCTAAGAGAAGATATTAGTACATATTCTTGTCTATGGAAATGTTGATGTTTTTCTGCTGCATCCATAAAGGAGGAAGGGCGACAGACATAAGAAAGGAAGACTTAGAAAGGACTCAGGAGGAACACACTGGAGATGGGAGAGAAAAGCACTTGAGTAGCACCCCAAGACGCTGAGCCTGCAGCTATAGTAAACTGAGCACACCAAACTAAGGTCTTCCTCAGAGGGTATCAGTCCTACTGACTACAAATATCAGCTCTCTGGCCCACATATAAAGACCAGTTTCTAGTCAAAATCTTGTAGTCTGGCAGTCACAGGTGCTTTCTGAGAGGATTCAGAAGCATTTGGTTAAACTGCACAGATACCTGTAGTGGATACATTTAGGGTGTTCACTGCTTCAGAGATGAGTGAAGAAATTAAGCGCTGTTTTGCAGACACACAGAGGAGGATGCTTCTTCACATGTCCAAGCCAGGGTAAAACTGCAAGTGTTGAGCATGTACTTGTGCCAGCAAAGGCAATGCTGTTGGAAGGCCATCATCTACCATACAACCCTTGGATACCACCAACCAGAACTGAGAGCTAAGGGACCAGTCCTGCATTTCTTGGGCACCAAACTGTCACCTCAGTGAGATTCTGGGAAGATTAAGAATAGCACAAGGTGGATCTCTTATGTAAGATTTGGTCAATATTGGAAAACTGGGCTCATTTAAGCACTTGATTCTCTCCCTTAGCACTAGGATAGGCTTGCATCAAAATGGAGCAAAACCAGCACAGTAAGTAACTACTGTTATTTTCTTTCCATTTAAGGAATGAAATAGGCTTACATTTCTCTCTTAGATTGCTGTGCCCACAGTATCCACCTCTAATACCGTGCCGTATTGCACAGAAGAAGACAGACACACAGTTTTTCAGGCGCTGCACTAACCACCAGAGGGAGTCCCTGGAAACCAGCAGTGGAAGAACTGGAATTAAAATTGATGTTTTTTGTAGAGCACTCCGGAATACTAATCAAGACCAACAGATAAGGCAATCCATGCAAATCTGATTGACGGTGATTGCTTTGCAGGGTTTTGCTTTTTCATCAGTAGAATTGGAGCATATTTTTAAATTCACCTTCAAGACCTGAATCACACTGCCTTCTCCTCAGTACAAGTGCAAAGGCTAGGAACTTCGTGAAGTAAACTAACCTATTAGCAGATTATTTCCTTCCTGAACTGCAGTACGACCTGAGATTGTTCCATTTTATCACCGCTGCGGTTTGCTCCCTGCTGTGTTGCAGGGACCATGCAGCTTGTCGAGCCACCACCAGCAGCACGGGACTACATCTACACTCATCACTCTAGGAGAGCTGTCCTTGCTCCATGGAGTGGAAAGGAAACTATACAATTACTGTAGACTAGATGCCTAGCATTTACATGACTGAAGTTCAGTTAAATGAATCCCATTTTCAGCTGTATTGCTTCGTTGGGATTAACTGGAGAAATTACAACAGTCACTTCCATAAGGGTCTGAGATTCCGCTTCCAGAATGCCACACAGCCTAGGGCTTTTGGGTCTCTGACTTGGTGACTGCACGGAGTCATCTAAGAAGGCAATTAATAGACTTTGTGTGAGCTCCCCGGGGATTACCAGCCAGCAGCAGAAGCTGCTCTACATGCTTTGCTGACGGCAGCATATGGCGATTCACTCGGTGGTTGGAATTAAGCAGTAGACTTTCCCCTCAGCTGAGCCTGCTGTCGAGTGGGCTGCAGAGCTGTGCCCTGCCTCCTCAGCTGTACCACCGACTGTCCCCGCTCAGCTCTCTGGTCATAAACACTGTGTGTTTTGACCAGGAACATGTTTTTATTGAATGTGAACTATGGCACATAATGAAAGCAGAGTTTAAAGACAAAATCCAAAACCCTATTCATTTTATTTTGATTACATGTGAAAAATCCTCTCAGCCCAGCAACTTATTCCTGACTTCTATCTATATATGTGTGAATTTCTTCCTGAGTATAAAATCCAAAAATTTGCATGTACAAAGACCATCTGTTTGCAGAGCTCAGGCAGTCAGAGAAGTGATAATCTGATGTCCATTGCTCATGTGAATACACACACACGGAGGCACACAACTCACACATATTCTTGTGAGTTCTCACTAACTGTCCCAGTGAAATCCATGGAGCATCACTAAAAATACAGCTTATGCACATTCATTTCCAGGTCCCTAATTTATTATTATTAAACTAGAAGTTTAATTATTATTGTAGTTACTAATTAATTATAGCATAATTAGAAATAATTAATCTATTAATTAGAAAGTTTAAGAGAGGATCACAGCAAAATTGTCATAAACCAGAGAAGGGTTGTTAGCAGCAATCCTTTACAGTCAGTGAAATAAAAGGCTGAATTTTGCCTAGAGGTGCCTTGTAGAGACACCTAAAATACTGAATGTCCCAGGAGCATTTGTTGCTGTTCCTTGACCACAAACACAGCCCAGCTCAGACACAAAACCCTGTACTACAGATGCCTGCATTTCTACTCCCGTTAACAGGAGGGTGGTGATCACACGATTATTACTTGTTTGGAGTGGAATCACAGCTAGGGGAGTGTAAGAATTATTGTGTAGAGACAAGTATTGTACAATCCAGCTCTTAGCTGGGAACCCAGAAAGTCTACTAAATCAAAAAAGGCCCAAGTGTCTTGACAGCCCAGCAATGAGTAAACCCAAGCATCTTAATCCCTACACATTTGTGTATCTCATCTCAAGTTAATCACTGATATAAAGTAGCTATCACCCAACAGTTAGCATAGGGTATCCATGAAAAGTATAAAATACGTAACTGGCGGGGGGGTAACACTGGAATTAGACAGTATCATCATTATCAGAAGGCACCATTTCTGCAAGATGATACAAAATTAATACGTGTTCCTCCTGGGTTAAGCACAGTTGGGTACTTAATTAATGTTGTAGAAAGCTGGAGATGTCACCTTCCGTAAAATCTCTTGGAATTTTCTATAGTTTACTTTTCCAAAAATAGATAGCATTTGAAGGAGCACAGCATCATCTTAAAAATCAGCCTGTGTTTGGTGATTCAGGTTAGGAATGCCTACTGGTAGTTATGCCTCTTTGCAAATCTGGATCTGTGTGACTACCATCACAGCATGCTGCCTGGTCTTTTTTTTCTTTTAAGAATAATGGCATCCCTTACAGTATTTAAAATTATTTATTTTCAGTATTCTTTCTCCTCTTTTCCTCTAGGGAGAAAATTTCACAGAATGTTCTTTTCAACCTCTACTATGACATTATATATTATGAACTATACCAATATTTGGCTTTAAAAATGGTGTGAATCAGTCTGAAGAGTGGAGTGGGATGTCCATGTATGTACAGAGGTAAACGAAGCATTGTTCTGTGTGAAATTACAGTACCTCTAATTCATGCAGGGTCTGAAAAGGAAGACAAACTGCCTTAAAAAAGCAATTCTTGTTCCAACTCAAATGAAGTCATGTTATTTTAGAGACTACCCCAGGACACCAAATATCAAAGCACTTTAAGAATGACAGAAAATTAACACAACACTGAAAGAAGTTTTCTAAAAAAAGTAAATCTCTTCCAAGGAGCAATTTCTCTTTCACTGAAAGAAATCAGATGCTCAATCAATAAATAAATAAATGTCCCATAGTCTATTACTGTTGAGCAAAGCAAAATGCACTGAGTCTTGACATGCCGAAGTATGGCATTGGAAAAGGTAAAGAGAAAATACTGTTCTCATCACAAAAAGCCATTTGCTCCTCATATGCTTCAGATTTTTGAAGAGCTGTGGACTCCAAGCACAGACTTTGTGCTTACACAGGAGGTAAGAAGCCAGACTGGGTGTAAACCCACGCCTTTGCTCATTGCCCGTGCAGAGCAGAAGGGCAGAGTTAGGGCAGAGCCCACCACCACCCACCTGAGGAGCTGCACCCGCAGCGTGCTAGCAACACACTGCTGGTGTAGGCTGGTGGCAGGTACTCCTTCTCCTGCCATGACCCTTGGGAGAGGAGAGGAGGGGAAGCAGAAGAGGGAGAGTGACACAGAGCTGCTCTGAGTCACGGCATCTCCTTGGGCAAGGCAGCTTTCGTACTTCCGTGGCTTGAGGCTGAGCTCCACTCACAGCCGTCACTTGACGCAGCCCATGGTGTATACATAGTCCAGACTAACCCCCCCAAAAAGAAGCCCTTGCCAGATGAAGAGGTATATTCAGCAAGGAAACACCCTACAAATGGTCTCTAAATGAATAACGGCCAAAATCTGGCCTACACTGCTTGCACATATATTACTGGACTTCTTAAATTCTGATAATTACTTTTTCTAAGCTAATATACTCTTCTGCCACTTATTGTAGTCTAGTGAAAAAGCCACATTGCGTGTCCTACCACTGAGCTCTGGGAACTTTGCCAGTTTGCACTAGTTTCAGAAAAACAAGGGTTTGAGGGCAATAGTGCTAGGGAATCTTGCTAGCAGGTCTTCGCTCTCAACATGCGTGAGCCTCTCAACAATTTTCTCCCCACAGTTTCCTTCCTGAAGTGGTTCTCATTTAGTGTAGAAGAATTCAGCACAGCAAAAAACATCAGTGAAGACTCAAGAGCCGTTAGATTTGTTATGCTCTTCAAAGAACAGAGGCACCTTTTGTTGTTCTAGACGTGCGACAGCGGCTCCGGCACTGCCACTGCTCTAAGCAGGGATATAATAGAGTCCTGCAGAAAAGTGGCTAAGACGCGTACAAGCAACAGGCCATAGATTTTTATTACCATAACACTGGGAGAGCACTTCACTGCCCTCGAAAACTTTCTGCCATGGATCCCTACCATCTCGGGGATTGAAAAACTGAATTGAAAAAAAGCGATGCCTGCTTCTATAGAGCTGAATAATTAAATAATGGTTTGATGCTTCCTGACAGATGAATAATAGCCATGATATTTACAGTTCTAACACTGAAAGGAGTCTGTAATCCCAGTTTATCTATTCACGAATGAAGCAATTCACCTCCTGTGCTCCACTCAGCTGGAGCCAAGCTAATAGGGAAGATTAACCAGTTTTACTCACTGCTTCTTCTGGCTGGGCCAACTTCTTCCAGTTCTGGTTTTAAACACATTTCTCTTAACATCAACTCAACTTCTGAAGTGTACCCAAGTTCTTAGAAATGTCGTACACCCATCTCAGGAAACCCAGCTTAACCTGAGAAGCGGGCACTTGAGCAGTTTTGCAGGCAGGGGAAGCTTGCAAGGAAAGCGCCCGTAATTCCAGGAGGAGAAGTGTTGGTTATTTTGGAAACATGGACATTGGGCTCGTTTGAGGACTGTTATCCCCGTCAGCACAGTAAGGAAGGGCCTTGGGAGCAAGACACAACAAGTGTTACTATGGCCCAAGCTGATGTTTTTCAGCTGCGATAGCAAGGGACTCTGCCTTCAAAGGGTCGGTCCAAGATGGGAACCACTGAACGCGTGGTGGGGCACTGGTTACTCAAGAAAATTCACACCTTGTTTGCTGTGTAACAGCTCATCTCTGTCCAGTTCGCAAAGGAAGGAATTTATTCCTATAGTAAGCAATATACTAAAAGATTATTTATAAGTCAGATGGATTTTTCTGGAACAGATCCAGCGATAAAGGAAAAAGCTCATCATCTTACTTGAATTTTCCCTCCCTCTTCATTGACTTACAAAGCAAAGCAAGTTAGATCAGAAACTGCCCTATCTGCAGAGCATTTCTGAGTGACTAAAGTTTATATTGAAACCAGAGTAGGCATGAGGCTGGAAAAATTGTGAAATTTATTTCTCCAAACCTTTCTCTGGTGCTTTTGGAAGATGTCACTTGGGAAATATTTATTCCCCTGGGAAAGCTCTGTTTTTTAAAGAAGCAAAAGCTTTCTGTATTTTTAACATGCACCCAATTAACCATTGCCTGTGGCTTGCTGTTTTGGCTAGCACTAGGTGTCTGACCACATGGATCATATTTACACTAGTAAGTTTAAAAGTTTGCTATTTACAAGTTCTCTATGCCTACATTATAAATAGGAACAACTTCCAGGATGATTTGGTTAAAAGACCTGCAGCGGAATGGCATGCTTACAGTCCTGCAACACGAAGTTACACAAGCCTTTAAATGTTATTAGCACACTTAAAAGTACAACATGCACAGAATATACCATCTTAGTGGTTTATGTCCTGAACCAACACACCTGATAGCATGGGAAACGAATCCGCAGCACAGTATGCGAAGCGCCTCGCATGGGGCACAGATCTCTTTACACCAGCACGTTTTGGAACCAGCTGGCTGCAAGTGGGCATTGTGTTCTGTGGTGGGTCCCCTCCATTATTGATGAGTTATTTTATGTATTATGCAGTACTGTAATGAAGATGCAGTCTTTTGTCTTCCCACAGTGTGTCCTCTGTGGTGCTGAGAAGTCTTGGGGCAATATTATCAAATAAAAGTCACTGCATTGTAGAAGATGAATGCAGCTGACTGACTTTCCCAGCAGTTACACTTTAGTGCCTCTGAAATATCAAGAGACACAGGACTAGTTGGAAAAATTCTAATGAAAAAATGAACTGAATATAACATTACAAAATTCTATTAAAAAAAAAAAAAATTGTGTAGACTTTCATCTGAAATCCAGTGCACCATAATGTTCACGCACATCCTGCACTGACAGAAACCTTGCAAATACTTAGGGCATCTAACGAGGACAGAGAATATATGCTGTATACTGCCAGTTTATCTACTGTTTGATGAATCAATGCTTTATTCTTCTATTTCTTCCCTTACTTTGGAGGGCTCAAAGTGCTTTCCAAGGAACTTCCTCCCAGCAATACAGAAATGCAGTCACTTCTGGACAAGGATAAGAGCAGAATGACTGAAGGAATGGAAAAAGATCTCAAACTTGGAAGAACTTCACAAATCCAACTTATGGGAAAGGGGGCTGGAGAAATACATGTTAAATAATCCACAATGGTGGAAAAGAAAAGCCAGCAGATCTGCTAGCAGAGGAAGAGGAGTGAGGAGCAATCCTTCTGACTGCTAAAATACCCTCCCTGCAGAGTTAAATTTCGGTCTGTGAAGCTCCGTGTCGGAAGGGACGGGGCTGAACTCTGTACCCTCTGTGACCCACACGTCTGTATTGTGTAGTCTGTAAGCCACTTAGAACAAGAAAAATGCCTTCTTACAAGAAAAAAAAAAAACTCTATTGATTTTCTTCAAACCTCTGCCCTATTATTTCATGCTTTCCTCCAACGTCTCCCTTCTTAGTCAGATAAGGCAGCTGACCTCTTTAACTATGACTAACTCTTCAACATAGCCCTCTGCGTAAGGCTTTCCAGTGCATGCAGTTCACATTTAGAAATATAAATTATTTTCTTGCATTGTAAGTCAACAATAACTATCCAAGTGCCCAGGGCAAAGACATCAAAAGAAAAGCAAAAGTCCATAATATGTTATATTCACTATGTCATAGGCAGTATTTACCAGTAGGCTGCATGTATCAGAATCTCAATTCTTCTCCAAGAGGTACCAAGTCTTTAAACGATGGAAGCCCAAGATGCCCTCAGAGCTGGTCACACCAAGCCACAAAGCCCAGCCACTGGCTCCTTCTGCAGAATGTTCTGATGGAAACGTGCAGATGCTGCCAGGGACCAGCAGGGAAGCAAGGACAGTATCTGAAGTGAGCAAATAGGGATGGAAAGATGTGAAGCCATTCCTTTGCCCGTCTCTAGCAATTTGGTGAGCAAGAAAGGAGAGAAAATAGCCTCATTCCCTCTCTCACTGGGAGAAGCATTGAGTATGCAGGCTCTGTTAAGCCCTGCAGAGAGTTACCTTCATCACAGGTACCACCGGCTTTCCTACAAAATTATGTAAGGGAAGAACTTACTGATATCCTCACCTTATGTCCTGCTCCAATAACTGTGCCGTGCTGCCACCAGTCATTGCATTTATTAAATCTAAGAGGATGTAAGCCCTGAAGAACATGAACCTTGTCTGCTTACCAGACATCAAACAGCCTGCAGGCAGGATCTGTGCAAAATGCTTTTCCTGCAGTGTACACCT
The DNA here is from genome assembly GCF_030463565.1 of Pelecanus crispus. Lineage (NCBI taxonomy): Eukaryota > Metazoa > Chordata > Aves > Pelecaniformes > Pelecanidae > Pelecanus > Pelecanus crispus. The sequence goes on along the minus strand of NC_134648.1, from coordinate 60,320,149 downwards.
TGGGCAAGAAGGGGTGATGAAGGGTCCTCAGTGAAACCCGGCTGCAAGTGACAAGGTAGGCCAGTGACACTCCTTGCATCAGGTAACTCATGCCAGTAAAAAGCCTGGCTTCATAAAGTGGACTCCCATGAAAAAAAACCCAAACCAATTTAATGGGAAGTTATTTGTCATACTAATGGTCTTACTAAATGACACCGTAAAGAACCATAAGCAAGAGATTGGTAATGAGCAAGACAATGGTATCATTTGCTCTCATTTTGCATGCTGGCTCAGGACCAACTCTTCATCTTTTATTGTAAAGGAGAACAGATTAAAGAGCTGTATAAGGAAATCAAAGTAATTAGGCATAAACAAGCTGGCAGGTAAACAATTGTGATTCAGTGAGACAACTGTCAACCTCTAAAGGAAGGATGGTACACATTTGTATTATTATTTTCTTTTTAGTCTTATTTTATCTCATTTTAGATTACTCCCAACATGATCATTAGCATCTTACAAAGTACAAGACTGAGCTGAGTATGTGTTCGGCTCCTGCGCTGCAAGACTCGCTTCACCCCTCCCTGAGGATGCGCACTCAGAGAGGCTCCCACTGCAGCACTGAGAATTTGGCTACGCGGAAGATGGCCAGCCCTCCCCGTGGGTAAGAGTATGAGTTCATCCACTGCAGAAATATGACTAGACAGCAAGTTTGGAGTATACCTTTTCTCCCAACTTTCACAAACTTTGGGATGTCAGACTCCTAGGAGGGATCCCCAGGGATGATCTTGACATGTAACCCAGGTTAACACAGGCTCATGAGTCAGCAGCTGGATTTAGGATCTGATTCAGCCCATTTAACCTTAGGCATTTAACAAAACACTCGGTTTAGTTTTCACTAGTGCCCCACATAATCACCTCAGAGCGATGGGCACCTCTGTGGTGAATGGTCTCAGGTCTCGTAGTCTCTCTCATGAAGAAGTGGGACAGTACAGTAATTCTGAATGCTAGTCATAACTGTATATTCATTTGAAGTGACTCATTCATTTTAAAGTCAGCACTGCCTAAAAATTATTTCCAACTCCCCAAAACACAGACTGCTATAATTTTTTTAAACTAATTAATCTTAATGAGCCATTCAAAAACCCACACCATTGCTTTGCGACTAAGACTAGTTATTTTCCCAAATGGTACGGTACCCTGACTCCACATCTGCTGAAGATATGATGCAGTCTCAGATTTTCTGCTGTAGTCTACCATGATTAATTTTAGTCTATGCAAGTGGGCGGTGGAACGAAGGGAGAAGTAGTCATGGAAGCCAGAATCCAACTATGGGAAGATTAGCAGTACCTAAACACAATAATGTCTCAGCAGGGAATATATGAAACAAGTAAACATTAGAAATAGCACACCGCAAGCAGTGCACATAGCATATTGCAAACTGTGGAGCTAGCAGATAGATAGGGTATTCTGTACTAAGGATGAATGTGCCAGAGGGAACCTCTGTTTAACTCTCTGGTTTTGGTTGAGGATTTTATTAGTGTGTGAGCAGTTCTGTGCGTACCAATGCACTCCTTAAAGCTGTCATCCATCTGCATAAGCACATGGGCAACCTTAATACATGGATATGTAGATATAATAAATACCTTTTTTCCCTAATGATTCTTCCAGATGAAAAATCAACCCTTAATGCAGCATGCAGGCAGAAGAATGGATGGACTATGCAGGCAGTGGCTGTGCCCGAAAAGATATATGGATATGTGTGTTTGTGTGAATTCCTATCTGCATTAATTCATGCCCACAAAAGCTTATGTGCTATATGAGCCTAGAAAAGCAGATCTGAAAAAACATTTTGTACATTATATCCATTACATACTTTTGCTGTCAACTCACATGCTGAGATCATTGCAATAACTGGGAAACCTATGATGATATAAAAGTCCTCAATATATTCTATTATCAAGTTGTAGCTAATACAATTTTAAAGAGAAGTATTTATTGAAATAAATTTTGTAATTAAAAAATTAATTTTGATAAAAATGAATATTTGGGGAATTTGTTTCATGGAACCGGAGTTTTTTTTAAAAGCCACCAATGCTGAAATTCCCTTTAAACCAAATTTCAGTTTTTAACAAGCTTAGCTGTAAAGAATGGAACAACTGGCAATCTTTGAAACTTTTAACACTTTATGTATGAAAGAAAAGGGGTTGTTGAAGACTGAATATTTACCAGACTTTTTTTTTTTCCCTAGAAAAGAAAGTAGTAAATTTTTTCATCTGTGACCCAATTTGTGTCTGTCTATGTTACAACTACAAACTTTAAACGCAAGCTCTTCAGCATGGGCTGGATCTTATGTCTGTAAAGCATCTAACACACTTTGGTGTGCTAAGTAAATTAATAAAAGAATACCCCCAAAATGCAAATTATTATTTGCTGTATATTCATAAACTTTTCAGAAATCTAATAGGCTTTTCAAGTACTCAAAAATACTTTCTTAAAAATACGTGCTGTTCTTTGCTAGGAGTAGGTAACATAATTAAAGTATCCACTCTAAGGTAGTTTCTTTTATTTTAGCCAATCTTGAGACTCATGTTCCCACAGGGCACCTCCCTGGAACAACCTCAAAATCCTGCAAAAACCTCACTCCCTTTGACAGGAAGAGACAGATGGGAAAAAAAACCCCAAACTTGGCTTTCAGAAGAAAGGCAAACTCATCCTAGACATTAAACCAATCACTACACCAAGACCATAGTCAAAATATCCAAATTTTGGAGTCTCATCTGGTAGTCTGAAAGGGTTGAGCACATATGAGCAGCCAAAGACCTCTGTACTCTTCAGACTTGCATGAGTTTAGGACTGGTGAGTGTTGGCCAGATTTCCTCCTGAAGTCTCCTGCTGTGGCACAACTAGAGCTGAAAAAATTCGAGCTGAAAAAGGCAGAATTCAGTCCTCAATACTTCTAAATATAGCTCAGGATTTAAGATATTTCTTGATTTTTGATTACTTTTGCATTTGTCAGCTTAATAGGATGAATGGAAATAGCAAAAGAAAAAAATACAAACTTTTCTATTACAAATACACCTTTTATTAAGACATATTTGTGTATTGAAGGTTGTCAGGAGACAACCTGTCTCTAGAGAGCTGCTGTCCATTGCCAGTGAACACTGCAGTGAAACCTGGATGGCAGCAAGTGATGTAAAATTTGACTCACTGTGTTTTCAAAAGGAAAACAGGGCGTGGTGTATATTTTGCAGTAAAAAAGACACCACACAAGGACTGCTTTCTGTTCCCAGCCCAGGAGCTGCAGAGAGGTCATAGGCATGTAACTGAGGGCAGAACTTCATCCAGATACTGCAGACCATAAACTGGTTTCCATTGAGAAACCAGGACTTTGTTTGGGGCCCTTGTCAAGCTAGTACAAGGACAATTTCACAGAACAGTAAACTTCACCACAAACTTCAACTGCAGACAATACAGTACTTAGGAACATCAGTCAACGTCCAGAGTACAAGCCTTTGCATTTTACCTTACGAAATAAGCAAGACACCACACAATCATAGAACCATAGAACCACAGAATCATTTAGGTTGGTGTCCTGGTTTCGGCTGGGATAGAGTCAATTTTCTTCCTACTAGCTGGCATAATGCTGTGTTCGGGATTTAGGATGAGAATAATGTTGACAACACACTGATGTTTTAGTTGTTGCTAAGCAGTGCTTACACTAGTCAAGGACTTTTCAGTTTCCCATGCTCTGCCAGGTGCACAAGAAGCTGGGACAGGGCACAGCCAGGACAGCTGACCCAAACTGGCCAAAGGGCTATTCCATAGCATATGATGTCTTGCTCAGTATAGAAACTGGGGGAGTTGGCTGGGGGCAGCGATCGCTGCTCAGGGACTGGCTGGGCATCAGTAGGTGGGTGGTGAGCGGTTGCATCGCTTGTTTTTCCTGGGTTTTGTTCCTCCTCCAGTTGTTTTCCTTTTCATATTTTTTAAATCAATTTGTCTATTATCATTATTATTATATTTCAATTATTAAACTGTTCTGATCTCAACCCACAAGTTTTCTTACTTTTACCCTTTGGATTCTCTCCCCATCCCACCGGGGGGGAGGGTGAACGAGCGGCTGTGTGGTGCTTAGTTACTGGCTGGGTTTAAACCACAACAGTTGGAGAAGACCTTTATGATTGTCGAGTCCAGCCATTAACCTAACACTGCCAAGTCCACTGCTAAACCATGTCCCTAAGTGCCACACCTACACGTCTTTTAAATACCTTCAGGGATGGGGACTCAACCAATTCCCTGGGCAGCCTGTTCCAATGCTTGATAACACTTCCTGTGAAGAAATTTTTCCTAGTATCCAATCTAAACCTCCCCTGGTGCAACTTGAGGCCATTTCCTCCTGCCCTATCACTTGTTACTCAGGAGAAGAGACCAACACCCACCTTGCTACAACCTCCTTTCAGGTAGTTGTAGAGAGCGATAAGGTCTCCCCTCAGCCTCCTCTTCTCCAGGCTAAACAACCCCAGTTCCCTCAACCCTCATAAGACTTGTTCTCCAGACCCTTCACCAGCTTTGTTGCCCTTCTTTGGACACGCTTCAGCACCTCAATGTCTTTCTTGTAGTGAGGGGCCCAAAACTGGACACAGTATTCCAGGTGTGGCCTCACCAGCGCCGAGTACAGGGGGACAATCACCTCCCTGCTCCTGCTGGCCACACCATTTCTGATACAAGCCAGGATGCTGTTGGCCTTCTTGGCCACCTGGGCACACTGCTGGCTCATGTTCAGCCGGCTATCTACCAACACCCCCCGGTCCTTTTCGGCCAGGCAGCTTTCCAGCCACTCTTCCCCAAGCCTGTAGCGTTGCATGGGGTTGTTGTGACCCAAGTGCAGGACCCAGAATTTGGCCTTGTTGAACCTCATACAGTTGGCCTTGACCCATCGATCCAGCCTGTCCAGATCCCTCTGTAGGGATCTGTCTCAAGCAGGTCAACACTCCCACCCAACTTGGTGTCATCTGCTAACTTACTGAGGGTGCACTTGATCCCCTCATCCAGATCATTGAGAAAGACATTAAACAGAACTGTCCGAAATACCGAGCCCCAGGGAACACCACTTGTGACCGGCCGCCAATTGGATTTAACTCCATTCACCACAACTCTTTGGGCCTGGCCATCCAGCCAGTTTTTTACCTAGCAAAGCGTACGCCCATACAAGCCATGAGCAGCCAGTTTCTCCAGGAGAATGCTGTGGGAAACAGTGTCAAAGGCTTTACTGAAGTCCAGGTAGACAACCTCCAAAGCCTTTCCCTCATCCACTAAGTGGGTCACCTTGTCGTAGAAGGAGATCAGGTTCGTCAAACAGGACCTGCCTTTCTCAAACCCATGCTGACTGGGCCTGATCACCTAGTTGTCCTGTCCTCATACTAATCCTCTTTTTGAAAGTGAGCCCAAAAGAGCCAATGGCTGTAGCTGATATCTAACACACTGGAGATACCAGCTCTGAGTTCTACCTTATAGAACGTTGCTAATTTTACTATAGCTTCTGTTTACTTAAAATTATATTCTGCCATCTTACATGTAACACAACGCATACACAGATCCACATAAATCAGTGGGGCTACCTGCCTGCTGAGACATTCCCAAAGAACCATTGATTTCCTAAAGTGAGTTAAGGCACCATGAAAAATTAGAAGGAAGGTGAATAAAACCTGAAAACACGTACAATTCATAAAACAGCAAATGCTAATCTAAAGGCTGTCTACCAGACATCAACTTTTTTTATTATAACGTGTTTTATAATGGCATAGTATCCAATAAAACTGCACTAGGTGATTGACAACAAGCATTGTAAAATGTCACAGATTACTAAAAAGCATAGTGGCTGCTAATTTACCTCCATCTTGTGAGTTCATGATATTCAGAGCAAACAGCATTGCATTGGAGAACGTGGTAGCCTCTTCTTTGCTTGCAAAATTCAAGCCATAGACCTGCCGTGCATCGCGCCATTGATGAAAGGTAGGTGTTGCTTGATTGTACTTCAGTCCTTTCACAATTGAGTAATTAATCACTACCTGTGATTTGAAAGAGAGGGGTGAAGATTAGAAATAGTTCTGTTTTCAGTGGGGAAAAAAACACCAAACTTTTGGTACAGGATAATTAAATTGGTAGAGGCAATTTATATAGCAGCTCCAACATGGCTCTATGGTAAGGCAGTGTGCGTTTCAGTGACAGAAGACGCACCTCTGGGCATGAGATTTACAACAGTTCAGTTCAGCCTCGGGGACTTGCAAGCTAGTTTTGCAAAATCTATTACCTGCTCATGTTTTCTACAGCACCTCTGCAGGATACAGCTGTGCAGATACTGCAGACAGGTGTCAGGAGTCAGGCCCAGCAGCTGTTGCCATCTTTTGGGGGATGATCATGCCCAATTGTCAGAAAAAGGGCTCTTGGCACTAACCCTGCCCTACAGCAGATAAATGTTTGACTCGTTGCACTGGCTCTGCTTTTCTCCTGATCACCACCAGCTTCTTATGTTGAGAGAGTTTTTTCTCTAGAATCAGATAGGCAATGACAAAACCAGACAACTAAACATTTCCTCTCCCACCTCCTCCCTTGCTGTACGTGCTAAAATTTCCAGGTAAGGGATGATTGCAGCAGAAGGGTGTTTCTGTATGTTTTGATTTAATCTGCTAAATACAATGCCTTGTTTATCCTTGGGCAGGGCACATGGGACACCCAGCTACACAGTAAACCTGACCAGAAATCTGACCAGAAACCAGTGCTAAAAGTGTAAGCTGCTCTAGCTGAAGGTGGAGAGGCAGGAGTGTCTGCTGCACCAGTAATAAGCCAGAAAGACCCATGGCAGAGACAGCACCCCTGAGATACCCATCTGTGGACTGACAACGGCGCTCTGTTGTGACACAAATTTAAGAAACAAAACGCCAACAGAAAGGATCATAATTATTCTCATAAACAGGCACAGTGAAGTTGAAAACAGAGAAGGAGTAGGAAATGGAGGCTCGCTCTCCATCAGCCCACGCAGGCTGGGGGCAGAAGGGAAGCAGGGACAGAGAAATTTAAAATTATGAGCAGCGAAAAAAATGGTTTTGAATATTTGAGATTGTCTCTACAAATGGAGTTATTTTGGCTGGAGTTTTATCAAGAGCCAGGACAATCCCACAATTTCTGGTAGTTGTTGAAAGCCAATCAGTGGAAATCCTCCACCAAACTAATTTGTATGACTCGTCTGTAAATTAGGTGAGCTGGACACTGGTATACAGGAGTAGGAAGAGGGACCTTGGTGCACGCTGTCCGGGAGCTCACTCTTAGTGCAAGTCTTACCATCCTGGACTTGGTAAAATGGGAGCAACAGCTGAAGACAAGGGAACAGAGAGCCAGTAACGAATAAATGCTGTACACAGTATTTATTGTTACAGGTGGATCCCACACACCAGAAAACCTACCAATACATATTTTTCGCAGTCTGATTGACCAGTACTTTGGAAAGTTTTTTGTTAGTACTATTGTTGCATCTAAAAAACTCCAACATATTTAATTAGATTGACAATATTTTTGCTAGATGACTGACAATTCTTCTCAATTATAAAAATAGAGTATTAAAACTAATATCAAAGATTGATTACTCCTAGCTCTGCGTTTTGAGTTTTCAGCAGATTGCCAATTTAAAATGGCAGAAAAACATTAGACGAGCACCTAATACATAAAGAGCAAATTGTTTTTCACACATTCCCATTTTTGAAGGATGACATTGTTTCATTGATATAGATAGTTAACAGATGTCTGATAACTATACTATATAAATATATTAAAAAATATGGAAACCAGCAAAGAAGCCAATACACCAGATAATTACAGATGTGCCCTATAATGCATTTACTTGCCTAAGCCAGCATTAAACAGTGACATAGCAGATAGTCTTTCAATACTTGGTCTAGCTTTAGGCATAAATTATCCTGATGGTTATTGAAGATCAGATATCTGCTCCAACTGTTGCTCTCAAACCAATATCATTACTAAGTTTCCATGTAAATGCACTGGGCAGCAATCAGACCTACACTGCTTTTTTTGTCACATTTCATAGAGAGATTCCTGACCTGTGATCCAAAGGGAGATGCAGGGCAGCCTACATTTGGTACACAGGCTCCCAAGAGTTGGTCCCCTGAAAATGGGAACCACATTGCCAATATGCTGCGCAGGAAGCCACCCACACCAACCAGAATGACGTGGAAACCATGTTGCTCCGGTCACAGCAAAGCCATGAACTCACTCTTATAGCTGACAGCTTAGACAGCCCTTTTCTCTTAAAAAATGGGACATCACTCTCATTCTACCACTGAGCACTGGGAGAACCTGTACCGATGTTGCTCATACTCCAGGATTCTCTGGAGCATTAAGTAGGCTGCCTGGATTACTAACCCAAGAGTTTAAGTCTTCCAACCACTTCGGAGTAGCTTAACCAAGGGAAGGCACAGCCAGTATCTTGGAGGAAATGTTTAGAAAGACTGTGAGCTTCTACCAGCCTTTGCAAAGTGAGTATTTCTTACCTACTAGAAGAATCTTCTGTTTCAAAGGACAGCATTATTAAAGTCCAAAGAGCACCAGATGGTGTAGCACAGTTTCATAACAAAAGACAGAAATTATAAAAGCCTATGCCAAAAACCCTTTAATAGAAGTCAGGTAAACTGTTTAAAATTTGCTTTTCCAGAACATTGACCCAAGAAACTCAGAAAATCCACTCTGTTCTGAGGGTTTGATCCCTTCAGTTGAATAAAGACAGAATTTGAATGTTGACCTTCAGTAATCATCAGGATGCCTACACATGTAATACCTGGTCTTCAAACTCAAAACAGAGAGTTTAAAACTGGGAAATGAAACACAAAATAGCCAGAGTTTCATTTTATCTCCTTTGGCTATTGTTTCTAGAAAACCGAAAAAAGAGGAGGGGTTCTCCTGCTGTTGTTAGGCATGAGTGCACAAACGTATCTTGTACAGATGGTATGGAGACTATGCAAGGCACACAATGATAAGTAAGTGCTTCAGAGCAGCAATTAAAATAAAGAAGGTCTCCCTGTTTGGAGCACAGCGTGGTGTTTTACAGGTGTTTCTAAGGGATCTTTACTCTAAAGCTTCATATGTCAGTAAGATAGCATCTGCCATGCTGAGCAGACCAACAGTTCATCTTTTCATCTTCAGTTGTAGTCTGTAATAGGTGAATTGGAGAAACTTACTGGAAATCTTGCAGAAAGAAGTAATGGATTTGTCCATAGCAAACAGTTCTTCCTATAACTCTTCACCCAGAGTTTATCTTAAAAGCTGAAACATGACATTTTATGTGCCTTTTTTCTTTTCCAACCCCTTTTTTCTTTTCCAACCCCTTTTACTATTTTTTATCTTGAAACAAAGTAGTCTTGTTACTGATATAGATGTCTGAGTTGTTTTGAATCCTGTTAGATTCTGGATTTCAATGATCTCATATGGCAAGGAGTTTCACAGACCAATTGTGCACAGTATTAATATGTTGACACCTTTCAATGTTCCCATTGCTATAATGTTAAAAACTGATTTGCTTCACTTCTACCTGGTACTCTCCTCACCCTTTCATCTCAGTTTCAAGTGTAGGCTCTTTGGGGCAGGCAGGGAATTTTGGGACCTATGAAAAGAGCTCAAAACCAAGAAGCCCTTCCCTTTGCCGACAGTCTGTAGGTTGCTGAGCTACAAATTGTCAGCAGTGATGATGGTGGTGGTTGACAGGACTCACAAGAATGGGGCTAGAAGGGATTGAGGAGGACCATATCTGAAGTGTAACCACAACCAAGATCACAGGAGGAGCTCCCACACAAGTCTTACTGCCCATACTCTTTTTTATCAAACCAGAAAAGACATTTTCTTGTTTCTCCAGAGTATGAAATTGTTCAGAAGTTCGTTATCAGCCTGGAGTCTGCCATGCTGCCAGCACTCGGACTCCTCTCATGGGGAGCAGTGGTATGATTGCTAAAAAAGGGAGGATATGTTGTAGCAGCTAAAAACTGATACAGCTGAGGCCAGATTCCTTATTTCTGTAAGCAGGCACAAACCTGACCAATTTCTAATAAGTTACAGAGGTGATTAATAGGTTCTTTATTTTTCAAAAAGCTGTCCCCGTTTCAGTTTTGGCTTACGCTCAAATGTAAAACGTCCCACCTTCCCCAAGGCCCTGTTTTTACATTCACTTCTTAGCCACATCAAGACACCAAACCCTCAGGAGATATGATTTACTTTTGACTTGCATCCTCCTCCCTGCCTATTTGTTCAGCACATGCCTTTTGCTGATGAGATCATGCTGAGCTGATATCAGTTGATGCAAAATCGTAATTTTAAACCCTCAGTTGATCAGGACTCTGAACTGGAGAGCTACCGCTTGTCAGCTAAGCCACAAAGATGGACCACTTGTATGTTTTTAGCTTTGTGAACTTCTTGCATGGTGACTAAACCTAACACACTTCACCTTTACAACAGGCTAGGTTACAATGACAGCTGGCAAGTCGCAACACAGTGGTAAACCATTTGTTTCCAACTGTTGGGCTACGAGAAAATGAAGGCTGCAAGGAAGCATCAAAGCTCATGACGTCAAGCAATTGTAATACTGATCTGGCCTTAGCTTCAAACCAGTTCTGGCCTCTGTGGCTACTTCAAAGCTTCAAAAGTCTACTTCTGGTTTTCTGAAGATTACTGCTCATGCCAGCATGAGTCTATGCAAATGTGCACATCCGTGCAGAGCAGAAAGGGGAATTCATGCACTGCTGGTCTGTAACTTAGCGCTGCTGCTGCATGCAAGCATGCGATGAGCACGTCACCCAGACACGTAAGGACAACAAGAGGTTGGGTGACCAACTCCCAGTGGTGAGAATGATGCTCAAATTCTGCCACTCTAAAAACCATGTTTCTTTTTAGACACTGTCTGCTAGAGAAGAAGATAAACACAGATAAGGTAAGCAGAGAGAAGACAGTATCATAAACTCTAACACATACATCAAAAAAGCGGTAGAAAACAGAAAGACAGCTAGACAAAGACAGCAAAAGGAGCCTACAGAAGACGACACGTGAAGAAAGAAAGAGCATGAAAGTTAAAGAGAGAGATTATTAGAGGTTTAATATAAAACAACAAAAATTTAAAGGCAAACATTAAATGCAGGCAAGGGTGAAGTCATGAAGATTACTCTAGTCTGTGCCTTGCCAAACAGTATGTAATAAAACTTAAAATTGTTCCTCCATGGTATTATTGTGCTACATATTTTAAACTAGTTTCTCAACTCTTGGAAATCGGTGTAGTTTCATTAGCTGCATTATATGCCAAATCACATATTAGCTGAAGATTGGTCCTTTTCAGAAAAATATGGGTTTCCTGGCAAAGCAACAGCCTTTACTAAAACCTCACTTTCATGTGATCTAGCACAACCTGAGAGCAAGCATGGAATGGCTTGTACAGAGAATTATTTTAACTGAAATTCATTTTTGTTCTCGTTAAATGCAAATACTTAGCTAGCCTAGCAAGCTTATGATTCCATGTGAGACTCATATAAAATATATTAAATTCTGAATCTTGAGACTTTCAGAACATTCCTTTTAATACTACTATGCTATGCTGTCTTGAATTTTTGTTTATTCATAATATTGGATTTTTGTAATCATATTTAAGGTGAATACTTTCTTTTTGACAGTTTTAAGTGACTAAAGTAACCTGTACTTTTTCATTTGTTTGAGGGAGGATTTTTAGTCTTTAAACTAGAAAAATATATTCTATCTGTTTCCTTCTGAATTGAGATGATTTTTAGATGGCATGCAGCCTCTTCATAAGTAGGAACATTTACAAGCAAATAGAATGTTACAGCTAATGCAAAACATGTTTAAAGTACAGATCAAGATTTGACTTTTTAACATATCCTACTCTTTAAATTGTATACTCTGATTAAGACAGACCTCTGGTACATAGTCTCCCTTACATATATATGTAGACTTTATGACTTGTGCCAGTTTTACACCAGTTATTCAGACCCATCTTAGATTCTAGTCACACAAAAATAATTTACATTCACCTGCTGGCTATGTAAAATAAACAGCTAGCATGGCTTGTTACAAAGCAGTACTGGCTTTCACAACTGACTAAGAAGCCACTGTATTTCACTTATTTTCAAAAATATTTTCTATTTTTCAAATGGAACTACAATAATATATTGCCTTTGCTCTACTGAGCAGGATAAAAGCAGTGGCAAAAGATAAGGCAGATGTTTCAAAAGTGCACTGCAAGGAGCTGAAAACTGATGTGCTAAAACCCCCACCTATTTCTATTCTGCTTTTCCTTTTTCAAAATGATGACTGTGTATGTGGACAGTGTAGAAAAGTCATTAACACTTCTCATAAGCAATGTGACTAGCTTTTCCAGTTGGCCCAAGCATCATTATGGCTGACAGCTGAGGGACATCATCTGCATTTCCATGAGCAGATCGGTCAATTTAACACTTGTGGCAGCTGAGAGGTGGTGGTGCCCTGGCTCCCACTCTCCAGCTTGGCTTGGCTTGGCTTGGCTTGGCTTGGCTTGCCCTGCCCCTGCCCCTGCCCGTCTCATGCTGGTGGTGGTGCTCGTCACACCTTCCCAGGAGGCAACACCACGCTCTGAAACAACAGCAAATCAATCACCCCCTCTCTTCTGATTCTTCTGCCAGGTTGAGGGCTTAAGGTGAGTGTGGGAGGTGGGCAGCTCGGGCAGGCTGGGCTGCCACCACCGTACCAGCCTCACGCTAACACACAGAGCGAGTGCCCGACTCTGAAATGTCTGCTTTAAAATGTAAATGGCATGACAGTATACTCCCCCCCCCAGTATATTTTTGTAATTTACGGTCTAAACATGACATTTGGTTACAGATGGGATGCACCACCCAGCACACCCATGAGCCAGGCTGCTGGGATCTGGTGACCGAGGACGGTCTGATCCCAGTTCTGATTATCTAAATCCCATATAACTCCTTTAATACCCAAGGAGGTCCTATGGACTTAGGCTGCTGTAAATCAGATCACAGCGTGCACCTAGGATTTTAAAATGCATTATGAGGAACTAATTACTTATCATAGCAATGTAACAATCACACTTTGCAAGACAGCAGTGCAGAACAATTGATTTATTTTTCTTTTTTATACATAGTACTAAAAATGAGCAAAAAGTAAGTTAGGGGGAGCTGAGAGCAAAACCTGCAGAATGAAATAAGACTCATTTCACAAGCAAAAATGGAGGGGGGAAAAATAACATTAAATTTTCTCTCTGACATTTACCAAAAGTTCTGTTTGCAAATAAGCAGTAATAAATTATGATACATTCTGTGCACAAAAAATTATACAAAATCTGAATGAGTGGAGTAAACAGACTCATAGGCACCTTGCAGGGAGCAGGAAATGTTGCTAGACTGCATTAAGTATAGAAGTGACGGTATCCAATGAGATCAAAGGTTAATTTACAGGAAACTCTATACAGTTACTCACTTGTTGATCTTGCAGTTTAACTCCAACTACCCTGAAGGTATTAGTGGCCGTGTTGTGGTATATGTTGATTCTGCTGAATCCCTGCTGTCCAGGTTTGATTGGCACCCATTTCTTACTGGTATCGTCATAGACCATAACTGAAGCCCGGGCTTGGCAAATACTCTGTTCACTGGAGAGCAAAAACAACAAAATCAGGAAAAAAACCAGTGAATTTTCTGCATGCTACCAAAAACATCTAAAGGAAAAGAAACCAACAGAATTTATCGGAATTACTTACAACATATGTTTTATAAGAGATCTGCTAATCCTTTGAATGCAATCTGCCTGTTAAATTAAAGCAGGCATGTATGTGTTCATCAACTTAAAAAACCTCTAGTACACTGCTGTTTTGAACTGATAATCTATTTTATATAAAAATATTAGGCCCTGAGGAATAACTTGTATTACACAAATGCTATGAAAACTGTCCAACAGTATGAATGCTCCATTTATTTTATATACCTATTGGCAAGTGAAGCCTTTCACATTTGCATGAAAACTTACCAATATTTTACAGCTTACTGGCAAAATAAACATGATATCCACAGCTGAGTTACACATTTAAAACTGGAAGCAAGCAGACCTTGAACCAAAAGCCACGTTAGGTAAACTGAAGAAATCAATTACGTTAATCCAGCTGACGCCTAATACCCAGACCCGCTGACGCACTTAGAAGTCCTGGAATACACGGTGCAAAACACAGAGGAACTCTTTTTTCCTTCTCCTAGTAGCAAAGAAAGTGTGAAAAGGGAATCCATGAATGTCTGCATTCCAGTGCTAAAGTACATAGCCATTATTTTGTATAGCATTAATAACTATTTTTCTTCCGTAGATTCACTGAAATTCATCAGTTCTTTACCTCTTGCTTGCATATTCATGACTAATACACATATACTTGATTCGTGCTAAAACACACCCTTCATATACAAGAAATGCCACTGGCAAACACTGTTGAGGTGACATGTCAATACAGATCAGGACTTCAGTTCCTGCTCTCCTGACTTCCCAGCCACTTTTCTTATACCAGAGGAGATACGAGCTCCTTATACGAAGAAAAAAATGAACCCTCCAAATTTTGGAGATTTGAGATCTTCAAATGTAACAAGGATTTTCAACAAGCAAATCTTAGGCCTAAATAAAACTGTTCGGATTTATGTCCTGCAAAAATCTTAAGTTCATGACTGTCCTATTAACTTTAGACCTATATATACTTATATATACCTCCCTTCCTTAGCCCAAGCCATATTAATTAATTTTTGGCAATGCAATATCAAGTGGTAATCCGCTTTGCACACAAATCCTTTTTTTTCCCCCTCTTGCATGTACGTCTTTGTTTTGGTTTTGCCTCAATAATGCCTCACTTGCACACAAATACACAAGAACCTCCTGGGTGGTGCTAAACCATCTCGCTGCACTGCCACCATGCCAAATTACACCACTTGTAAATTACACCAACTGCTGCAAACCCAAACCCACCCGCCCCCACCACTGTCATCACTTTCATGAAAGGGAGCACATTACTGTAAGTATTAAGAGGATCTGGGTAGATTACAGCAGCAATTTTCAATCTTTTCTGATTTGTGAGTCTCAAAAAGATTTCCAAGGCAGATGCATCCCCCATTGTACACTAAAGCATACTGACTCTGTCTGGTTTTATCAGCCACTTCGCATAGCCTCCAAGTAGCCCAGAGACCTCCTCCAGGCTGTGGGTAAGAGCTGAAAACTCTTCACAACGTTTACAGAGGGAGCAGATGCTGGCAGATATCTCCATAAAGAACAAGGTAAGAAAATCTAGAATAAATTGTATTTTTATTACATAGCATGGAAACAGCTAGAGTCTCTTACTGGAGCAATATATTCAGTTTGGAAAGACTAAACATTATTTTATTTATATTCTTCAGAATTGATAAAATCAAGCTCATCCACCAGCTGCTGTTGCTTTGTTATGCAATATACCCGGAGAACATCTGTGCCTTTGCTGATGTACTCACCCAGCAAATACCTCTCCATCCCTTTTTTTAAGGTAAGCTAATGTCTTGTGGCAGCTTCTCCGTATCTGACACTAGCAGCTGAGAGACTTGAGCTCGCTCCAGCCTGCCTAATCCTCCAACTGGTACAAGAGCTGCAGACTGGCAGCAGCAGCGGCACTGCCTGTATCCTCCCCTGCCCAGGGACGCTCCCTCAGATGGGGAGGATGGGAGAGAAATGCACCAGCAAAAAGCCAAGTACACTGGATTAGCTTTGCCATGTGGATGTGGAATGGCTAAAACTAATCTCCGGTGTGGTCCTGTGGCTGGATGGTGCCCACCTGCCTGTGCTACCAGGTGTCTCGTGCCACCTCCAGCTCCAGAGGTGGGGGGAGCATCAGCTGCCCAGAGCCACAGCAACCCCCTGCACAGTGAGCCAGCAGGCTCCCAGAAAACATGGTCCCTGGGAGAGTCACACGCAGCCAGCGTGACACCGGGTCCTTCTCCTCAGGCCTTGCCGGTCGCTACAAGCCTTGCTGTACTAAAGTAAGCAAGAGCACGCCACTGGTTTCATCAGAGCAAGTCTGGGACCCAATGTCGTCTCCATTTCAGATTAATTTTGGAACCCACAATTGCCATGTGCTCCTTAATTAGTCAATATTAATTAAATTATCCTGACTTACAACAAAGGGAATGCACCTAACCATACAGACATGAGGGCCTTACCGTGCCATTATTCGTAATGCCATATCCAGATTCCAGTGGATACAGCAACTTTGCCTTCAGACCTTGCTGCTGCTGAAAACTGCAGCAAAGAACTCCCCTACAACCTCACGATTGAAATACAGATACAGACCCCAGGAGCAATACTTAATGCATGACAACCAATTGTTACCGTAACATAAAGCAACACATCAAGCTCAATCCCTGCTCTCCCTGCAGTCAATGGAAGTTTTTCATCATTCATTTAAATGGAAACAGGATTAAGCCTGTTATCTGGCCTCTAGTGAAATAACAGAAAGGAACATAAAACAAGTACAGCACAAGGGGAATCCTTTCCTGCAAAGCACTTCATCAATCTTTCAAAACCTAAAATGCCCCCAGGGACCCACTACTAGCTTGCTGTCTCACCCTAAATGGAGGTGTAACTCTTTATGCCTGAAGACTCTTTACTGGTCCTACCCACAAAAAGCACAACTCTCCCCCTGCCACTTTAAGGGGCTTCCTGAAAACAGTCCAGAAAACGTTCCTCTCATAAAGGTCAGTGAGAATCTCTCTGTTACCCTCTGTGGAGTCCATTACTTTAAACGTAAATCAAGCAACATTGGTTTCACGAAGCTCCAGCAAAATTTTTTATTTTTGGGACCATACACCATTGACACTTATGTCAACTACACATAACAGGCAATAAATATGGGGTTTAGTCACACTATTTATTGTGCAGTCACATTCCTTCTCCATGAGAAGAGTCTGGCAGATATCAGTATTTATACACAAAGTCATGAGTGTAGTTTCTAGAACTTGCCTTATCTTCCTAAGAATACACAAAAGTTACTGAAAAATGGGTATGTGTTGGAGAAGATTCATCAAGTTTCACTTAACTTTCCAAATATTACTAATTCCCCTACTGAGTTTTTATGTTACATTAACATGCAAGTCATCAGACTCATCCACCTGGGTTTCCACCATAGGCAATTACTTGCAAAAAAGATAAAAACTGCATCATGGAGGGGTCTTAATCACAACGTTGTTCACATTTGTGCATAACATCTACTCCAATGCGCTGCAGTATGCTCTAGGGCAGATTTGAGACATCTTATTTATATGTGGAGGGGAAGGGGTTCTTCCCTTTACACCCAAATCCTAATATCCACCCCTATCTATTCTGAAAACATTGTCTCCTCAGTGCTTTACACCTGTGGGATGGCAAGCCTCTGCACCAGGACCACTTGTTCGCCTGAAGTTAAAGCAAACCCGCTTAACTTCATATCTGATAGAAGCAGACTGCACCGGGAAATCTTTTGTTCGCAGCTGGTACCTAAAATCCAGCATTCATCGTTGAGATTTATAGAATAGTGTTTCAATATTAAAAAACTATATATTAAAGAAATATATATATGTTTGCAGGCAATACTCTTTGCTTCATTTTGTGTCACCCATTTTGACCCACTGTCTTCCATCTCTTTGTTTAAGATTTGTCTTCACAAATTATCAGATTAGCTAATTTGGATTTAACCCTTCTTGAAAGGGTCAACTTTGACCATTCTTGCCCAGCCCCAGTGAGAGTGGGCAGCCAAGCACAGCGCCTGGGCTGCGTGGCATCCTTGGGCTGGCCGCACGGATTTGCTGTACCCTCCTTGCTTTGCTAGCTATGGTGTCAGCGGCACTTCCAGCCCCAAATGAGTCATGTCAGTCTTAAGGTACAGAGACTACTGCATTTGGGGAGAGCAGCTGGGGGTAGCAATGAGGCTGCACTTCGAGACAGTGCTGCAATGAAGGTGGCTTCATCCAGAAATGTCTCTCTTTCTTCTGTCTGTGCAGAACTTCAAAAATGCAGTCCTTTCTTCCTGGCTTTTAGTAAATTTATGATTACCAAGGTCTCATAGTCAAAAAAGAGCCACAAAGGAGTATGGAAAAGATAACACAGGGACTCTTAGGGAAAACATCTGTATTTTTTGTGAATTATCACTTGAGACTTAATGGGGCTTCTTGACATTACCTGGCTGACTGCAAGCAATTAAATAGGAGGAGAAAACATAGGGGGGAAATGAAATTACAGAAATTACTGTGGAGGTTGGGAGTGGGGAGCTGCAGATCAGGGAAAAGGACTTTTCACTCTGCCTGCTTCACTCTGCCTAACCCAGTGGGTTATCCAAATTTACAAGCAAAAAGCTCAGGGCGGAACCACAAAAGACCTGGCATAGAGAATAAACAGAAAAAAAGGGAGCAGATCGTAATGTTTGGAGGCACATCTTTGCTAGAGAGGCTCTGAAGGGTCTCCAAGGCTATTCTCTCCTGTCCCACGCTAAGAAAAAGAGGAGAGGCCATGCTGCACTGCTCCTTCATTGACCTGCTTTCTCTACTTACTAGGTATCTTCTTATGAATAAAACTTTTGCGGAGCCCACCTCTGAACAGTGGTGGCAGAGCCTGCTGTGGCACAGGGTTATCCCAGCCCTACCCCGGACCCCTGTCCAGCACCAGCCCACCCAGCGGGCACTGGGAGAGGTTTGAAATACTTTCTTCTAGAGCCACAGCAATGTCATAGAGCTTTTGGAGGGTCACCGAACCATGCTCACAAAAGGTGTAACAAATTACAGCAACTAATGAACCTCAGGGTTAAGCACCTAATTCTGTGGGCTCTGCTCCAGCATGCCAGCTGGACCACGAGTCTTCCACTATCCTTTATGTTTACAGACACAACTGTTTCCTTGGGGCAGAAATTCACTTTTAGCATGAACTGTGAAAGCTCCCCTGATAGAAATCAAGCTATCATGCTTTGAACATATTACAGATCTACCCTGTTTCAAGCTGCTCATGATTGTCTCACCTTCAAATGAGCTGTCTTCTGGTATTCTTACGAAATGCAAACAGCTACTTTCACAAACATTGACCTTATTTTTAATTTCTATTTCCCATCCATTTCCCTCCATGCACTATAAATTATTAATAATAAAAAAATATTTTGGACTGACCTAACCATCCTTATTGGTGACAGAAATTGTTAACACTAGTTTGCCCAATGCTTGTCCCAGCTGGGAACAAATCCTCAGCACACAGACATGTGAGATAACTCACAAGCCATTTAACACGTCTCACTGAGTCTGCCTGCAGAAAGTCACAGCTGTGTGGTTAAACCTGACGTGCAAGAAATAGATGCTGATGCTGATTTAAGAAGCCGACAGAATTCTCTCAATGTCAGCTTAAACAGCTAACATAAACACAAAATCCTGTATATGGAGATGTGTGGTCTGTGTGGTACATATCTGTGTTAACCTCAAAATTAGTAAGCTACAAGTCATATTCCTGCAGCATTTAAAGTGTACTGCAAACTTTAATGGACTAATTTGCCAAACATTTAATTGGTTCCACTACAACAAATATAACAATGACTGAGATGCAGGGAAATTGTTTCAGTAGTAATCTTTATAGGAACAGGTGGGCGTTCCTCTCAGAGAACTGGATCTACAGAACAAAAAACCTGGGAGACCCTCTGAACACAGGTCAGTCAGGTTTTCTGGGCTCATGTAGACCATATCTGAGATCTGAGCTCATTACAGGTAAAACTTGCTGTAGTGCAGTGGCTCTCCAGCCTTCCCACCAGAGATTCACCACCAGCTTTGCTCATGACCCCTTTTCTCGTTGGGAGCCTCATTTCTCCAACACAACATCAGTCATGCTTGTGACTCCTTCTGGGACCTCCTTTTTCAAAGTCTACTTCCCTCTGCAACCAAACTCACAGTCAGTGTCACCATCGTTCACCCTACCTCTGTCCTGAAGAACTGAAGAACTTAAGAACTTACTTCCTCAGCAACGCAGCAAAACCTCATAATCAAGGAACAGCATTTAGCCACTTGATCACACTAAAGGACAGTGGAAACCCATAGGGACTCTACATCCAGATAGGACCTTTTAATCCTCAGTGACATGCAGATGCCTGAGTGTTTTCTAGCAGATATTTAGAAAAATAGCAGTCACAGTTTCATATATAATATGGAGGTGCCACAAAAACTATCTCCATTTCCTTTTCTAACTCCCATTACCTGGAACCCCTTGAAAAACCAACCCATGGACCCCAGTGGTCAGAAGTCCTCAATTTGTGCTCACTCCTGGTTGCCTGCCTGTGCAGAGAAACCTCCACAACAGTGCTGCCCTTGCCACAGTCAGCCTGAAGTGAAACCCAGTTCCCAGGGGAGCTGCTATTTTTTGGTCTCCTGCTCAGCTTGTATGTATACATGGAAGGTCTGCCTTTGGTGCTGGGCTTTGGCTGCATCACCAGCAGGAGTCTTTTGCACTGAGCACCTGCTGCAGGTGCCTGGCCATCACCTTTATCCACTGTTAAACTCCAGAATCTAAACAGTTTAAGATTAAATAATTACAAGAAAATAGTACACATACAAAGCCTCCTTCATAAGCAGCTCTCAAAAAGACTGACGCTGTTAAGTAAAGTCATGACACACCTGCAAGATAAATAGATATTTTACAGAGCAGGAAATGGAAATAGTGGTACCTACAGCATTAACAAGAGTAAGATGAGCACCAGTTCACCTGCACAAGGAAGAGTATTTAAGAGTTACTCTTCTCCCTTATTACATTGGCATACCCAGTGGGAATGGCCATGCCCAGTACCCATTGCAGACATCCATTGCAGACACTTCAGCTGGAAACCAAAAAAGAGACAGTGTATGAGGCACCCAGATCTCACACTAAGCCAGGACTTTGGGAGATGAATTGCTAAATTTGGGAACATGCATGCAAACCTGGCATGACATGAGAAACTTGCATAACCTTCTGTCACCCCTCAGTGCTCCTGAGCATGGGAGAAGTGAGTAGAAATACAAAAAATAAATGAAGTATGCAAACTGATAATGCAACGGAAGAGATGTTCCACTGGGGCCTGACTGCCAGTCCAAAGCAGCTCAGTCCTCAGCACCGCCAGCGAAAGTCCGCAGAGAGCCCTGACCTCTTGTGTCCACTGTGCCACTTAAATAGCACATCTGCCAATCAGTGGAGATTTAGGGCCAGCAGAGTGGCCACAGATTGATGCCCTCGTAAGCCAGCACATCTGTTTAGTTTATGTTGCTGAAATTTTGAAACTACGTGGTAGAGTTAATTTTAACCCATCATTTTTCTCGTAGGTTTTGCAAACTGAAGCATAAGAATCTGAATGATTCTAAGGGGAACTCCAGTCATCAGTATCTCAACTCAACATCTTAAAAAAATGTTTTAAGAGAACTGCTTTGCAAAAGGCACTTCATAGCAGAAGTGTAGTGATTCAGAGAAGTGCCATTGCTGCCAGGCAGCCAGACTCCCAGAGCCATGCCATGCTCCAGGAAACTTTCCCTTCAGCTTCCACCTGCTCCAACAAGGTCTCCGTTGGAGAAACTCCATTGCTTGGTTAATCCTTTAATTCACGCAACATTTCTTTCTGCAGTGAAGTGTGGTGCACTTTCAGATTTTGCGGACCACCTTGAACATATACTTTGGGAGTTCCTAAAAATAAATATCAAGTAAATGTTTAGAAGTTGCTAAAAATAAATCAAGTAAATGGCCTGGGGAAACACTATGAACCGAATTAGTCAAAAACAGTAAAAAAGCAACTTGACTAGAACAGGTTGCTATTAATATAAACTATTTCCCTTCACCCTTCAATTACAGAAATAAAACCAAGAAGTAACTAATCTTGTAAAATATGCATTATGCAAAACCCAAAACTGAACTGTCAAGTGAAAATACATGACCGAGGGCTCTCACTCATGGGCCAGCCATATCCATATTTCAGGAGAACAATACCTTAAACCAAGTCTTTGAAAGATCATAATCATAACTAATAATCAGGAGAGGCAGACTCTTAAGCGAATACAGGAAATGAACAAAAAGGTCTTTCATTAAAGCTGGCGTTCCTTTGCCTTGGTTTCCCTTCAGTCCCAGAAGAAATGCAAATAAACCTGTGACAATTCCCCTGGAGCCAACAGAGGCAGACCAGGAATGAAGGAGGCTTGCTCCGTCAAGTCAGCCCCTCCCTCTCTGCCAGGGGATGCATATTAATGTAGCATTGCCATAAAAGCTTAATTACCATTTTATACAATTACGAATTATCCTACGAGGCTATAAACAAAATGCAGACCTTCTGCATTTATGACAATACACAGTCTCCTTCCCACCCAGTCACATTAACCCTGGTCAACAAATGCCTTGCCATCCTGCACAGTCCCAAGGTACTTACGAGCCTGCCATCGAGGAAGACCTGGTCAGGTAATCCCGCAGGAGTATACGCTCAAGTCCGGCACCTGTGCTTAAACCCAAATAGGCTATTTCACCTGATTACTGAGCAGAAGGCAAATTTGGCAGGGAGACAAGCCAGGAGTCTCTATGAAGGCTTATAACCAAAACAGGAAAGGGAAGCACTATTGAGAAAGCAGGAGGGCAGGAAGTAACAGTTACTCATACAGCAGGGGCGGGTGCTTTAAAGAAGAAATGTATTCTTTCTTTCAGCTGATTTACCGAATGAAAGTCCAAACAATATAGATTAAGATTAGATGCACCGCCTTTGCCTCATTGGTGGCATGGATATTAAAAACATTTCACTTATTTTCTCAAGGTACAGGTTCACTGTCCAAGAAAAAGAAAAGGCAAACAAACCTGAGACCCAGAAAAAAATGCTGTTACTCATTTATGGCATGGGTGTTTGCATGGTGCAGAACCAAACCCAGGGGCCCTGTCGGTACCAACGGCCCCCATCCTGCCTTGCGACCAGCCTGGCGTTGCCTGACGGGTGGCTGGGGCCAGTTCCAGCCCCAAACTTGAACTGGCACAGCACAGTGCCCAGGCTACTGCACGCTGACCCTCAGCTACCAGGGCAATACAGTTTTTGGACGGGAGCCACCTTACACCTGGCTAGCTCGGGGTCCAGCCAGAGCAAAAGCTTTTTTTCAGTTGCTCTCCAACCCCGTTGCCCTACTTGGGGCATCACCATAGATACATAAACTAAGAAACACACCTTCACAGAAGGAGGTAATTGATCAAATAGCTTATAGGACATGGGAGAAATCTCCAACATTTGAAAAACAAGACAAAATTTGCTCCATGGGGTATGTAAGCAGTGCGTGCCCTCCCTCCATCACCAGCAGCTGGGAGAGCCCCTGTTTGGCTCAGCAGCGGGCTGGCCCTCAGCCAGCTGGTACCTGGAGACAGCAAAGATGGGACTTCATCACCTCTCCCCTGCACTCCTGCCTGCCCTGGGCTAAGCCTCCCTCAGACAACATGTGGGATGTGGCTTGGAGTAACCACTGCGGAGATCACAGCCATAAAGTGGAGAATACCTTATCACGGCTTCTGCTGTAGAAAACGTGCCATCCGCCATTGCATTTCAGATAGCGAGTTCTATGTACCGTCTGGTTTTTAATTAGTGTGCCTTGCAAAACTAAGCCTCCTTGACTGTGCTGTGCCTGCAGGAGACCCCTGAAAGACTACAAGCCTTCATTTCCATCCTGCCATGAGCTGCCCACATGCGGTTTCCATGCATCCACGTTCCCGTTAAGCAGAAGGTTGGTTTTTCCCCGCAGTAACACTTCCACCCCCCTTGCTATCTCTGCAGGTTCTCATTTGCCTGCTCTGCCACTCTGTTAACTGGGCATTGCCATTTGGCTATGGCAGCAAGATGGCCTATTAACACAAATTGAAACTTTGCAAATTTAGGAATAATAATTAAAAATAATTCAGCAAAAAGAGTGGAGGTCTTGGAGAGCAGAACAGCAGATTAATACTTTAGTGCTACCTTACCTGGGGTAAAACTGCAGTGGTTTTGATGGGTTACCTCTCAGAGGTGGCAGGCCCTTGAGACAGATCATCCTTCTTTTCTCCCCATTCATTGGTTTGGCAAACTTGGCAAACACATGGATGTAAACACCCTGCAAACTCTGTCTGGTCTTCCCAGCTTCACCTCAGGGTATGGGTGCATTATGGCATGAGGAAATTAACAGCAGAGGGAAAACTAATGCCAGGGGAGCACAACCGGGAGAACTGCATGGACACTGCTGTGGTCTGGTTGCAAGTAGCGAAAGCTGCGGTTTTCTTCCTGTTTTCACATGACATTATCTTTGGGGGGGGTTTTGTCAGAGTGCTCACAAGTTCTCTTAACGTGTCTAAATATGTCACCTGTTATCTGTGATCACACAAACATGGACAGTGCAAATACAAAGAGCAAACAACTGCAGAATAAACCCACTGCACGTTCAGAGATCCCAACTACCTCTCCCTACCTCTGGCCATCACAAGCTCTCCCTGCCTGACAACTTCACATCCTTTACCTTAACAGCACTTTTTAACACACGTTGCTTAAGAAAATACTTCTCCCATGGCATTACTTGAGCCACCCCATGATGTGATCCCAGGAAGATAGTGCAGGATCAGCATGTGGAAGGGGATAGGAAGGTTCGCACCCACTTGTGTGTCACTGAAGTATTTTGCTGAGCTACTTTGTGCCCACCCAGGCATTACACAAACCAGGAACAGACCTGTTACCTAATTTGAACCCAGTCCCCTAAAGTGCAATGCAAATAAACTATCTCCCTCCTGTAAACCATTGCACAAGATCTTATCTTTCTCACCGACTTTGACCCCTTTTGCCCATATGCCCAAACTCAACCTGGAGCAGCCGTGGTGCCCAGGTAACCTCTGAAAGCACCCCACAAATGGCGGAGCTGCTCAGTTCTTGAAGACCTGCTGAAAACACAGCAGGAACCCGTGATTTTATCATAGAGGCAGCATGTAGCATCCCATGCACATGGGCTGTCTCTGGGAGTCGGCAGCAGAGGCTCTGTAGTCTCCACTAGTAAGAGCAAAATCTGCAGTTCCCTGAGGAAACCAGTCCTCAGGAGATGACACAATCCCTCACATCCTTGCAGTGGTTTCAGAGTGCAACACACATGTGAATAACCTTAGATCCCCATTTGATATAGCAAGAAGAGAGGAGTGTAAGAAATAGGCTGAATTTGGCAAGGCACACAAGCTACGCAAACACTTCAGTGCAGTTTCTGTTGGGGAGCAAGGGCTACAAATGCCACTCTACCTGAGCAGAGGAGCAGAGTGCTTTTCAAGTTCACTGCTTTTCCTGTTATAAAAGATTGCTTCCATGGTCCAACTGAAAGACCTGTAGAAACTATTGGTGAAATGGCACCTAGTAAAAACACGAGTGTCAAAACCTGATTGATCTCACGGTTGGTAGTGCATCACCCATTCAGCTGCAGCTTCTGATTCCTCTGCAGTAAATATCTGTATGACTGAAGGGTTTCAGTTTTCAACTGATGGGGCAAGTTAAAAACCCAACCAGAAATAAAGTTCTCACTGACATTTAAGCAAAGCTTTTTTGGTTGTGTCTTTCTTCTGTTTAATGAAATATTTTATTATCACTTTTCTGGGATTTCACTTTGGCTGCATTTTCCTGATACTACACCTTTTTCCTTTGAGATCTGGGGGATTTTGGGCACTACCTTGTTTCATTCAAAATATCCTGCTTTTCATTAATTTAAAACTTGACTTTGTTTGGAGTCAAGTGGTAGTTCCTCTGTATAGCTCATATAGTGCTTACACTATTATTGTAGAGTTTGTCCATGTAAACAGTACTTTACTGCATGTATTAGAAAAGAAGGACATCATAACCTGAAAAATGGAACTCAGACTCAAAACACCAAGTGCCCAGCTCAGCCACACTGGCTCCACTGTTCTAGGCAGAGGGATGCAGGAAGACGGACTAAGGAAAGCTCTGAGCAGCCTTTTTATTTCTGTTTTTATGTGTCTGGGATAGATACAGTCACTGATTTCAGGGGAAGGAGACAGCACTTAATTGCCAGAATAGTCCTCCTGCTAAACCAAGCAGATATGATTCTCCTTATATGCAAATATCAACTACAATAATAACAGCCAGAATAATCTGATTTTAAAGATTTGGTTCTCCTGGACACAAACACCTTCGAGCACACCTGAAAACTCCCAGCCTCCCCCCAACTCCTGCTAGCACTGTGCATGCCCAAGGCATAGCAAAGAGCAGGTCACCACTGACACATCCAATGTCACGCTGGGAAACAGTGACAGCGAGTGGGACAAAGCCCAGCGCTGCCTCTCAGTGCTCTTGTCATAAGCCAAATTAATTTCATTAAGCACTACAGCGTACATGCCAGCAGAAGTGCCTCTAATCACCCCTTTGCATTGCTAAAATGCCTCCATGGCCCTGGACTAGAAAGGGAGCACTTAGAAGGAAACAGCACTCTGGGACAAATGGTAAATAAGACCGAGTAACTGATTTCTGTCCGGTCCTCACAAAGGACCGTATGCTCAGTAAACAGATTATTTCAGTCATGTGTTGAGATCTGTGTGAGAAGATCAGGATTCCTGAACACAGAAGCAAAGCTTTAGTTGCAATTATGTGAATATTCCCATAGGTTTCTGAGCAGCACATTTGCTGGCCACGTACTAGGCTTGCATTTTCCAAGGACATCCAAGTAATGTATTCTCTTTCTTTTGGAGAGTTTCATTACCAGATGAAACATGATTTGTACAAGACAATAATGTTACACATTTTCAATCCTTAGAGCTACAGACTGAAACCAGAAAGATGAGTGTCTCAGCCTCGAAATGACTCATCTCCAAATACAAAACCCAGTTAATTTTTAAGAATGAAACGACGATGCAATGTAGAATGTGTTGTGTATACTCTAAAAAGACTATTACAATCATAATACAAAAATAAAACTGTAACCATCTAAGAGCTATTTGAAGTCAGACATGATTAAAACATCTTTTTCTTAATAAGTATATATCCACACCTTCCAAATAACTTTTTATGCATGTATATGTGTTGTTTTTAATTCAGTGTTACTCCAAAAAGGCATCTTATTATACTGCACAAAATTCAAAATTTGCATATGGCAATGTCTTTCATTTAATGACCTCATGATTAAGAAATCTGAACGTTCACCCTGAAATTGTACACTCAAATTTCATAAACTATAAGAAAATTTTATGAATATATGCACAAATGCTACACAACAGCATACAAAATATGCTGTTATATATTCAGATTTGCAAAACTAATTTCACAGCTGTTAATAGTCTTTGATTGTAAGACATTTCCTCATACACTGAGATTTGCAACTGCTAAACATGCTGATGAGACAAAAAAAATTCCTCATCCTCAGAAAGTTTAACCCTGTACGTTAATATATGCTATTGCTTGCTCAAATCTTTTTTTCATGCTCCTCACTCATTTTAAAGGAGCAGTAGAGACACTGGATAGCAGACTAGAATATACTTATTTAGTATTACAAGAGTTAAAAATGTGCAACGAGGTAAGGTGCCAACTGCCACTTTGACAGCAAAACAATTGTTCCGGCACTGAGCATATTTTACAAATGAGAGTCTTCTTGAGACTATTAATTTAGGATGCAATCCTATCACTGCTGAGGTCCAAGGAAGTTTTGCCATGGTCTTAAAAGAGACAAGGCTTTGGTGTAGATCCATTCAAGTAGTGATAAATAAACATATGACAGAAAAAAAATATACCAAATCTTTTCAAGAAACTGAGTTATGCAAGATTTGGGGCCCCCTATTTTTTCCTGCTGGAAAGCCCCTGACCCTCAATTCATGCAGCGCACTTTCCTAAGATGATTTAGATGATTTAATCTCTGCCCCCTCACTCCGCAGAGGGAACAGTCAGGACTCACCTGTTTTCAAGGGGACTGTCTATTTTGGCTGATGCAAACAGCTTAGGTATTGCATTAAGGAAATAACTGTATCGCAAAGAATTAACTCTGTGGCTGCCTTCAATTTTCCTCTCTATAAACTGTGATGAGCAATGGGCAGTAAGCCCAGACCCCACGTTAAGCAGCATGGAACAAGTTATAGACCATATGGAGGGAAATAAACTGCCACTTCATACATAGGGTATCTATAATGCTTTTTTGCTTGAATCAGCTAATTGCACATCCCCAAATTAGCACATTTATAACAAATGGAGCGTTATGATATCATGGGAAATTTATTTAATATGATCAAAGTTTGCCAGAAAAAGTTCCCCTGAAAGTATGAAAGTACTTCAGAGTCCTGAGTGCCTGAGACATTTTACAGTCCTTATTAAACAAACATTTCCATATTGTTTCATGGCAGCCAGTGGTGCAAAGGACCGTATCTTCTAGGCCTCCATGTCAGCAATCTCACTGCAGCCACCAGCAGAGCCATCTCCCTGCTGCAGGCAGAAGGCACCTCCTTGCTTATAGTTAGAACCAGCCACACCACCCACACCTGCTCCAGCAGCAGGTAAGGGTCCGTTACTGCTCCCATCAGTAGCCTCAGATAAGGCTTATCAACTCCTGTCTTTTCCAGAGCCTGAGAATTAAAGAGTAGAGACTGTTACAAACCCTCTTCTGTACTGCAGATTTTAGGAGGTGTACTTAGCTTTTCCACATAACTTTTTTTTTAATGTTAAAACAAATCAATGACCTTGATCTAAAGAGCCATTAGCAATGGTCTGAGTGTCAATATAAAGCTACTTGGGGTATCAGCTGAAAAACATTCTTATAATGACACCAAGCATATGCTATCCCCCAACATTACTCCACAGCAGGTGTGTTTTCACTTTCAGCTTGCGTTTTTCCTTAGACTTTAGTAAACAGATTATCGCAAGTGGTTTCAGCAGCTGTAGGCAGTGGTCATTTGAACTGCATACCTTATTTTTCATAGCTCCTAAATTATGGGGAGGTCTTATAAATTTCTGGGGTTTTGTTTTGAAACAAGAAATACCAGCTTCAACATAGTCTCGAAGAGGGATTAGGAACTTCTCGCTCATTTCTAGTACTAACCTTTGTTATTTAATGCCATCCACTGCTAAGTAACGTAATTCAAACATCATGTTTTACTGAGCAGGTAAGATATTTGCATCATGAGACACCTCTATAGCATGTTATGGGCACCATAACTCAGTGGAAGTTTTTATCATAAGCCTTTTAGAGGCACATGGATGGGTGAGGTACAGCCTAGTAGGTGTGAAGATAAGGACAGGTTTTCTGATGTAAGGGATGCTGGAGTGAAGAGAACACGTGTAAAAATAGCTTAAGAGATTGGAGGGGAAGAAGCTGACAAAAAATGATCAGAAAAGACATTGAACTGTATTTTTATTACTTGCAGTTCTCTGAAGGCATGTGCCTGCCTGATGTTCAGTTTGCCGTACTGAGAACATTTGGTATTCATTGGGAAAACACTTTTCAAGACAGCAACACCATTCTTCAAAAGCCAGGGCCCAAAGCACAATAGTGAAGTTTAGACTGTGCTGTGCAGGACAGCTGGAAAAGCTGGCGATCTGTACTGCTTAGGGAAGTAAGATGTGCTAGGATGGCATCTGCTGAGGTTATAGAAGGATGAGAGACTAGGTTCACACCAAGATGAAGAATGCCTGGCCCCGTTTCTATGCTTGTTTCTGGTATTTGTGCTTCTCAGAATAGGACAGGTTGGAAATTGTAGTTGACTTATGGACACAGGGAAACTTCAACTTGCAGAAGGATCCCTGGAGGTGAAATGGGTACAGTCAGCAGTTTGTCACGTCAACTCACCACCTTTCATTACCATTTAACTCAATGTGGAGTGGACAGACAGGGAAGCTCTCTCCTGTAACAACAGTAGAGCATCCATATTGCTTTTCCACTTTTTCCATATCTTATAGTAGATAAGTAGTATTTCTTACAATAATCCCTTATAACATTAACAGGAAGCTGAGCTAGTTTTGCATGACTCGATACCTGCTCCATTCTTGCTGAAGTTGGTGGAAAAACTCCCATTAGCAATTTCAGCTGCAGCAGAAACAAGGTAAATTACACTAGGCTATTGGAGCCTCATCTTAAATCCTGTGTCTGCGCTTATGGGCAATGAATGTGGCCTCCACGTTTGCAGATATGCTTCAGCTAGGAAGAATAACAAATTACGCCTGGGCACAAACAACAGTCTGTACAACTGAGACATAGTATGTATTTAGACTAAGTATCTTCATTCTGATAAAAAGTGAACATGGCAGGTCTAATCATTTGTAGCTTTCAATCATGGAAAAGGTACAGCCCTGTTCAAGGTGGGCACAAAATAGCATGAAATGTAAATAAACTGTACTAAAAAATCTGTATATTAACATGCTGTAATCAGCGGGGGGGGGGGTGTCCCCTAAATTTCACAAGAAGAATAATTTTCAGATTATTTTAGTAAAAATAAACACAAGGAGAGCTAGTGAATGGAGATGTGCAGCAAGCAAATCCTTTGTCCAAAACTACTGACAGTACTTAAAAAACCAAAAAGTATCCTGGCAGTCCATTCCTTTCCCTGCCTTCCTCCCTTCCATTATTTCTTGGCAAAGATTTGTCCCCATTGCCTGGCAGATAAAAATATTTCATGAGTGCCAAAACTGAAACAGGATCCCTGAGCACATTTGTGCACCAGACTTGTTTGCGTGCAATGTTTGGGATTATGCAATATGACTATGTATTTTTCTAAATCAAAGCTGCACATTGTTTGCAATGCACAAGACACTAAAGAGGAAAGGAAAGACTACTTTGAATAACTGCAGAAGTATTCTTGCTTTCCCATGATTTGTACCCTTTTTCTCCCTAGCAACCTTCCTCACCGCTTCTAAAATGATGTTCTTGACTCTGAAGTGTCCCCTGTGACATTCCCATCACGCAGAGACACCACACAGTCACACTTCTCAGGAGTTATGTGTCTACTAAATGGCCAGCTACACAACACGTGTACACAACACTCAGGTTGGCAGCAAGCAGCTGGTCAAGCAGACCATGTGTTGCCTTCACCTTGGGAAGGGCTCCAGTTTCAATCACTCTCCTCTCCATCCACTTGCTGAGTCTCACAAACCAGTGACTTTTAGTCCTCTGTCAAACTAGGCTGACACTTCTGAGTCTACTGGTCAGCTACTGGGAAGGTGGTAGAGAGAAGGAAAAGGATGGGACAGACAGAAAGGTGAAGCAACTGCATAAGCCTTATTTCCTTAGCAAAACAAGCTAAAGAGAAGTTGGTAGTGAGTGTCACCAAAAGAATCACTGCTCACCTCCACCAGTGCCCTCACAAGGTCCTCCATCTGCAGCCACCAACCGCCAAAAGCCTCTGCAATGGCATGCACAGTCCCTTTTAAAGTCAGATTCAGGCTATTGCCAAATACAGTATTATTTCACTGCCGATGTTTATAGGTAATAGTATCTCCAGGACTAAACTTCTACTGAAAGCACTTCAGGCAGTAAATTTAGGCATTTTGGCTACACGTAGCCTGTTGCTGATTTCATTACACCTTATGAAAGCAATCCCCTGTAACAACAAAACCTGAAGGTGCAAAAAGGCTGGAAAGCGATCGCAAAGGATGCACTGAGACCAGCATGAGGAATGACCATCATCAATCTTGCACGCCATGTCACAGGTTTTGGAGTTGCCATGAAGTTACTTGTGTCCACAACACGGAGAAGACATTCCTATGGTTTGTGGCAATTTTCACAAGTCAGAGTTGACAAAGATTCTTCCACATTTCTTGCAGATGAGCTAAAAAGTCACTTTAACAATGGTCTACAAACTTTCTTGACTGCACACCCCATTAGTGAAAATCTTTACGCGTCCCAATATATATTTATTTATAAATTATATACATGTACTACTGAAGTTCTAAAATCTTCTTCCCGTACCCCAGTGGATTGTCTCATGCACACTTCACTTTGGAGACCATTGCACGAGAAGATGACAAATAATACAGACCCTTGTCTGAGCCCCAAAAGGAAGCAGATCTAGTAAAATGTCAAGATTTTTTGAAGCAGCATCCTTTACTTCTACTGAGCCACAGTGTCCAGCAGAGAGAAATGTATCATGACTGGAAAATTGCTGAGGAAAAAAAAAAAGCCCACGAACACAAAAAAAACCCAACCCTAAGGCAAAGCAATTTTCAGTAAGATTTCCAAAACTGCATACTAGAAATTTAAGTCCTTCTGCCAATCTGGAAAGGCATAATGATTTAAAAGAAGGAGGACGGAATGAGTTTTTCTCAAGTTAATGTTGATTAAGAAGAATAAAGAACCAAATCACCTTTCAATAACCATGAGAAATGGAAGACTCAGTTATTCTGGTGTGCTGAGCTGTAAAAAGACCATATAAATACTTTTGACTTCAAATCTGCACTTGGTAAGTAATAGCAAACACAGTTACACCTCATAAGGGTGAAAGTTCTTTATAGTTCCTGTATTCCCCATCTTGTCCCTTCCTTCTTATAGGAATTAGAGACTTTTTCCAAAAGTCTAACTTTCTAGTTCTCTGGTAATTTTTTACTGCCTGAAACATGTAAGTTTTTTGTCAGCACTTCAGACAGACTTGTCAAAAGATAACCCTCCCACCTGAAGTTTAACATAAAAGTTTTGCCCTTGAGCCATTATACAGATTAGGAGTGTTCAACAGCCTATGATGTCAAGACATGCTTTTCATAATAGCACTCTGCTTTTATTATAACAGCACTAAAATATTTAGAACTGTTCTTTTGCATAACTGATACAATGTTTTGAAAAAAAAATAAATAAAAAGACAACCGAAAATCACTCACAAGTCAACAAATTACAGAAAGGAGAGATGGACGCAGACAACAGGGCAAGTTTCAAAAGTAATTCAACTCTCCTTTCATGCTAATGCCTTTCTGAGCTTTCTAAAGCTCCACCATGTCCCAAGATAACAAATTCAGGAGGGCTGAGATGAGGTGGTGGAGGATTTCTAAGAAGGAGCAACAAACCACCTCTTCCGCTTGGCCGGTGTTAAGGCAGCCCAGCCTCTACAGTAATGCTAATAGCCCCAGCCAGGTGGGATCAAAAGGCAAATTCTTCTTTCAGGTGCAGCAACCATTATTTCTCAACCCCAATAAGAATATGGAAATCAGCATCTAAAGCTGTATTATGATTAAACTGTTAATTAAAAAAAAAACCCACAAGACTTTTGAAAGATTTAATAAATTGCTATAACCTCCAACCTCTTCCCCTACATCCATGCTGGCTTCTCTCTACACCCTGAAGAGCTTACCAAAATCAAAATTGATGCATAAACCTTCAGTCAGTTCACAGCAGGATCTCTCACAGTGAACTTTATAATTGGTGTGTTATCAGCTAAGCAATGTTACAGCGTTATTTGGTCTGCTGAAACCAACTCCCCAAAGTGCAAACAGAATACAAATCAGGCAAAGCTCTGAATTGTCTCTTGGGCTGCATACTCAGTTTAGGCGGTTACAGCTTAATGGGTAAAACAGTGACCTCCGAGACCCCTATTCAAATCCTGCTTGTGTTCCTGTGACGGGCGCTGGAACTGGGTTAGGGAGCATTAGTTTCAAAGAACCATTTTCCTAAGTACTGTCTGCATTTTTTTGCCATGAGCCTTTTCTCTTCAATATTTCTGCCTGCCTTGCCTGTCTCATCTCTTTCTGCTTAGGCTGACTGGCTTCTAACATCCAGACAATGGTCCTTATTTACTTAATAATACCACCACAGCTGGAACTCAGACTGTGGATTTGAAGAACGCTCTTCTGAAAGACGTGATGTGTGAAAACAAAACTTCCCTGCCTCGCTCTGAAGGTTATGGTAGCCTGCGCAGGGAAAGGTTTCCAGCTTCCAGCTTGGTGTTACGCAGCTAGTGGACTCTCTATCATTTGTCTGGTTTTCCATCCCTCCCCCGTATCTTTTCCAGATAGAGGCGTTTTGCTCTTCAGAACTCCTCCCGCCTGCCCCAGAACAAGAGAGAAAGGAAAACAGAATAAAACAACAGCTATTAATTGGTGCGCCATATGCCTCATTGCTCCCAGTCTCTCGCTTCCACTGCCACTTAGTTAGGTTCACACTGTTTTGAAAATGAGAATAAGAATAAAACCTGCTAATACATGACATTTTCCACATCTTTCTTTCTATGCAGGCTCTCTTGGTCCATGACATGCCTGAGGCAGGTACCGCCAGTTCTTGCCATGCACTCTGCTGTGCTACTGCTGCCAAGATCACTGCCCAGCTCTGACTGCAGTCTCAAGTCACTGCAGTATTTAATAGAAACCACAAAAAACCAGGCAGAATACTGTTCACTCAGCAGTTTGTACATCCACACCCAGCAAACTGGCTGTGGCAGCTGTGGGACCTACCATTCCCTGCTACACCAGTACCATGCTTGCTTTGCTAGCTGGTGCTGGGTGAACTGAAAAACCCTTTGATGAGTATGAGGTTCATAAAAGAGAGAGGTTTGTTGCAAATTCCATTTTCCTGGTGCTACCAGTATCCCTTCAAGACAGGTTTTGAGCACCAGTCTCTTCAAACCTAGCATCATCCAGGGCGATCTCAGTCACGTGCCAAAAACAAGACTCACACTTTATGTGCATCTATACTTGTCTCAGATCACAGATGCTGCACAACATGCAACTCAGTGGATGGAGCCCCTTTGTGCTGAGCTGCAGGAGTCACAGGCAGAGCTGAGCTGCAGAGCTCTTCACGGGCAGGCTGGAAATGGTGGAGTACCTGCTCCACCACAGCAACGTCTGCATCTCCAAAGAGGGGAGGCAGACCATGGTTTTATCAGAAGGAATTAACAGTGACCTCTTGATTTAATTAGTTGCATAAACTCACAAAAGGAAAAAAATAGTATGATGGAAACCCTTGGAGGTCTCTGGGAAGTGAGTGTGCTCTGCTGGGATGGGAGCTCTCTGAAACCGAGGTATGAGGGCAAAGTCCCTCTGAAGGGACCACGACACCAAAGAGCCAGGAAGCAGAAGGCTGGCTGAATGGTAGGAGAGAATGAGAGGGGTTTTGTAGATTTACATTTCCCTTCACTTTTTCATCTGTACACTTTATAAACATTTGCAAATGTATCATCCACTTCAGATGTTACAAATAAGTACCATCCGTTACATTTTGTCATAACCCAGTTTGAGAGAAGGTTAGTTTCCAGGTACCAGACTAATATTATGGCATTTCTCAAGCAAAATTGTGTCTCTGTTTATAACTGTGATGCTCTAATGAGCACCCAGCTCATTATAATAAAGGATAACACTGTGTGCAATGAAGTGTGCCTTCAGAGATAGTGCATGGAGCAGTGTGAGAGCCAGCACTGCAGGGCGAGGGAGAGAAAGAAATGCCTCCTCCCAAGTAGGGCTACCAGCAAATAACCAGGGTAGAGCCGGTGGGGGTAACACGGTATCTTCAGTGTGAGCTGCGGAGACTCATGTTTCCAAAACAGCAGAGCTTCCCAACTCATTCCTAAAGGTACTGGCCAACTTAGTAGCCATCCATGACCCTCTCTGTGTCTCCTTCATTCAGAGGCGCAGAGAGCATCACTTGACCAAGAGCCAGAATAGCCCACAGGCCATACTTGTACAGAGCCAGTATGAGCCGAACTATTTATGCAAACGAAGAAACGGGTTATACTTATGCATGGTCTCCATGTAGGGCTTGTTTTACACACAAACAACAGCCAAAAATTATTTTATCCTTTTCATTTACAATATTTTGGTGCATATATAAGGACATTCTTATTCTGAAAAAAAAAAATAAGGAAATAGTACCCCTTGGACCTTCAACTTATATTCAATAAGAAGTCAAAAACCTAACTGAAAGACATCAGTTGATAGGTCTGTCCTGCAGTAATGAAAACAAATTAAGCCCAATTCAGTTATTTCAGTTCTATTTGTTTTTTAGTGGTAAGACTGGGATTTCTAAAGATACCTCAGGTAGTTAGGTACCCCTCTGAAATCCAAGGGTGACTGGGTACCTGGTATTCTCTGTCTGAGCTGCTTTAGAGGAGCAGTGTTTATGCTGGAAGTGTGTTGGATGGTTTAATTCCAGCCTACTGAAGAGCAGCCTCCAGGTCATAGATCTGCTGCAGCTAATTTGGCAGAAGCAGCACTGTCTCTTCAGAGAAGAGCAACATAAATCTGCAAATACAGCTTCTGTCTGGGGGAATAAACAGCTTTAATTTGCTGTAGAATGACAGTCACTGAGCAAACGCAAAAAAAAAAACCAAAACCCCACCAAAAAAACCCCATGGTAATAAAGTGCAGATCCTCCAAAAACCATCCGCCTGAGACAAGCAGGAGGTGCTCACCAGTGCCGATGCTTTACAAGGCTTTGGGTACACTGTGTGGCCCAGGACAGGTTAGAGGAGGGATGATGGATTACTATCCTTTGTGCTCTCCATGTGCTTCAGGTTTGCTCGGGGGTACAGGCAAATGCGCACATAATCTGCACGGAGTTACCTGCACCCACCCTGATCCATGTGCAGGCACATGTCATTGTAGGGAAGGGGAAACAGGCAGGGGAAAGGAAGCACAAGTGTTTGTGACAAATGCTAATGAGAACATGAAACAGAGAAACCAGACCCAAACCATCCATGTCCATCTCTCCTAGGCACTCTTCTTCAATGTGCTTTTCTTTAAGGAGGAAAGATGACTGTGACCTCCTGTCTACTGCTGGCACTCTCCTTCCAGAGAAACCACTAGCAGGATTAAAGTGTGTACAGTAGCTCATGCCTGTGTTAGCTCATTTGACTATTACTTACTCTAATAAAAAATCCTGCAGTTCTGAAATCTGAGAATTTCCACTAGAGACTCACCAACTACTTACCCACCAAAACCCAAGATCTCAGAAATAAAAAATATATTTTAAAAAATGTTAAAAATTATTTAAAAATTAAAAAATGCTAAACCCAATGCCTAGTTTAAAATAATTTTCAATCTATTTCCATAATGCTACAAGCAATTTCAGTTAGCAAGACGTGTAGTGCATTGAAAGAGAAGCAATCAAAGACATTGTCAGAAAAACAAATAGGATAAACTGTAAATAGCAATCACATCTTTCAGATCTTCAAGATGGGCACCACTGGTTTCTTTGTCTTAAATGGAAGACTTATCATTATGGAAAAGATGCTAAATTCTACTTAAAAACAAATCAGAAAAAGCCAAAACCAAACTGGTACCTCCAGTAGAGTACCCAAACGAGGATGATCATGGCAATTTTGCTTTGCATCAGTTAACAGAAAATAGTTTTAAGGGATAGCACTATATTTCTTGACCTTCATAAGTTTTTACAGCTTACAGTACTATTATCATTTAAACTGTCTCTGGGAACAGACATTCAAGCATTTGTGTTTAAATAAAACCAAATCAATGTACACCCCTCATGCAGGTCAGACCTGCAGTGAGCTGGGATTGCTGAGGAACGTTTGCTTTGCAGCTCAGGCAGAGAGTTGAATAGGTTGAGGGAGAATCTCTTCTATGTATTTCTCTTTCTGCAGTAAGCAAAAATGCCCCACTCTGAAAAAACGGCATTTGTAGGTTGTCACAGGATAAAACAAACCTTAAAAAAATAAATCAAGCTTAACAAAGGGGCTGCTTCTTCACATGGCTAATGGCTCAGGTTCCTCTACAGACAAAGACGCTGTTTGACCTAGTGCTCTAATTAGAGTAGTAGTGATGTTGACATTTGTGTTGTATAAAGCAGACATGTTAACAGCCAGAGGGAAAGCTGTCAGTGCCTCTAAAGATCACAGCATTCATGGCGATGCATGATGCAGCCTTTAAATATTCAAATAATCAAGTCAATGCTTAACTTCCTTTACTGATAACAAATCGGGGAAAAAAAAAAAAAACAAACAGAAAAGTACCCCAACTTCAGTTAGAGTTAATGCTGAAAGATTAACAGGTAATACATCAATCAGTTTTACTCTGCTGAGAATAGTATTTCCTTCCAGATTGTATGTAATCCAGTTTTGCCAGGAAGAAACACAAGCAATTCATACTTTCTGGTTTTTTCACTTACTGTTAAAATAATAACCACCAGAGACTGTGGTTCATACATTTGTATGTGTCAAGTTCACCTAAGCATGAAAACAGATACCTCTTCTCATTTATAAATACACAAAATGAGTTTTAATTTAACTGATCTATTGCATCATATTCCCTTGACATGAGCCGCACCATTGCTACAGACGGGCACTTCACGTTTTACATATCAAAATCCCTGCATATATCCTCTCTTTGCAGTGCCCAAGTATCCTGGAACGATGGAGAGCCTTTAATGCTGCAGCTCAATTAGCTCCAACCCACCCTCAGATTTTTTTCCCAACATGTGATGTTCTCAAGTCCATTTTTACCCAAGGCAAAGCTGAACATTAAGTACAACAGACCAACAGGAGGTTTCGTACTGCAGTCGAAGACCAAAACTCTCCATTCCCACCTCCTGTATCCCGAGGAAAGAGGTCTCCCACAAGTGCAGAGATGGAGAGAGGCTCAGCCTCACTCATTACATCCCATGACATGCTGCTGGCTCGACACAACCCACCCTGGACACTTTTAGAGCCTGTTTTGTAATTAATCTCTGTAAGTGGATAATTGAATCATTAAGCTGAATTAGAGCAATACAATAATGCATAAACCAAAAATGTAACTCTTATTTATCTCACTGTTCAGTCCAGCCTTCAAAAACACCGCAATGCGATTGCTACTGTCAATGACTTCTGAAGGAAACAATTTAACCTAGTAGGCACCATACTGTCCAAGCTTAAAAAAAAAATAAGAAAAAAGACCTTTACAATTATATGTCTTTTTGTTTATATGTAGATTGCACCAAATGCCTCCCATTCCTTTACTAACGCTTTCAATTTTTTCCCCAGCTTTTTAAGACTGTTCCACTTCCCTTTGCATGGCATCCCATGTGGCCAGCACTGCTCTAAGGGAAGGCATGTGAAGCTCATCTGTCTTCCCCATACAGCTCCAAACACAGCACATAGACGTGTATATATGAAAGGTAATGAGATCTTAAAACACATTATGGTGAAGGGATCTTTGAGCCTGCAAACATGCTTGGAGGGTAGACTATGAGGAGACGCTCCCTCTGAGCGGCAGCAAAGTTTTGGGTTGCTTCAGTACAGTAAAATCTGTACCTTGTTTGTTGATAACCAAGAAAAATCAAGCCTGAAATGACACTCGTACAAAAAAGATAAAGAAACGGGGCCACAGTATGCTATACATCACAGCAGGGGAGGGAAAGTTAAGTTCGTGTCATTCGCTCTTGGCTGCACAAGTGCTGCTCTTCCCTATTGATCTCCACAGTAACTGTGAGTAGCCACAGAAAGCCATTTCCACCGCCAGCGCTTTCCAGAAGCAGTTTTGCTGTTTACAATACCTTGGGGAAAAAGACAGAGGAATGCGGAGGAAGGAAGGAGATTCTTCTCCCTCAAATTCGTTTTATACTGACAGAAATCCATTGATCTTGTAGGAGGTTTTTTTCTCATTTGCAAGGACATATCCTTCCATTCCCCGAAATTCCCTGCTCCAAAAATTAGACCATTTAATCATAAACTGGGGCACTAGAAGCAGATACAACAAACACCAGAGGAAAGGGCAGACACATGCGTGGCAGAGGCAAGACACAAGGCCACAGCAGACGGTTTGCAGTTAGCACTGGGCAAGAGAAGGGGGCCGAGGCAGGTGATGTGGAAGGTACATCAGCATTAAAGGGGAGATGCTGCCCCGCATAAGAAGTGACCCAAGAAGGATGAGTTCAGAAATGCAAAGCTCCTGCTGCTGTCCCTGGAATCACTCATCTCCTGCTCACAGACAAAGGTCTAAGAACTAAGCTGAGACCCTGTCTTTGGAGAAGGGGCCAAAAGCAACAATCGTTTTGGCTCCAGTAGGGAGAAGATTTGGGTAGAAGACTGCAGATGAATATTGCAATGGAGAAACTAAGGATGGTGTAAACACCTTCCCTGAGCATTTCCAGGGAGCAGCCCATGAGAGGACAGAATCGGCCCATATAAGGCCATCATGCACAATTCAGTTAGGGCATTTAGACCGTGTTATGGTGGCATTCAAAGTCCTATACCCACCTCCCACATGCCACCGGTCAATTTGTCATAGCATGGGAGATGCCTCTTCTTTTCCACCACATCCTCCTTTTTTCAGGAGGAAAGCAGCTTTGCCACAGCAGGCTCAGAGCTAGCAAAGGAACAAGCTATATTTATCCTAGAACATTTGCAACTCCTGCTGGATCTAGAACATACCATGGTAAAGAGAAACAGACGCTATTTTCCAGTATTGCTGTTAGCACTTGCACAAACCAAGTGTTATAAAACAGCATCTGACGTGACAGTGCTTTACATAGTCCCTGCAGGGACAAACCACCACCTGGAAGAAAACAGGGAGGAATCAGGCCCTTTACTAATAGGAGGCCCAAAAGACCCATATTTCAGTGAGAAAGTTTTGCAAATTCATGGTAGTAATTTATACTCTGTCTCCTCTTTATCTGTTTAGCATGTAACTGGCACATGATTTCCAGGCATTACTATAAAGCAATTTATTTCTCCAGACAATAAGAGGGAGCAGTAGGTTCCTCCAGAGCCAGTACTGCCCCTGCTTTTAAGCTTGGCTAAATGCAACCATTGCGGACTACGGCAGCTGGCAGGCTCAGCCACAGAGCCTACCATGAATTACTGTTAACAAACACATTTGGTTTTATTAAGCCTTTCTTCTTCTTCCAAGTGTTATAGTCGTGGTTTCTGGAGTAATCATGGGCACTGTTTAGAAACAACCTGGGAATGAGTGCTTGAAAAGCCCTCACAAGGTTCACCTTGCAGCTGCTGAGCATGGGAGTTTACTGGCTGCCCCAGAGATGTACCTGCAGCCTACGGGGTCCGATGCTTCATGGAGGGATCAGTCTAGACTCCACAGTCCTCAGCTGCTTCATCCAGGGTGTCCCCTTCCCTTTGAGGTTCCCCAGCCTACTGCCCTACCCTGGCAATAGGGCTTCCTTGACAGAAATCAATGTTAAAATTCTGATTAGTGTATCAGGGCAGCAACTCCTACTGTGCATACTTTCAGACCAGATCAGCAATGAAGTAGGGACCACATATGAACGGAGACCCTGCATCTGCAGCTGAGTGGGAAGGGAGCGGGGGGAGTGCAGAGGAAGAAACAACTTTCAGGGTTTCAGATCCAAATTTTTGTCCAGAGGAGCTGGACCAGACCACAACTTCCTCCTAACACCAGTCATGTACATGAAGCAGTAGTGTTTGCAGCTATCAGGATCTCCACTGGGAAATCTGTGAGCTCTCTTAACTTGCAGCGTTCATAAGGGGGCCGTGCCCGCAGTGATGGAGAGGGCTGTGTAAAGCATGCTACAAGAACCCACACCAGGAAGCCAGCGGTCCGGCAGAATTACATGCTCACAACCCACTATCGGGGTTTGGTGCCTGCCTGCCTGAGCAGAGGCACCAGCAAACGGAGCTGAGGAGAAGGGACTGAGGCTGCCGGACAGGGTGCAGGGTGAGAGTAACATGCAGACCAAGTTTTCAAGAGGCCTCTGAAGTCGGACAGTAAGTTTTGCATGGGCTGAGCCTGCCAGGCCAAGAAGGGATGTTGCTTCACAGCTGCTGAGGCTGTGAGCCTACTGCCCTGCAAACGGATCTGCTTCTCCCATTGTCCTGCAATTTCAGGCTTGGCTCAGACCACGTTTAAGTAAGGTTTGAAGCTTGCTTTTTTTTTTTTTTTAAAAAAAAAAAATACTGAGTAATAACACTCCTGATTAGCCAGCAAGAGATAACTGTGCTATTGGACTGAAAGCTGTAAGGCACCCGTAAAGTCTCAAAAGGTACCAATCAGGGTACCAATCTAATGCAGTAGAGGAAATAGGTAATTGCAGGCTCCTGTATTATGGAGCCAAAGCAAATTACCTGCTGATGACGTCTTTATAGCTCTGATGTTGGGGGTGGAGGGATGGTTGCCAAATGGAAACCCGCTCAGCCTTGGGAACCAACTGACGTTCCTATACCCAGGAATCATGTTGTAGATGCTCACAGCAGATGGAAAATGATGGCTGTAATCTCCAGGAGGAGGATGCTAGCTGCACTAAGGCACCCATGCTACCCACCCCATGCGGCATGACCATCAGTGTGATGTGTGTTATTAGCACAATTCAAGGTTGCAGACCATTGCTGGAGAAAGAAATAAAAAATCCACAATGTGCAACTGCTGAGGGAAGCAGAGAAAGAGGATGGCAATTTTTTGTCAGTTCACTGGATGAAGATACAACCCTTGAGCAGCTCTGAAGTTAACACACGGGTATTAGCGGGACACGCGTACGTTTCTGTTCCTACAGCTACACGGTGTGGTTCTCTGCCTGCCTGGTCGCAGCATCAGTGCAGCTGGTTTTTACAATGCTGGGTCACATAAAGGGAGAAGAACGATAGTGGAGATAAGCTTTAGTGTAGCATCAAAGGCATAGTTTGAAGAGTTGCATTTCCATTGAAATACTGTTCAGCTCAGTGCAAAATTGGTTCTGTGCGACACTGACATAGGAAGAGTGATGGGTGGTGCTCTGCAGGGAGCGCTGCGTGCTACATCCAGCTGCACGAGCAAGCGGAGCACACCCATGTGCCTCGTGGTTGGCACTGCTGGTTCGGGGGATCCGGGGCTGCCTTTGCCTCTCTGAATTTCTGGAAAAGACAGAATCAGGGCAACTAACTTTTTGCCACGTGCCGCATTTGCTGCCAGCAGATTTTCTAGTATGTGCACAGCCACAGCGGCAGCCAGATTTTGCTCCCTCTCCCCCATACTTCCATGGATAAGTAAGCTAGCATACATCAAGATAAATTTATTTTGGGTGTAACCTCGGGAATGTCATTGTGGTAAGAACAGAAATTATGTGGGCCATAGTACAGATGAAACCGCGTCACTGGGGAAAATAATTTCAGATATATTTCTCTCACAGTTAATAGCCACTAACTTTTTTAGAGGAAAGAAATGTTGAGAATATTTTACTAAATTCAAGTTTAAGAGAAAATAGAATATTGATTTTAGAGAATAATTTTCAAACGCTTGTAATGATGAAACATTTTTCTGATACATAGTTCACAAAGATAACCCCAGGCCAGAGTAGGTGGAGACTAACATATTGATTTTATTGAAGCAGACAGAGCATGCATCAGTTTGAAAGCTGGCCTTACCATTTTCCTTCTTTGAGTCAGCAGCAGAATGGCATAATAGGAAAGCATTTTTTAAAATATCCACTGTGGCTGATACAGCTGAAAATATGTTCTGAAACAGCTCTGATGACATACAGCATGACAGAAAGTGGCACTTACGATATAGCATGATTTACATAGACATCCCTATTACAACATGAGTTACTTCTTAAGACACATGCATCCTATAATGATTTACTGCAATTTTTAAATTAGAAACAAACAGGAACAGAAAACACTCAGAAGCCCATGATAAGACACACAGTTATGTTTGTGTTCTTTCATCTTGTTGTTGGTAGACACTGCTGCAGTGTGCTTCCCATCATGTGAGGATATTTTGTCTTTTCCCCCAAGCCCAGCAGTAGCGGCACATTCTACTTTCAACAAATGGTCCTGAAAGTCTGCTTTGCTTTTAAAAAGGAATATGAAGGGACTAGAGAAGGCCAAATTGGCTTGTCCTGAGCACTGCTTTGTAGTGAAAATCTGCCCTCCAATTTCATAGAGGTGCTGTGGTTGAATCCCCTCCAGTGTCATCCTCCACAGAACGGTCCCACCGCCAAGGCTGCGGGATCTTTCTTTCCGTTGCCAGTCCCAGGTGCAGTGTGAAACCCAATACATTACTCAGCTACCAGATTTCACTGCACATTTGGCAGTTTGCTAAGGTACAAAGGTTATTCAGCACATATTATTGCTTAGGAATCATTTGCCTATTCATAGCACATAATTTACATTTTCTGGAGCTTTTTTAGCAAGGTTGTTCTAGGTACAGTAGATGTTATAATAGAATATTCAATACATATTGGAAAGTCACCAGTTCTTGTTTCATTTTTGCAGACTGAATGGTGAATTTCAGGACAGGATGAAGCAGATGTGTAATTTTGTGTCCCTTGTAGTGGTCTCGAAGAAAGAGTGAATAATCATCATTTAAATCTGATGGCAAGCTCCCTCCAGCAACAAAGACATCCCTTCTGCATCAGAGGCATTTCTGAGGATTTTGCAAGATATCCCCATCTATGTCTTTTCTATACCCACCTCTTCTCAGAGATCCTTTCGCTCATCTCAGACATTCATTTTGCAGCCACATCACACATCCATACCAAATCCAGTGGCTGAACCTGCACCCCACCCACCTTACTGTCAACAGAAAGGCTCTCCCCCTCCTCCAAACCGAGGGGTATTGATGGTTTCCATCAAGCTTTTTTTGTTTAAGTAGAAATTTTAGATACGAAAGTGAGAAATAAAAAGCCCAGGAAGAAAACCACAGCAGTGTGGCATCATCGTGAGG
Source organism: Pelecanus crispus (assembly GCF_030463565.1). Lineage (NCBI taxonomy): Eukaryota > Metazoa > Chordata > Aves > Pelecaniformes > Pelecanidae > Pelecanus > Pelecanus crispus. The sequence continues at coordinate 60,275,589 of NC_134648.1, read as the reverse complement.
TGTGCCCTAAGCAGATAAAAGCTGCTGTTGTAGAGATAATGAGTAATTTTTACAACGGAGAAAATAAAACTTTACACAACCCTACAAAAAAACAATTCCTCCTGTGAAATCTTAGTCTTTTCATGTATGCTGCCCTCTCTGTATGGACTCCTCTGCTGCTCTGTGTAGGGGTTTACTGCTCCCTCGAATACTGTCAGAGTGCCCCATGTTCCCGAGGGAGCAGGGACTCTACTGCCAGCAAGCTCTTTCTAGATATGAAGCCTACTCAAGTGCCTGATGACCTTCTGGAGCTTTTCCTTTGGAGCTGAATTGAGTAAGAACAAGCTACTTCTGCCACACACAGCCTCGATTTTTCAATTTTGTTTAAATTAAATTGGGACCATCACTGTGACACTCCCATAGCATCTTCCAGAAACAGGGAACAAAAAGAATGCTTCCCCCTCTCCCAAATGCACCATCATCCACCAAAGAGGACTCCTCTCTGTTGACGTCTCTCAGGGACACAGTATGGGAGTGCATTTAATTATTTGCCTCTTGGCTGATGCGCTAGTCTTTGCTTGGGAAGAGCAGGTAGAGAAGCATGGGAGGAAACTTTTGTGGTAGCTCTTAGCATGTTGGTTTTACTGAGGTTTTTGGTTTGTTTGTTTTAATGAGTCTCTTCTGTCTCACTGTCAGCTCTGAAGCAAGTCTTCCTGCACAGAAAGCCCAAAGTTTCCATTGCACAGAGACATCAGGCTACACCACCCAAGACTAAATCCTACATGCAGTTATTTCCAGTTGGTGATGCCAGAAAACTCACCCAAAGCCACTGTGCAGGTGAGTGGCAAAGCCAGAATCAGACCCAGAAGCTCCAGACCACCAGGCCAAAGCTCAGATGCAGACTGCAGCACCATTGCTCACCCTTTTCAAACAAACCACTATGCTTAGAGGAAACCTCACCCCAAGCCCTAGACAGCTACATGTGGCAGAAAGCAAAGGGGAAAGAGAAATAACAGTAGTAGCAGGAGACAACTACAATCTCTAAATTTTCACCATCTGCATACTCTATTTCCTAACAAGGCACCTCCATAAAAAGAAAAGCCTTTTTAACAATGCTGAGGACTAAACCCCAGTCAGATCTGACAAATAAAGGCTTATTCAGAAGCTCTGATGTATTTCTTGGGGATTAATAACACTTGAAAGCAGAACAAACTCTGCACTACAATAAACAACCATAAGGAGAAATCAGGACTTAATGGTGATTATTTACCTTACAGAAAATGGAAAAACTGAACTATTTTGGATGAACCAAATCAAACCCATCATTTTTGGCTATAACAAAAATTTTATTTCAAATTAAACTAAAAACTAAGTGTTGCTTTCTAGTTTGGGATACTTTAAGACCCTTCTGATAAAAGCAAGGGTTAGTTTCATAAGGGGACTTAAGAGCGTGATTTCACAACCACTGCGGAAGCTGCCTCGGGTCTGCACCACAGATCTCTGTCCTGGCCACCTCTCTTCCTTGGAAGCGAGAAATTCTTGCAGAGATGCAGTGAGCTGGGGTGGGTGCTGCAGCCTGGGGTACCGCCTCCCTGCCCCCTGCCCAGGCTCCTTCCGAGCACATATTCATCTCCATGTGGGCCCGCAGGTTGTTCTTCCCAAAGCAATAAGTACACGGGTTGATTTGTATCACTGATATTAATTATGATTTAAATCAGTAAGATTAATTAAAACAGAGTTTCCTGCACTACCTCCATTTTGGTTTGCATTTGTACTTTTTAAAGCTATTTTCCCAAAGGAAACTCTTATTGGTTAGAAGAAACTTGGTGCTTTCTTAGGTGATCAGGAGAATACATTATTCAGTATCTAAATGCAATAAGCAATTACACAGATTAAACATACCTTCGTTCAGAATTACATTAACTTAGGCAAAAGTGAATGATGTACATTTTGCATTTCATAGATTTTTTTTTCTGGTTTTGATTTGCCACGCTGTGTAGTGATGGAAATTTTAATTTTAATTCACAGCAAAAATAAGCTGTGAATTCATTTTAACTTATACAAAAATAAGCTTACATACTCCCTCAGTGCTATCTAAAAATTAACTTTAAAAATATTACAAAATAGAGATTAAGTATCATGTGCCATCACACTGAACTGACAGACTGTAAGCTTGGTCTCCTCCACAGCTTTAGAACTAGCATATCTCCTTGATTATATTTTTATTCATAATTAGAACACCAGGAAAAAAAAACCCAAAACTTTATGCTTATTCTATTCAATTTCCAAATTTTGAATTCACATTATTCAACCAATGCGAGAGAACTAACAGGAATGAATGCAGCCCTCTCTGCAGGAAGAGGCAACAGTGGTTTAACACTTAAACGCAAACTACTTTCGGACTTCCACCTTTTCTGTGAGTAGACATTCTTTGTAACTTCAGTACCCAGCATGTAGCACTGACTAAAGTATTCTTAAGTGAAGGTAGATTTTAACAATTCTTTTTTAAAGATATAAAACAAGCAAACAAAAACCTTCATCCAGCCAAGCAATGAGCTGTGGTGCACACTGACAAAGGCTCTCAGACTAAAAAATATAAAATACAGTTTATATATTACCTTTTATATATTAGTGGCTTATCAAAGGTAAAACACAACCCCGAAGTCTTTCTACTAGGCTGCCTTCTTGTAGTGGTTTTCCACCCCAGGTGAATTTCCATATTACTTAGTTCTAATAATAGCACATGTTCGATAAAAGCTTTCTCTCTTGTTTCAGAATGAGACCTATTTATTAATTTAATTTCCATAATTCACATTTGCAAAGGTACTGATTTCCAATTTCATTCATGATTTGCCACCTGATGCTGCTTCTAACCAAGTACCAAGTAAAGAACCTCCCAACCTCTGACGCTGCTCAGCCATGAATTGACATGTAGCTATAAAGAATTTCAACATCCGTAGCAAGACTTCAAGGAGAAACTGCATCTCTTGCATCTCCCACCTTTTCCAAACAGTATTCAGTATAATGATCAGGTAATCAGATCCACTGAAGGCAGCAAATAATCTAATAATGGCTTTCTTGGCCTACAATTCTTCCAACACCTGTTTTTGCTGCTGTGTTTCATATTTCAAAACTCTCTTAAAATAAAAGATAGTGCTATTTGCTTAAAGTCCTCATTTTAAATAAGCCTGCTGAGTATGCCATTAAGAGAGGCACCAGGATAAATACAAATAATTACAAACACACTATTCAAGATCAATTTTAATCTCCAGTTAACTCCATTACCTTCTCTATTTGTTTCACATTTAACTGTCGTCTTTAACTGTCTGCTAATTTTTTTATCTAACTAAAAAAATCCTGAGAATAAAGCATTTTGCTTTTCATTTCTTAACTCAGCCAACACCAGACTGGCGATACCCTCCCATCTAAACCTTCTCTGCTGGCTCATGAGACACCCTTCTTGGGACAACATACTTGATGGACGTGCAAGATGGTTCAGCTGCAACCACTGCCTGGAAGATCTCTAACAGGTCCTTCATTAGGACTTGTAGATGGAGTTTCACTCTCGCCACCAGAAGGCAAGTGCTCAGCTGGCACATGCGGTCCAGGAGCGAGACCTGCCAAAGAGCTGCTCCAGTGTCTTGTGCTGCTCAAGTTCTTCATAATGTGCCAACACTTCTCCTGTGCAACTTGCTGGCCCCAGCACTGAGCTGCTATACGCATGCACTACAGAAGTTCCCCTGCCTTTTGCAAGTTTTCCACTAGCCTTTTGCAAAACCAAAGGCAGCATTTGCTTCCTGGGATATCCTGTAGCGAGAAGGCAAAACTGTCCTTGAGTTACTCCAGCCAAGCAACTGGCATGTTTGTAGATTTGCTCTCTGCAGCATGGAGGGAAGAGAGGTAAGATCAGGGGAAGTGAGATGGGGAAAGATACAGCAAGAGGGGACAGGACAGATTGCTGAGAGACAGAAAGAAGGGGTCACTGCTTGTTAGAAAGAAAACAAGTGGGGTTGTTTGTTTTTGTGTTCATCTAGTTGTCCTGGGTCAAATCCAGTGGAGGCTGGCCAACTTCCATTAGCTAAGCAGCCAGCCCACTGCATATTACGCTTGGGGATTGCTGTTTCATTTCTAGAAGCCTTAAAGACACCTGCTAGAGCTCTCTGCTACCATGGCCAAACATTGCGTACAACTAAAAATATGCTTTGTTTATTTAAATGAAACTTTTAACAGACTGTAGGGTTTGTGGACCGATGTCAACAGCAGTGAATCTCTGTTTACCCAGACAACAGGTGCAACGAAGGCAAGGATGCTTCCCTCCCTTGGCATGTAGCAGGGTGCTAGCAGCACAAGGAAAGGGAGAAACCCACCGGATAAGAGAGGGCAAGTCTGAAGGATCAAGAAGGCCAAGAGGGAGAGATTTCAACCTCCCTTCTGCAGCTCCTTGCTATCCTAGAGGATGAGATCCCACATTCACTCTTGACCGTGAGATAAGATGATGGTCTTTGGTATTAAGATGTTGCTAGGCGATACATTTTTACAAGATTTTCCAGTGCAGAGGGGTCCCTCTGAACCACACCCCAGCATTTCTTTTGCTCCATGACCCCGCACTCCAGCCATGCTCAATGGCTGGTCACAGACCAGCTGCAACTGTGGGATCCCAACCTGCAAGGAGCCCTGCCACACAGTTCTGTAGGCATGTGAGATGCGGCACAGCTGCAGGGAAGTGTGAAATGGGCGTCCAAAGCATGAGTCACACATTCCCTGTGCAGGCTGCACACTAGGGAGACGGCCCAGCCTTGTTTCTTCCCTTTAACCACTGCATTCACTCACTGCTGTTTGGAGCTATCTACCTCTTCCACATTTAGGCAGTACACCTTGCCCTAAGCTAACCCGTGCTGGCGGGCAGATGATGTGTTTGAGAGTAAAGGGAAGGAGCAAAAAGTCTCATCTTGCAAAGACAATTTTGTGAGTTTAGTTCATTCCTCCAACATGAGCACTTGAAGGGAAACACAAGTCCAGAGACTCCAAGTCTGGTCCTTTTTAGACAAAAAGCCAAAGAGATCCTGGGAGCAAGGTGCCATGGCTGGCAAATCAGAACAAGAGATCCAGGAAGAAAGAACAGAGGCTGTGTGAGTCTGTCCTCACCACACCAAATATAACCCACATAGGACTCTAAAACAAGTTAGAGCAAGAATATGAATAGATTTTTAAATAGACTGTTGTCATCTAGTACATCTCACAAATCTAATCAGAAGTAACTAATACTGCAAAAAGCCTTTTGCAATGGCATCAGATGTAGCATTTAATAGTTAATTTGCAAAGGATATCAGTTTCTTTCTCCCTTTTTGGATGTGTTTAGTTGATGTTTCATGTCAGGTCCTTCTCCTGTCCCAGTCCATATTCACTTCAGTTTGTGACCATACAGACACCTCTTTCTGTCTCCCATTCCCCCTTTTCTTTCACCTACCACAGCAACAAAAACTCCAGGATGTTTCTTTACTCACAGCATTGGACTGTGGCAGATGCACATCTCTGAAAGTAAACACAAAATACCACCAAGCATCTGGATAGGCAAGTGTGCTTGCCCAACCTCTACCACCTAACCTCATCATTACAGTGAGCTTCACCAACTGGTCTGCAGGGTTGTATAATCTTCAGACTGGATTCATGGAGCAGGACCCCGAGTTAACAAAACTGTCCAACAGAAAAGTAACTTTGTACATTAGTTAAATTCAGTTTGATAAAGCACTGAAAACATGTTTAAGCCTTAAGCTATCACAAAGTTTTGAAGCACATGCTTTGAACTGAAGTATGCACTCAAATTCTCTGTTAAACTGGGGTCCATGTCTTGATTTGAATTCAACTCTTCTCACCTAGCACTGAGCTCATGGAGGCCACCTGATCGGCTGGAGAGCAAGACTAGCAGGATTTGCAAAATGAGGATCAGATCCCTTACTTCCCAAGGACAAAGGGATTAAATACACTAGTGTAAGAGGTGCTGAAATACAAACATAATGGAGGCAATGTGAAATCTCCAAAATTAACAGTAAACAGGACAATTTGCTGACAAGAAATCTTGAATCTAAACTTCTTCTGTGCCTCATGAGGACATTTGCAGGAAGAATACAAGAGTAATAGTAAGAGTTACTTTTAAGCAGGAAGACACACAGGAAATGTTAGACACACATTTAGATATGTGTAGTCAAGGACTTGCTACAAAGCCTGCTGAAGCCAATGGGTCTGAGACAGCCTTAGAAACACAAATTTAGGTACCTTTTTTTTAAAAAAAAAAAAAAAAAAGGGATGTATTTGTGATCCATGACTGAATACAGCTAAAGGGAACTGGTTTTCCTAATTGTATTTATCTGGAGAATCTTTTTGATTTAAACACTCGCGTAGCTGTAACAATGTTATCTAATTTTGGCAGAGCAGAATAGACTGACTAAAATTAGGTTTGCAAACATGCACCAAGAGACACAAGGCTTCACATGACTCATCTACTTCTCTAACTAACAGTGTCCCTGATAGACTAATGGAGGAATCCTCAACAAGGATAATAATTTTCTCAATAAAGGCAGAAGATTTAAAGTAACCGTGTTATGAGCAATAAGAAGATACTGCATTTGCCCTGAGGTAGCACATTCATTTTCAAGACATCTAGCAATAGAAAACCTCTTATCTGGAGAAGGTACTTTTAAATATTTTCCTGAAAAGGTAGTTAAATCTGAATGAATGTGTTAAAGCCTACATATCCTCACCTCCTGCCACAGGTGGGTTTGCTGGGAAGTCACATTACAAAGCAGTGTGACATGTAAATACACAAGCAACTCTGTCCAGGAAGGGCAATCCAAAAGAAAAATGCCTAAGTAGAAGCTGCTTCCTAAAGAAGAGCACCTCAACCTCAAAAGGTTCATACCACAGTAGTCTCACTATCCCCATTTTGCAGACAGTGCATCTGTTTTGCCCAAAGTCACCCCAGCACTAGCACAAACCTAGGAAGAAACCCCAGGTGTCCCCAGGACCTGCTCCAAATCCACTCACCACATTCCCACTGCCTCCTTTCTTGAAACCCATCCTAACTCTAGGTCTCTATAACAGGGGTGGGAATCAGAATAAATCTGACAATGTTCTGCACAAAAAAGCTGAAGTTGCTGAGATCAGTACTTTCTATCTTAGTTCTTCAAACTCAGAGAAGAGGTCCTACATGTCATACATGCCTCGTGCTTGCCAAAGGCTGGGCCAAGACACAACACTGCTAGAACAAGGCTCTTCTTATCAGTGCCTCCAAGACCTTGCAAGCAGGCAGCAAGATTACAATAATGTGAGACGCAGGGGGGCTCTCTGTGATGATACATTCTAGAAAATTTGACCAGTTAATCAAAATAACACTGGTGACATACATCGGTGTAGGAAAGACAAATTGTTTCACAGACAAGGATGGCAGAAGGACAAATATTGCACCTCTCCTGCAAACGAGAAGTGTGACTTCAAGTTCTGTGCATACAACTCTCTTTAAATCTATCCCGGTACTAATAAATCTGTGATCATGCCAACACAGACACTAAGTTCAGCTTAGTTGACTGCTATCTGTCCAGATGAGTTTCACAGCCTCTGCACAATCCCACGCTGCCAGGGAGCATCAGGCAACGGCCTACCAATACATAGGCAACCACACCCCCACTGACAGCTGCAGGAGGTCTTACTAGCACTTTTGAAGTCAATGATAGATAGCTGATGGGTAGGGAAGGTAGGCAGAAATGACAGCCCTGGGGCTAAAAGTGATGAACTGACAGCTGCAGTGCTCAAGGAGGTATAAAAAGTGATCTGCACCAAGGCAGGAATCCTTGGAGGCTGGACGAGGGAGGCCATGGAAGAATATGGAGTGGTTTCCTACTTTCAAAAGGATTTAGAACTCCTAGACTAAAATTTTCATGCCACTTACCTAGCTACCTTCTATTTCTGGCTAGACTCCTGGGTCTTTATTCCAGTAATGGCTTCAAATTGGGCAGCCAGAAAAGGGAATGGGAAAATACCCACAACTGCTTTTTGTACTATGCTCCCACAGGTTTAACTACTCTGGTGCCCCCAGCCCTCCGTTTTCTCACAGGCTCCTGGGTGTCTTCTGTGAGGAGCTCTCACCTCAGGAACAAGGCAATACAAAACTGCCCTGGTCTTTGAATTGTCAGGGCAGGCTATGAAGAGCTCCTGATGCTGGAGGCTGCAGAAGAGAACAAGCCAGTATAAAGCTGGGGTGTTGTGGTAAGAAGAAGGGAAGTTACTGTTTAACTGGTTTAATTGGTTTAACTGGAGACACCATCCCTCTTTTTATTGCTACAGGAATATGAAGTAGTTACATGTTATTCTCTCTCCCACCTTACACACAGAATCACAATGGCACCAACATTTCATTTACTGGGAATACCTCCATTTTCTCTGCAAGCAAAAAGTCAAGGAACTTTGTATTTTTAAAAATGAAAACTGAGATTAGAGTTGAGATTTAGAAGCTTCCAAAACTGGCAGGCCCTAGGGCCAGGGACTTTGCAGTCCCGAGAAGGGCAGCTGTGCAAGTTCAAAGAAATGAAGTGCAAGGAAATTGCATAAGTTGACCTCCTCTTCTGCAGCAGGGAGAGAAAGCCCAACTCTTCCATGCTTCAGTGGGCAGGCATTCATGAAGACGAGTAAAATATTATAATCAAAAGCCCCATCTTCACAAGGAAACTCACTGAGATAGCTGGTCTCCATCCCAGCTTAAGAATTCAACTCTACTGGCCCCTGTAGAGGAGCAGGACCCTGACACAAGCACATTACCTTCGGCTTGCTTTTCTTATATGACTTCACAACCCTTCTTATGTCTGTAGATGAATAAAACCTCTTTGCATAGCCACTGTCATTTCACTTGCAGACTTAGGCAGCAATCTCGCAGTGAGGAATTGAGTCCAGCAAGCCAGTGAATGCATCTTTTCTTTCTTAAGGAACTGCAACACAGCATTTTCTGCCAGAAAGAAGGCTTGGTTGTTCAGCACCTTTTGAACATATGCTTCTAGAAGAAAAAAATCTGCCACTGTAATTAAGGGTAGGGTGCTTAACTAAATATTTCTTTTGTCAGCCATTCATTTTAAAATGAGAATTTGTTGCCACATTATGCCATTTTAATATTGGATTGCCCTCAACGAGAACATCTGTGTGCTTAACCAGCTGCTTTAAACAACTGCCTTCTTTAAAACTAAGTCAAACAGATTACATGTTTTATTACAGACAAATTTCATTGTGAAGGTCATTCTCTCCCATGCTGAGTTAGCAAGAAGATAACTATCAATTCATTACCAAACTAAACAAAAAAAAAAACCCCAAAAAAACCAAAAACCAAACCACTCTTACTAAAGGGACAGCAACTAATGCCTTATAACTGTGATAAAGATGTTAGCAGAGTAACATTAAAAATTATTTACATATTCATCTGCTTAATATTTGATAAGACAGTTGGAGGCATGCCCCAGTAAATAGCAAAGTTCAGTCACTGCAACTGGCAAGAACAGGGGAAGAAGAGATCATCTCCTGGGACACACAGGTAATTGTAGCCTTCAGTTCAACATTGGCTTGCTGGCTGTAGCTATTGGCTTAGGATATTCATGTGCACTTCTAAAAGCACGGCAGCATCTCTCAGAGTAGTGAGATGCAAAAGCTTAGTCAGGTGTAAGAAGGGATATGGGATTTCTTCTCTCGGAGCTAAACTTTTAAAACAAAAAATTATCAGTTATCCTCGTGAGAAGGGATTTAAAATGTAAACTGGATGTAATGGGCCCATCTGCCCAAGTTTTCAGAAAGCATGAACCATGCTCGAGCTCCATGCTTAAGCTGTTTGCTTTCATTATTCCCTGTTATTTCACTGGTTAATGAATTATAAGCTGGACCCAGTACAGGAATAAAGTAGTACTGCATGGAGAAGATCCCCAGCTACTCTACACAAAACGCAGCAGTTTGAGACTTCAGCAAGATGATGTCAACCGGAGCACAGGGATTATTTTCTTGAAGGGAATTTCCTTTTTAGGGTTTGGGAACTACTGCACCAGTGAAACTAGGTTGGTCTAGGATGACATTTTAAAAAAAAAACCACTTAGGAAAAACAAGTGGTTTCAGGCAAATGTCAGCTATCCCAGCTTCATTAGTTAATTGATTCAAAGCATAAATACAGTAACACCCAAGTGAGATGACAAAAGTTAGATTGTCAATGTAAGTCACAGACCAGGAGAAGCTCAGCATACACTTTGCAATATCTACTTTTATGTTTCAGTCGTTCACTACATCTGGAACCTTCTTAAATCCCCTGCAATTCTCTCCACAACTTCTCCAGCATCCCAATGGGCAGGTAGGTAAATCATGAAGGAAGCTATTCTCAGAGTCTTTTTCATTTGCATAGGTTTTACTACCCAGGCACAGGAAGCTCTCTGGATTTTTAAATACATCTTTTCCCTGGAAAGCTTAGCGACACTGCAGTACAGACATTTCAGTGGTTTAGGTGCTATTACGTGTCCAAAATAGAGCCAAAGCACAAAAAATGCTAGCAAACTACAAGGTACATCATACAACTTAGAATACAGGGAGGGCTTTTATAAATAGTCTGTATGAATACATAGGGACAAGCAATATCAGTTAAGATAAAATATTGAATATTGATGTAGTAGTGCTTAGGGTACCCCTGCAAAGGTGCTCTTCAGAAGGCTGTGTAAGCATCACAGGCACTGCATTAGAAATACATTTCAAGGAGAATTTAAAGTAAACTTAAAGAACAAGGACATCCTGAGGGATGCTGTAAGCATCAGAGAAACAAAGAACAGAACCATAGATGTTCACTACAAGAGGGCAGTAAGTGATCTTCTTTGAAGAGGTGCAATCAGAGCTGTGTGAAACAGCCCAAGTCACTGAAACCATTCTGTATTTTTCTGCTTGTATCCCAATCACAAGCCAACTTCTGTCTTGACTAACACCACATTTTACAAGGGAGCTTATTTACTCCATTTCTTGAAATAAAAAGATGCGTTCAAGCAATAAAATGAATTCAAAGCTGTTATCTCACCCAGGTCAATGAGACAGTACCTGGGTCATTCCCATGTTTGTACTCTAAAACCATAGTTAAATCTAATGGACATTAAAATACAGGGGCCAGAAGCTGGAGTAAAGATGATGAGAAAATGGAAGTGCCACACGCAAAACCCCACTATAAAAAAGGTAGGCTGCTGTAAGCCACAATGTGGGCCAGATGACGTATTAGAGATGCTTACACTGGCCTGAGTTCTGCTTCACCTCGCCTAGCCCAGCCAACCTCTAAGTTTCAGTTCTTCATTTGGACTCCCTTAAAGTCAGGAGAAATAAAATTGTTTCTAGACCATGCTTCATCTGTTCCTAAAGTAGGCGGCTAAAACAGGTCAGATGAATCACGTTAGCAGCAGCTTTTTCTCTCCATTGATTACAGAAGGAGCCTACAGGGACCAGGTCGGATGTAGACATTCAGAGTTAGGGGAAATGAAACCCATCTCAGACATCTGCACAACTGCATCCACAGCATTGCTTATCCTCTCATGGCTGAAAGTGGGGCTAATTTCCACTGCAGAAAAAAGCCAAAAATAGAAGGTAACCAGCCTTCTGAAGACTGATCTCAAATCTGAATTCCCAACAAGGCAAGGTCTTTCTTTCCGTTTCAAACTTTTGAATTAAGACTATGGGTCGTAACAGTCTGAGTCATGATCCCTATTTCCTGAACTACATCTAATCTGGAATTTGACATTTGGCCTGTCATTTAACGTCATTTTTCCTACTAACTGCAAAGTAGGGATAATTATAACAATTCTGCAAGAACGCTGAGTCTTAATTGATGAACATCTTTAAAGTGTTCTGGGATTCCAGTGCCTCTCATCAAAACAGAGATACTATTAACTATCACATCAACACTATCCTGATTATCATTACAAAGATGGTATTTATCCAATATTTACCTTTAAAACAGCTGAAATTAATTTGCATGTGGGTTATTTTTTTTTTTTGGATAGTCCTTCTCAGTGGTATTCACATGCCTATTTCTCTGGGATTTGTACCTTCTGATCTGACACTTTGCACGTTTACCACCATGTTCCCTTTTTTGTTGCCTGTTAAAATCATGTGCAACTGCAAAAAAATTTTTCTGCTTTCTGCCTACATATGGCTATATATAAATATAAATATATATATACATAAAAAAGCCCACACATTCTGCCATTAAGTTTAGCAGACAAATAGATTTGAATTTTGGTTATGTAAACAAATCTGCAGCCTTTTGACAAGTCTAATGGACAAATATGAGTAATTCCTGTCTAGAAGCCACACTTGAATCCCGGTACACAGTAACTTGGACTAGAAATCAAAATGAAGTGTCATTGTCTCCATCCTCTATTCTCACATTCCCAGCAAGGAAAGCTCAAGGAATGCGCTCACATAATACAAACGCTTTCGTTTTAATCTGAAAACGGCTTCCATTTACAGCAGGATGTAGAAATACACACACAAAAATGTATAGATATGTAAGTGTGTATATAGGCACATATACAGTAACGCTTCAGAGGGAAGGCATCCTTGGACCAGAGAGACCCACAACAGCAGGGCCACTGGAGCCACGATCTTGCTTATAGGTGCCACTCTTAGGATTTAGGACACCCTGTACCTCCACTTCTCTGGCTTTAACACATGGGTAAGCAATCTCCCTTTTCTTTGACATTTATGGATGAAAACATCTCTGCTCATTTTAATTATTGTCATATAGTACCTCTCACGGGGAAAAGCCATGGGACTGATCCTGCACGCCCCCCAGCACCTTGCACAGAGCAAAGAGGGGGAGTTCCTCTGGCTTGCATGAACCCCGGGGCACCCCGTCGAGGCACGCTGCTGGCTGTACATTGCCACGTCGAGGGGAAGGAGACAGCACGGAAAACTTTCAGAGGAGCACGAGTGCGGAGGCAGACTCCCACAGACACACTCGTGGCACCGCGGTGAAAGCAACCTGCTGACAGCAACGGAGACCAGTTTCAGCTCAGTTACTCACCAGCCATGAGACAGAAATTTCCCCCTGTCCCCACAAAGCTGCGATCACATCACTGCTCTGCTGCCCCTTTTTGTTTAAATGGAGAGCCCCCTGCCCCATGAGAGCTTCCAGCCCTCAGGCAGGGCTGTCCTCAGCGAGGAGCAGGCAGAGCTCCTGGCAGGTACCGCACTGCGGTGCTCGCGGTCCGAAGCACAGCGCCTGTGTCCGCAGGCACACATGCACCGTTTCTGGTAGCATCTGCACTAAATCTCAGCATTAGAGACAAATCCTCAGTTCCCTCAGTTCTCTGGCACAACTGTCGCTGTCAGATTTGATCCCCTTTTGAGGTTACAGAGATTTTGGATTGAAGACACACTGAACACCGACTGCAAAAAACCCAGATGACTCCTCCAGCCCATGCTCCTGGATGAACGGCTTCCAGTGACGCACATTTCTGGGGGTTGCAGCAAGCACCAGTGTGAGAGGCTGCAAATCCAGCAAAGCCAGTGCACCTGCGCCTCCTCACTTGTCCACCAGCTCTGTCCCCACTTGCCTCAGCTTGCTTGAACACTGAAGTAAAACTCAAAGTGACAAGCAACACCTATTTCTACAGCTATTTTCCACACCCAGCTACATCTAATCCTTGCTTCATTGCCTCCTTTAAAGTTTAATAATGGTTTCAGTGAGCAGTCTTAGTCAAGTTTCTGACTTTTTTACTTAATGCTTCCATGGCTGAGCTCAGACATCTGAAGGAATCTGGGTTTAAGTAATCTGCTCAACACAGAAAGCCCTGGAAACGCGCTTTCTGCTCGTCATCAACTTAAACCACGAGTGCAAAGCTGCAGTACGGTGTGTATTTTTCCACTGTAGCAACGCAATGGCAGGATTTTGCTTCCTTTCCATTGGATTTTCTTAACAGCTCCTCTACCAGATGGACTCAGTAAAGTATAAAACAGGATGTATGCCTTGAAATGCACTCTTAAAATTCAAGTTTCTATTCATGGTACCCACCAAAAGGCTCTGTATCATCCTTTTAAAGTACTGAGAAACAACTAAAAGACCTGACTGAGGTCATAGATTGGTTGTTTTAATTTACATGCGTGTAATTTACATATGTGCAATTTGCAGATAAGGATTTTAAAACCTCAGAGGTCCCAAGAATACACCAGAAACTTTAATTTGGCAAAGCGTGACCAGCTGAGTGCTGTACATGGATCAACACATACTGGGGAAACTGTAGCAGGCTCTCTGACCTTGGTGGCACCCCAAACGTGGCAGTCCCTGTGCGTGGGAGCAAGGCAGCAGCTGCTGGGCTCCTGCCTGCACCCCTGAGATGGGGCTGCCATCCTTGGCATCGCCCGGCCAGCCAGACCGACCTCAGATCCTTCAGAAGGAACAAACCAGAAAAGCAAAGCAAAACACATTCCAGACCTCAGAAGCCAAATCGCCCATCTACAGAGAAAACCGGTCCGTATCTGACCTTTTGCTCTCCCCTCGCCCACGCACAACGGCAGCCAGCTGAAATCCCCAGTATTTGGCAATCAAGGTTACCCTGATGCAGATCCAGAGTCACACAGGCATGGCCGGTGCTCAGAAGGGATGTGGGAAGTGCAGGGACTGAGCTCACACCCACACCCGATGCTTGCGCACTGGCAGGCATAGATGCGATCCTTTCTGGGGGGAGAAAATTGTGCCTGAAAGGAGCACAACTGCAGCGGGGGCTGAGGCGATGTCAAGTGCATGGCATCCCCCTCTGAACAACCCCTCTGTTTCCTAAGTCTCGGTGCTAGGAAATCACATCGTATTTCAGGATCGATTTTTCTCTTACTTCAACCTTCAAAACTAGGATATTATTACATCTTTGTCAGCTATGTCAGGATTTTCCACAACAAATCAGACATGTTTTTCATGTAAAATTACCTAGATACTTTACACATGCCACACCCTGCACCTACTTCATTTTCACCTTCTTCTGTAACAGGATGTTTTCTTTCTCCTCCTTTTCACACTGCACTTTATAAATAGTTTAAACAAATGCCTATCTTTGTTTAATGAGCCTGTGCTCTCTGAGTGAGTTTGGAAAATACCATTAGTTATATGGAGTAGCTAAAAATGACTATAGGGGAGATACTGACATGAATGCGTTACCTATTATGAGCACCAATAATCTGGTCTAACAAGCCAGTACAGTCTTTGAAGTGTCATCCTTAAGCTTTGAGGGCATTCCTTTTCCAAAGATGGTGGTTGGTTTTTCCCCACCCTTTGTATTACTAAGTACTTAGGATTCCTAAAACATTTGCTGTTTCTCTTGCAACAGAAATGTTCCAATACCATAACGGGATGAGTCCAGTTGCACCATATAGCGCACCTACGTTTGACTCAATGGACTGTCTTACTTGCTTTAAAGCATGGCGAAGCTTGGGCTGTAGTCTCTATTTTCAAAGGACATATAGTGATGGTGCAATTATCTGGCTTAACTGGGACATGCATTTATTTATGCCCAAGTCGTAATGTAACTGCGTGTGACCTAAGGCACATGATCTAGGCAAGAACCTCTTTCTCTGGTGACAAGGTCACAGGCAAAATGCATTTCATTTGCTCTAACAGTATCCTTCTGGGTTACAAGTGCACTTTTTCTTGACTTTGTCCCTCTTGTGCTTCTGAAAAAGCTTTGACCACCATTGCCTCCCAATCATCATTGCCTACCGCTCCATCACTTGCAGACATCTACTGACACATCTTACTGATGATGTAAAAATCACACAGGGGATGTTGTAGCTTGCTAGTTTTAGTGTGCTCCTGTGGAAGAAGTCTTCATCTGTCAGTCTTATTTTCCTGCAACATGATGCACTGAAAAATCATAGATGTAAGAAAATTGCAGCTTCTACAATGTTAGAGTCAAAATGCCTGCTCTCTCCCTTCTGCAATACACACAGACAAGTTTCGAATCACATTTTCCACATTGTTTAGCACTGAAAAACAAACATAAATCTTCAAATAATTCAAATATTCCACATCTATGTGAGCCTTTAAAGACAAAGGCCAATTTTCTATGTAAATAGCGTACAGCTGGTCCTCCTCCCTTGAATAATTAGAGCACGTACATGCTCTTGTGAAAATATGATCCATGTAAAATGAATTTTTCTTGATTTTTCAAATATGGGTCTTAGATTTCCATTCCCCAACTAAAAGAAGAATGTAACTTTGATCTCAAACAATTTGTAATGGATGTCAGAAAGAGTCTTATCTATTACTTCCATTTTAACCCAACTTTATAAGAAGCAGCCTCTTGCCAAACAGCAGCAAAGCTGTACTAGCTGGGCAGAACAGTGTTAACTACATGAAATGCAGTTAGCGTGAAATGACATCAAAAAGTGCTGTCTCATCAAGCAAAGACAATCTGTGGAGGCAAGGTTTGCAGGAATAGTTCCTTTATTAGACAAATTCTTACAGTCAGAAAAAAGGATAAGCTTTTTGATACAAAACCCCCCTTCAGTCTGAAACAAAAGTTTTCTCTCTTTCCCTAAATTTTTATCAGTCTTTTTCCCCTTTTATTTCATTCAAGCTTGTTTTTTCCCCCTCTTTCCTTCTCTCCCATAGACAAATTTAATGGGAAATTAGTCTGAGGCTTTACAACATTGCTAGCAATTGATACTTTAATGAAAAGCAGAAGTTTTACTTCAGAGAATTATCCTTCTTTTGGGTGGCTTTGGTATTTTCTTAATTTCTGTGTTTGAGACTTCTGTTTCAGATCTGTAAAGGGCTTGTGTAATCACAAGCTTGGCTGTTTTCACCAGTTACAGAAGTTGGTTTAACAAAAGATATTCCCTTTTCCTTCGAACACTGCCTCATTTATATCCCTAGACCATGACAGCACTACAATAGCATGTTTTATGGAAATACATTGGTTTCATAAAGACAGCACAATCTCTCATGCTCTGTAGCTAAATGCCTAAGACACTCGCCTAGAGTGTGCACAATTCAGATTTGAAACCAACTCTGTGTGATTTTAAGAACGGTTTTTCATCCCACATCATCTAGAGTTAGGCAAAGTAGAATTTTAATTTAAGTCTTCATATCCTGAACCAACATGGGGACACCACGCTGCAAATCGAGCCACACCAAAACAATCGTACTACAGTGAAGAGTATCAAAGTGTGCACTTTCCCTGAAGAAGATCTGGAAAAGTTTTATTCTCATTCAGTTTCAGATTCAAGACCTCAGCTCTACATCTGTGAAACACAGCCATCATCCTTGAGCCCAGTCTAGCAATCATCTTTGCTGGACCATTATCCCCCAAACTTCATGGCACTTTGCAATACCGACTCCATCTGCTACACACATCTTTTGCCTGGGAAAGTTTTCCTCTACGTTCCTCTCACCCAGGCCACTTCCTTTCTTCTTCAGAGCTCAGCTTTGCTTTCATGGTACCTAGATGGAAAGAAATGGGCTAATTCACAGACTTTTCACGCTCCTCACCTTCCCCTGCTCTACACTAGCTACCCTGAAGGGAGACCAAGTGTTAGCTTTCTCTGTTTTTTGAATACTGCAAACACCCAATGGACAAATTTGTCCCCTCATAACCTTACCTGAGCCACATTAGTCTCTAGCAGGAGGCAGCAATGGTTTCCAAAGGAGACAGACCCAGCTGTGCTATGCAGTCCAAAGCATGAAACACAACCCATGTCCCCCCTGGGCGGCAAGAAGAAGCTCTCCAGCTGCTGGTAGGCTAGTAATCTGCAACTATAGCTATCACCTTAAAGGGAAGAAACTCTAAACATTTGATTTTAATTCTGTGTAATCCTGTGAGCCAACATAGCAGCATATTAATACAATGACGAAACTTCAACATCTGTTTTGAACTTTGATATCTCAACTGTACTGTCAGCTCCTCTGTGTGTTTTAACAAACCTTCATGAAGCACAAACCACTTAAATCATGGGGGTTTTAACTTTGTTTTAGAAGCAACTGATCTAAAATGCACAAAGTTGTATGATCCCAAGCTGGGATAAGTGAATGGACACACCTTACCCAGAGTCTCCAAGGACACAAGGCATCAGGCTTACAAAAATCTTACAGCTAAAGGAGGGTTTGAGATACAGCTCTGGGCACAGGCTCTTGTGTAGGAATGTCAGGGAGCAACTTTCCCTAGTTTCTGCCTGTTCTCACACAAAATCTCAATGGAAGAGTGAAAGGCTCACTCCTTAAAAGCACACTGAGGTCCTTGGACAAAAAGTGCTTATAGTAATGAAGTATCTTAGATTGGATATTAGGAAAAATTTCTTCACAGAAAGGGTAGTCAAGCATTGGAACAGGCTGCCCAGAGAGGTGGTGGGGTCACCATCCCTGGAAGTGTTCAAAAAACGGGTAGACGTGGCACTTTGGGACATGGTTTAGTCTAGTCTACCCTTGATTGGCTTAGAGTGGACTTGGTAATGTTAGGTTAATGGTTGGACTGGATGATCTTAAAGGTCTTTTCCAACCTAAACGAGTCTATGATTCTATGATTCTATGATCACCTTTCTTGCCAGTGTTTTTTTTCCCATAACCACCATATCTTCTCCACCTTTAGCTGATGAACACAAAGCTTATGAGGATGGGGTTCAAGCTGATGCTATGTGTAGTCAGCCTCTCCTAGCAGATGATGTTGTGAGTTCCTACCCTCGCTCCTGTGCAAAAAGAGAGGCACAGGTCACCCCGTCCAGTTCTCTGCTCCTGATTCCTGCACAAATCAAACCAGTTCCCAGGAGAACAAGGTCAGGAGTCCAGCCCAACTCATGCTGGAATAAGTAGGGAAAAAGTTTTCCCCTCCAAAGGCAATTATGACCTTAAAGGGCTAAAATGTATCATAGGAAGAAGCCCCCATATCCTCTATTTACCTTCTGAATAGCAGAAATAGCAAGACCAACAATTTGATCTGTTTGGCCTTGCTGCACAATAAAAGGCAGGAGGGAAGCTGGACATCCACGCCATTCTGTGGCTGAAATTAAGGGCAGGGACAGGGATAATCAGCGTCTCTGGAGGACACCTGGATAGCAAAAAGCAAGCATCCACCCCCTGAGAAGCTGGCACTGCACATAAGAAACAGTGTGCAGCAGCTGTTTTCCATGAAGGTTCAACTAAAGTGCTTCAAATCTTTATAGACTTTACGCTTAGGCTTAAAAGAGACAGGCAGAACTGAGAATAGCTTGCTCTAATGGACGCCCATAGGTGTATTTAAAAATTATCATAAATTCTGTTCTTTAAAGAAGCCATCTGTACTAATGTGTTTGTTTTCATTTTAAAGATTGACATTAATTTCCATGTGTCTTGATAACTAGCTTCAGTTCTGAAAAGTGTGTATGGGTCCTCACTGAACAACAGCAGCCACTTCTTGTTTGTGACTATGACTACAAGGATGGTTAAAAAAAAGGGAGCGGGGAGATAAACATGTACAGGAGATGAGAGAGACAACAGAAGAATGCAAAAACAGTTTACCACACCTAGAAGGCAAAGGAAACAGGGAGGAAATTTCTTGGGTTTGGAAATTAATTATACTGCAGTAGATCTCAGGTGGCTTAATCAAGTCTTTGGCACCAGTGAAACCACTGCTCTCTAGGGTGTACAGTTGGACTGCGGAAAAGGTGGGAGCACTGCATAATTCCACAGACAGCCCGAAGTTTCAGGCACCAAATACACCCCCACAGACAATTTACATTGATTTTAATGTGACTGGAAATTACCTTCTAACATACACACCAGAGGTCCTCTAGTCCAATAAATATCCTGGGACAAATATTTCATATTTCTATCTGGGATAAGATTATACTCCCAGGCACCACAACATTTTCCCCTTAAAATCTGGCCAAAGCTAACTCCACCACCTCTAACAAAGAGTCTCTAGCTATTTTCCTCTTCAGTAGAAATACTACAACATAGCAACTAAGAGAATAGTATGTGCTTATCTTCATTCCCAGCAATGGTATTCTCGTATTACTTCCTTAGAAGTATTTCTCTCCTTCTCTTCAAACATCTCTGTGCTAAACCACTGAAATATGTGGCAACTGCAGTATCAGTTGTCACAGGGAGAAATATGTCAGCAAAAACATTTGATTCAATCTGCTGCTTAAGGAAGCAACATTCCTTCAGTGTGTATGCCTTGTGTGGATAAATAACAACTGTCCAAAAACCAAGGATCTAAAATCAATTTCAAATATCAAAGGGCAGATTTCAGGCAACTACCTTCACCAAAAGAAAAATTCAAAACTAGTTCCTTTTTCTCCTTTTTTCGTTTAGTGCAAGTTTGTTTCAGAACAAACCCACAAAATTTAGCCTCTCGGTCACAAACTGACGGGTGAACTCTTAAGTGAAGAATGATGCAAAGGGTATTACGGATCTTAGAGGAACCCTAACTTGCCCCCCTGGGCACATGGATTTTCTCTGATGAGATGCATCGTATGGAATATTCGCATTTGCAATATGAACGACTAGACTTGCCAATTCCTGCGTGTAATCAAAAGCTTCTGCCTCAACAATGTATTTTTATCAAGTCTTGCATTCAATTTCCCTGTATCCACATAAGGACAAAAGAGGGGAACATACCCAGCTTGGTTGCTGGTGGACGTAGTCCATCAAGGAGCAAGTGTTGAGCAAGCAGAGACTCAGCAGGCCCGCAGCTTCACTTGTCTGCTGAAGCTGAGCTGCCCACTTTAAGCTTTTAGGTTCACACATTTGTGGTTATTTATTAAGCACCTACAGGATATTTTGAACATGACAATGGAATCGGCGAGTTCAGCAATGCAGGTTAGAAGGGGCTGAGATACTGCAACTGATTATGGTCTGCCAGAATACCAACCTTGAGTTTTCTCCATTTTAAACTTGTTTGCTCCCTTTCGTTTTAACACCTTTTGACTTCAGCAACAATGACTCACTGGTTCTTTTTCTCTCTTGTCAGAAAAGACTAACTGCACTATTATTTGGTGTGTTTTTCACTAGCTGCTCCATCTAACCTGGGAGGTGAGAGTCACTGACTTGGAACAACAATTTGTTCCACTTCTCCTAGTGCTGCAACCTCATTCCCCCTCTCCACAAAAGCTACACTCTTGTAGCAACTTAAATAGTCTTTTGGCAACTCTCCTGATGCTTCTTGCTCATCAATATGATCATATTTCTTGTAGAAAAGAACAGATCTTTTTTTTGTTGTTTTTAAAGAGCAATTCGTGACACAAGCAAATCCCTCTAAGTGTCTCACCTACAGCTTCCTGAAGTTGCTTGATTATTCAAACTGCAGTTGCACTTCTGAAAATCAGGGCTATTTAAGAGGCCTTCTTCTCAGGAATTTTCAGCAGGAAAAGCCACAGAAGACAGGCCTGCATCCCCTCGGGGCACCAGCCTTTTTCCCCTTCCATAAGTTGTCTTGCTGTTTCTTTGGGGGAGAGGGAAGGAAAAGCCACCTGCCTTGAAGTTTTAATATCATGATCGTGCTCGCCCTTTCTACTGTTCTTTAATAAAAGTGCCACCTACCCTGGAGGTATCTGAACTGTTGGCTGTAATACAGTGAGTGCTGCATCCAAAGCCAGAGCAGGTGTTTGATGGGCACCTGCCACCGGAATTTATTTGCAGAATCATATTAACACCAGAATTCTTCACTAATTTGGGGCATTCAGTTTTTCATTTGGCAGTAGCAAAGGAGAGGCTTAGGCATCAGAATCCCTGGGTTTGGTTCCAGTTCTACAGCTAAACTCAATCATGAAATGCTTTTAGGTAAACTCAATGCCTGCATTTGCTCAAAGAGACAGGGGATCACCTACTCCCAGGTGGCACCGCTTGACTGCGACTGCTGTTTCATGGATCAGCAGGTGAGAGGTTCCACATGCACCACAGTACCCAAATGCTTCATGTTCATTTTGAACTTTGCTTTCTATTCATCAGTAGGTTTTGTTTCCTCTGTTCATAGCCAGCTCTTTGAGAGACTCATTTTCCCTCTTGTAGCATTCTCAGTTTTGCTCAGCGGATGGGGGAATAGAAGATGCAGTTAAAAATACTGCGATGCCATGGTGGGCGGTGTATCAGAAATAGACAGACACTAGCTCTCTGTGAAGAATACCAAGTAATATCCCAGAAAGATAAAGACGTGGCAACAAAAGAAAGGAAAATGCATTTGTGTTCTGCTGCTAGAGGGCTAAATCTGGACTGACGATACCAAATGAGGAGTACTGCTTGTGGCCAAGTGTACCACCCTCCTGTTGGCTTCACGTGCAAAGTCATCTTACAACAGTGCAGTCAGCAGGAGATCATAAAAACGTGGCTGATAAACAATGTTACCTCCAATTAGAAACAAAATATATACGAGCTTTGGGGTTTTATGAAGACAGTGCAGAAAATCAGTAAGAAAATGGACCCAACTGGTATCGCATGGAAACCAGCAGCCTATATAAACTGAGAAGGGGCTTAGCTCTTTTAACGCTTGCTTTAAAAGCAATCAAAGTTTTTTCAGGGGATAGTAGGTTTTTCCCAAGAGGAAGATAAACCAAGCCTGGATGATGCAAGGAACTATGAGATTATTCAATGGATTTACCCCTTTATTTTTTCTGACACGTAAGTCTCTGTTCATCCAGCCAGTAACCACAGGGGTAATACTTCACCCCAAAGGGCTTTACAAGTAAGTGTTTCACAAACAGCACACCAGGGTCACTTAGCCAGCCCTTAAGTGAGACAATCCTGCAGAGAGGTCCAGCAGCTGCTTAACACTTCACAAAAATACCCTGGCACCAGGGAAGTGAAGAAGGCTGCATCAGACTGAAACTGCCAGGGGAACTCGGGCAGCCAGACTGCAGTGACACCTCTTGGCATTGGGCTGGGGTGCCACAGCCCCCACCGCCCGCCCGGGGAGTCCTGCGGGTCTTTAAGGCCCAGACTGGAGGCAGAAAGAAAAATGTAGAGTAGCATATACAGAAAAGACATGCATGGGTTTGCATGAGCAAGCACTACTGGGGTCACCACTTCTCTAGATACTTGGGTACTCAAGCCCTGCAGGTGCACTGAAAGATGGAAATAACTGTGTTTCTGCAACATGCATGCGAGCATCTGCTTGCAGGTGAAAGTTAAGATGACAGATGAGTGCAAGCTTATGTTTTATGCACATGGAAAATGGCACCCATAAAGAGCACAGGGCCACCAAGGACCAGAGGCCATTAGTCCAGAGAAGAGTGCCATCTACCGCTACATCAACTTTGCTTCTAGGAGCCCATGGGAGAGAGACTTCCACCCCGCTGCTCAACTAGACCCTTTATTTTTCTTTATCTTGCAAGACATGTTTTGATCCCATCAAAATGTAATATAGCCACAGGCATGAGAATAATCATACCATAAAAAAAACATCAACATGCAGATACAACCTTAACAAAACACCACTGAAATGCCTAATAAAATAAATGCCATTTAAGCGCTGCTATACAGAAACCACAGCCCTACCAGTGCAGAAGATTTAAAAGAAAAGGTCTAGCAGTCTGCGCATCAAATGTTAATGCTATTTTCAAATCAAGTCTAAGAGAGGACGGCAAGTAATTTAGAAAGCCTAATAGGTGTGTAATCAGCATTTGACCATTCCTGCCATAAAAGTAGGTGTCTTCCTGGCCCAAGATGTCTAGGAAAGCCACGGAAAGACAGCTAAGGCTTTTAAAACAGAATTTTTAAAACACCTTTTTTCTTCCCATGTAGATTTATTGAGAGTTTCACTCTATTAAGGATAGGACCCAACCAACCGGGTGAAATACAAATAACTCTGTAGGCATAGTAAGTGGCACAGTAAATTTGGGGCCCATTTGCAGCTTAATTTACTGCCAACAATCAGCGATGTCAAGATTTCAAGCATCTCCTGACAGCCCTGTGACAACTGCAGTTACACAGCATTATCTGGTCTTCTAGTAAAATCTTTTCCCTCAGACAGCATCATACTGCATTTCACAACAGGAGAAGTATCCACGGTCAGCCTGTATCTCCTCAGCCCTTATGTCTGGAATCAGGATATTTGGGGGGGTGGCGGGATGTCCTGTAGCTGCTTTTACTGCTTTTGACACCGCTCACTTCCACATAGATCTGATGACCAAATCACAAAATAAGGGAAATTGCCAATATATTAAATGCTTTAACAAAAGGCAGAAATAATGTTAGTAATATTTCATCTGAGGTTAGAAAGTTTAATTTGAAAATACCTGGTACAGAATGCTCATTGTGTATACAGAGACAATCCATCCTCTCCTCTAGTTACATACTTGGTCAAATAATCCCTTTTTTTGAATCAAAAAGGAAAGGGTATTTTCAAGATACATTATAATAATGATATACAGACAAACATATCATGAGGTGATGCCTAACGCTGTTACAACACTGTCACCATTTTATCTGGACAGTTTTATAACACGAGTTATAAGAAACTGAACACACTAAGCAAAACAAATTAAAAAAAAAAAAAATGAGACACCCCCTACCCCACAACTACTGATCAGAATTTTTTCAAGTCCAATACTGTTTTATTGCAGATAAAATAATCAAGTCCGTTAGTGAGGGTAGAAATTCTGTTTCATGTCTTCAAAAATCTGTTATGGTTTTAAGAGACCTCAATACTTGCATAAGGATGGAGTTATATTGGGGGTGGGGACGGAGGAGGAGAGGGGGCAGAGGCAATGCTGAGCAGAACCAATATCAAATAAAAGGTGCTAATTTTATACTCTAACAATCACAGTTGCTCAAACATTTGCAAACAACAAACCAACCCCAACAAACTTAACCATACTGTTATTTCAAATGTAATTCATACAGAATTCTGCAGCTACAAGAATATGAAAAACAGACATGTATACTCTGCAGCAGCATAAAATATAATCCTATATACAATCCAAGCATCAATTTTCTCTTCTCTATCACAATCAGTATTCTGTCTTGAAGGAGCATCTGTCAGATTCTCCAGAACCAAAAATAGCAAAGACCCTTTTAAACAGAACAGTTTCTGGTTTATATTTATAACTACAGTGCACTCGCTGCTTCTGGCTGCACGGCGACGAAATTTGTGCAAGATATAATCAATTACCCAGCTTTGCACTTCATCATGCAGCTAGCTACCATTACCTGCATCTTACCCTTCAAGCACTTCTCCCCATGCATAGGGTAGAGATTTTAAAACACAAGAAATATTTGTACATTGAAGAACTAACTGTAGAGCTGACTGACATTACACAGCAAAAACCTGGTGAGAACAAAAACCAAGCACACTGATGTATAAAACAGAGAGCCTACCTGAATTCTTCAAATGCATACATGGCCTAGTAACTACACAAATGCTCTGAAATTTAAAATAATCTTCTTAACGTGCAGGAGGACCATTTAGTTTGTCAAACTGCAGCAAAATGCATAATGACGAGACAGTATATTTGAAATATTCTGAAGAGAAAGGGTATGCAGATACTGGCCTGCAGCCTACAGCTCAGCCAGCTGCTGACAAGCAGCAGCTAACAGGGAAAGGCGATAGAGTACCATGTGATCATTCCTGCAAGTCTGATTAATGCAGTATACTCCAAGAATACAGGCTGATATCTTTATTATTCAAGCCAAATAAGTCAAATACTGTACACGACAGGCTCCACGGCTAAATTATCAGTCACATGCTATATCAAAATCAGTAAATGCAAGCAGAGGATACTAAAGAACTAAGTATATATTGTAACCAAAGAGATTAATTAGGCCCGTTCAAGCTGATTTTCTTACCTTGCAGTGATATTTTAGTCTGTGTTTTTATTCATATAAACCATCAGTGATGGAACAAAAGACTGCAGCCACAAACCTCCCCTTCCATGAATGCCAGAACATTTTAAGTAGTTTATCTGCTAGAAATCATTTCCTCTGTAGTCTATCCCCAACCACTTTAACTCCTTCAGCCCTGAATGCGTTGCCATAAATCCTATTTGCAATGCCATGCGGGCGTTTTAGGGCTTATAGGGTTAACACTGAGAAATCGCAGCAGTGCAACTGAATGAAGCAGGATAAGAGCCAAAGGAGTCATATCTGCGAAATCAAAGACAAGAGATAGGAATGAGGAAAGTTGAGAATTTCGTGGCATTGCAGTGTGCAAGCAAAGATGCTTCAGCTGCCTAGCAACAGCACACGCAATCTCCACGGCAACAGCGCAGCGAGCGCGCCGGGGTCAGAGCATCGCTGCTGCACACACGCCCGGGGGTGATAAACGGGAGGCAACCTCCCTCGGCCCAGCCGCAGCACCCCTGCCCCAGCCGCCCCGCACCGGTGGGACCTGCCCCAGTGCCGGTGGCCGGTGGGGGAACTGGGAGCGATGAGGCACCCCGGGCACAGGGATGAAGTTTGCACCTACTCTATGTAGGGCAGTCCCACCGAAGTGGAGCGTGGAAGCACATGGGCACACTCCTGGAATAGCTCAGCAATGGACAACACATCTGCTCCTCCGAAATAACGTGGCCTGGCAGTGTTGCATGCCCTGGTTGAATAAACACAGCTCACAGTGCCGGGGAACAGACCCCAAAACACCAGGAGCCAGAGCTCATCATCCCCATAGCAAGCCCCTGGGAAAATCTGGACATGTAAGAAACACAGGCTGGACGACTGCCATTATCCATTCACTTAGGGATTGCATGGGTCTTACTCACAGGGACACTTCACCAAGGCTTCCAACAGCCCAGCTGAACCCAGCAATGTGCTCAGGAGGGATGGGAGGAGGTCCTACCTTGCGTTTGTGCACACACTGGATTGGCCTCAGCATCTCTGCCCCAACAGCGTGCAGCCACCCAAGGATGCCAGCATAGGTCAGGCATAAGGGGAACGGGCTCTGCCACACGGCCGCTGGCTAGAGAGCTGATTAAGGGAGAGGATTGCTGAAAATGACGGAGATTCAAATCCCGGGAAATCAACCCCTCACCTGGGAGGGAGAGATTATGGGGCAGTGGGAGAACACACTGCCTGAGAAAGTCAGGAGCAGGCAGCAAATTCAAAGTCACCTCTGGGGCTGCCCCCTGACCTTGGCATGCCTCTTTCTTTTTCTGCTAGGGCTGGTTTCCAGTACAAGGAAACAGTTTTTCACATGGAGGATTTTGGCTGGAGTTTGAAACATCCAGACCCAACTACAGCTCCTGAAGAGCATGAGGTTCACCCCGCTCTAAGGCAGTGGCTGTCCCATTGAGCTAGGGGATGCAGAGACTGGAAAAGCATCCGAAGTACAGACAGCCACACCTCCTGGACACAGCAATCTGTGACAGGCCATGGTACCTGTGGCATCTGATCCCAGGGCTCTGAAAAATATATGCAGAAAGGGCTGGAGTGAAAGGCGTGGCAAAAAACCAGCACTGGAAACAAAGAAAATCCACATTTATGTGGGCATGGTGTTTTTAATGCAGTAGTGACCTTGGGTTTCATTTTATTTCCCTTTAAACAAATGTGATAG
This sequence comes from Pelecanus crispus, assembly GCF_030463565.1. Classification (NCBI taxonomy): domain Eukaryota; kingdom Metazoa; phylum Chordata; class Aves; order Pelecaniformes; family Pelecanidae; genus Pelecanus; species Pelecanus crispus. The sequence continues at coordinate 60,248,119 of NC_134648.1, read as the reverse complement.
TGTTAAGTGACAATAAAGGCATGCTGTAGGAACACTAAAACACGTGCAGTTATACCATCTGACAGAAATTACTTATTCCATAAGCATCCAGAAAGAGAGGGACTGTGAGGTAGGTGCTTCTGGCTAGAGCCTAATAAAAGATTAAAAGTAGCAGAGAGGGGAACAATACAACTGTCAAGAAAAGCCATTTTCCATACTTTGGCTGAACTTCACTAGAAGTATGTTCACTATATACAGTACCCAAGCAGCTGGGCACAGGTGAGGCAGCCCCTTGCAAGCAAGTGTTCTGCCACTGACTTGGTAGGAAACAAGTTTTCACCCGCAAAGTCAGAGCTAGCCAAGATCCCTTATGGGTGAATGAGGAAAGTCTGAACTTCTGTTTTCTTGTTCATCCCAGTCTTCCTCTAATTTGAATTCAAATGAAGAGGGCTGTTTTTCACTTGCAATGTGTTTGTTTTCATGCTAGCTAAAATAAAAACCCTTCTACAGAACTAACAGCAAACGTCGTGTACTGTTTCCCCTAAGTATTCATTCTCCTTGAAACAGAGTTGACAAAATCACTGTCTGGTCTTCGTATTTCTGCAACTTCTTAAGAGCCACTATGCAAACAAATAGTCAACTGTTCAAGTCAAGGCTTCCCTCATCAATGAGTTCACTGTGAAGGACTCAAAAGGCAAACACCCTCCAGAAAGCTTTCATATTCAGTAGAGGTCAGCTACTGAAAGGTTTCAGTACGATAACTTTTTTTAACTTAATTTTTATTAGCTAGCACTTTCACAACAGCTCATAGCACTACAGACAGCAAAAGCAGGGCTCCTATCTTGTGAGATAACAAATAGTGTAATTTCTGGTTAATTAATTACTAGGATTTCCATATTAGACAGTAAGATCTGAGACTATCATGTCATATCATCGACATGAATGAGGCTCAGCATGCAATTACCTAACAGAACTTGCAAGGGCTTCAAAAAGTCACATGAACACATGCAATGGCCAAATACATAAATAAATGAAGGATTATAATACCTCTTTATGACTTTTTAGCAAAGAAGACTGCAACTTCTCATGCCCTGAGCCAGACTGAAGGTCTTGAGAAGCAGACAGAAGGTATGTCAGAAACCACAACCAGCAACGAATTTTTTTACAAGAAGGAGTTGTTTATTCCCTACCTGGATGTATAATCAGTCCAGACCTTTGATGAAAAATGTCCCACACTTTACCACAAAATTAAATTACATCATGGAAAAGAAAAATGACACCATAGTCGTGGTGGGGCGATTAATGTAACAGGAACTGAGGGACCCACATCCCACCTTCTGATCCAAGGCCAGATAGATGTGGCAATGGGGGCTCCTTCCCACTGAAGAAGACCAGTAGCTTTTGGAAAACAATTTGCATTTTTAATTCCAGCCTCTAACAAACAAGTGAGACTGTGACAGAAGTGTTTATTCTTGATGAAAGCTTGACAAAGAAGCAAAGGATTCAAAAAAAGCCTGGAAATACAACAAACCAGAACAAAGCAGAGGATAATGGTGAAATTTTTGGCCTTAGCTAGTATTTAAGTGGTGTACAAGGGCCTTGTGTTGTTACTCTGCATAAGAACTTAACTCGCCCAAGAATAACAGCTTCCATTATTGGTACTGAGTATATCAGTGTACCAGTATTGGTCCTCTTGACCTGAGATTCCACCAAAGCTGTGGACAGATGCTAGGTGACATTATTCGATCAGAAGCAGACTGAGATATTTTAATGAGGTAACTATTTATTCCCTTGCTGAAGCAAGCCACTAACACAGTGGACTTCTGTCATTAAGCTTGTAATATCACTACACTGAAATGATATTCAGACCACTCTAAAAAAAAACAACTGCACTGAAAAATCCAGCATTCGCTTCAATTCATGAGGAAGAAAACAGGAGAAGGGAAATGAGCCAACAAGAGCATATATAATCAGCATACATCCACCGCAGCTCTAACATTTCTGCACAGTGGAGGATGTGGCGATCACAGACAGCATCCCAGAATATGCTGAAAAATCTCCTTTCAATAGGATTTTCTCTGAGTTTAAAAGTGTTTCTTGTCTTAAGAAAATAAGATTTAAAAGGATTATTGAAATAGGAGGAGGAATGGCTACCTTAGTTTGTTCAGGTACCAGGAAAATTGTGGAAATAATTACAGTGCCCTAAAGTTTACTGAACAATGATATATTCAGTATTGGAGATTTGACTCCAACCTTCAGCTGTTAAAGGAAAGGAGGGTGGGAAATGAACTTTTTTTTTCTCTTTTCATCAGTGGGATTTCTATTCTACATTACCTTAAAACACTACGTGAATTTTGATGCACAAGAGTAGTGTGCTCCACATTTCAGACTGCTCCTTTAACTCTCTGGTCTTCACTCTGACTAGTAAAGTATGATTTTGTGAAGTTAACCTTCACCAAAAAAAAAAAATCCTACCTATGTTCCCTCCTCATTTATACGGCTTGAAATTACCATATGAACATCTGCACAGCAAAAATCACTTTTCTCCCTCCCAGATTTGGCCTGAATACACCTCATGCTTTGGAAATCTCAAGGCTTGGTCCAACCACAGGACAGCTGATGTGAGGTCTTCCCTGTGATTTTCTCCCATGGCTTCACTCTTACCATACTGGGAGTAGCACATAGCATTTTCATTAACAGATACTCTGTGCCAGGTGCAGGCAAGTACACAGCATCTCACAGGGCTGAAATGGGATGTTTTTTCCAAATACAGTCCCATCTCCCTTATTCTAGTGCTTAAGGGAAGGTGCACTGGTGAACTAGAGAGAATGGGATTCTTACTGATTTTCTGACTGGCCCTTGGGGACAGCACCAAGTCACAATTTGCAATCCAACAGAACTGAGCCAGTCAGAATGAAAACTAAAAGCTCCATATGGATTATTAAGTTATTGATCAATGTAATAGTGCCTAAAATATCTGGTCAAGTTTAGGACTGTATGATGCTGATTGTCATATAAAGCTGAAAATGGAAAAGGTCCCTCGCAGTTTTAGTACGCAAGACACAACAATCAGCAACAGACAAGGACATTTGCAGCCTTTCAATACCTAAAGGGGGCAGAAAGATGGGGATGGACTTTTTAGTCGGGCCTCTTGTGACAGGACAAGGGGCAATGGTTTTAAACTAAAAGAGGGTAGATTCAGACTAGATATACGGAAGAAATTTTTTACAATGAGGGTGGTGAAACACTGGAACAGGTTGCCCAGAGTGGTGATAGGTGCCCCATCCCTGGGAACATTCAAGTTCAGGTTGGACGGGGCTGTGAGCAACCTGATCTAGTTGAAGATGTCCCTGCTCATTGCAGGGGGGGGTCAGACTAGATGACCTTTAAAGGTCCCTTCCAACCCAAACTATTCTATGATTCTATGATTTGAGATAAATGTCGAATTAGTAAAAGAAGAAATAGTCATACCACTGAACATCCAAAAAACTAAGATTCAGTCTGTATAGGTTGCAAATGTTAGTTGATGTGGCCAAGACTTGGGTATTCCTGCCTCAGTTTCTGCCTGCTTATGAAAAATTATTTAAAACCATACAAAATCTCTTCCAAGGAAAGGTACAGGGCTGCATGAGTTTGAAGTGCAAGGCGATAATGTATTATTTATTCCTAGATAAACAATTATCAACCACAGCACAAATTTGAATCATACCACACACAGAAGTTGCCTTAGCAGTTATGAATTACGCTGCCTCAATATTCACCTGACAGCCACAGCATCTTATACCTGCTACATCTTTGCTGATTAGTATCTTAATCTGTACAAGCACAGAGCAGAAGACATAGAGGACTCTTTCCAAGAAAATAAAAGGAAGTGTAGGCTTCCAGTTGGAAACTTCCCTCAAGCTAGCCATAATCAGTCAGTTTGACTTTTTCCAAGTTGTGAGGGATTAAGTGGGAAAAAAGAGAAGTGGGAGGCTAAAACTAGACTTGCATTATTACCACTACCAAATGAAATGTCAATGGATATGAAAACAGCATCTGAATAAACCATGGTCATCCACTAAAAGACACGTTGACAATAAAACATTTGGACATTTATGTGGTATATATGCATGATACATAAACAAATACAAACGTGTACTTAAGACATGAATACAAATAAAGGTAGTCGCATACCACCATAAATACCCTGTCTTCTTGCCATTTTCAAGGAAGCCAATGGCCTAGATCTTACAAGCATTTAAATTACACAGTGGCATGTTTGCAGTCAAAAGTAGCAGCCAACATGAACCAAGCAACTTCCCCCACACAGATGAGCACATTAATGCCTACTGAAGTGGGGACTCATTATCAAGTATATTGGCAGGCCAGAAGTTATCCTGTATGGAAAATATCAGAGTCTACTTGGCATCTTCTCTGGCAAACTTTAGAAGAGTACTCCTAGTAACAACTGAGTCTTCTTGTACCTCGGCACTCTCTAGCTAAATGATAGGATGTAGACAGGAGAAGAATCAAGGCTGACTTTTATACTTCTGTTTCTATATGCCAAAAGTAACCTCATTACAGTCAATAAAACTCCATGGGTACCATGTATCTCTTGAGCAAGCTCTCTGCAGCACAAGATCACACTGCCAAGTTCTTAGGAGCTATTAGCTTATGAGGATTTTACATAGACATAATGTCAAAGCTCAGATCGGATCATGGCCCAGAATTTCACCCAGAACGTGTAAGGATTATCCAGTGCAAGGCACTTGTGGCAGAGAATTTGCCAAAACTTTGCTGCACTGCTATCACATTAAGTTGTATGCTGCCCCTGCTTCCACGGGAAGTTTTAACAAAACAAGAGTCCTAGTGGTTTAGTTAATACTCCTAATACTCTAATGGTCTTGGAAATGACTCTGCATGTTCAGAGCAGACAACCACCAACAAAAAAAGAACAAATTTTTATTTCCCTGATAACTGATGCAAAAGATGTTAGAATAAACATGTGAAAGAATTATTCATTACATACTGTGTAATTCTTTGTTTGGAAACAGCTTCTGACAGCAGCACCAGACATAAGGTGTGGCAACTTCAGAACATCATTTGCTCACTCCCATGAGAACATACAGAAGTTTTGACTCCTCCAAGGCTTCAGGACAGCCTAGCACCCATCAGTAGTTTTATACACTAACCCATACGACCTTGCTGGCAGGACAGAGGTGCTAGTGGTGTGACGCTACTGGAGCTTCTACCCAGAGAAAGGTGACGCCAACATCACACTGGTCAGGTTCTGGCCTACCTTGTACCAACAAGTCTTTACTCCAGTAAGGCTTGTGACAGTGTCTCCCATCACATCCTCACAGACACACTCATCACTGTGTATAAATACGTGACGGGGGACTAAAGAAGACAGTCAGACTCTTCTCAGAGGTGACAGGACAAAAGGCAATGGGCACAGATTTTGAAATACAGGAAATACAACTCAAACATAAGAAGCAGCTTTTCTACCATGAGGGTGGTCAAACACTGGCACAGGTTGCCCAGAGAGGTTGTGGCATCACCATCCTTGGAGATACTCAAAACCCAAGTGGACAAGGTCCTGAGCGGGGGGTTGGACTAGGTGAACTCCAGATGTCCCTGCTGACCTCTACGACCATATGTGATTCTGTGAGCAGGACCTTCCCATCCGTTGGGCATAGCACAACTTGCTCCCGAAGTGTGCCTGGCTGCTACAGCAGCTGCTGCACAAGAAACATCAGGTCATTCCCACAACCTCTCCCCTTTGTGATAACTCATCTCACGTTGAATTTATTTACTGATAACATACAATCCCTAAGTAAAATACACATAGTGAAGGAAGATTATACATCATCTTTAACAAAAAACATCGATGCTACAACTTTGAGACTTCATGCTGCCTTCTTCCTATAAAGCTGGAGGAGAGTTACAGGTGGCCATGAGTATATTCGATAACACAGGAGACGACTCAGGGATGCCTTTCTCTGAAATGCATGCAGCTTGGCAACACTGTGCTCTGCAAAGGGTCAGTGCAGCGAAGGCATGGGTTCTGCCAGCTTCACCAATTTCTTTGCAGAGCATCAGCAAGACCCAATGTTTGTGAGCCAGATATAGCAAGGAGATAGGTTGTATGACATTCCATGGCAAATCAAAACCACAGCAGGCAGTTTAAGTTACAAAATATTGTTTTAAATATCATGTTTGTATCCTTTATTTGTTCTTCACATAAAGACTGAAGATTGAAAAACTGATTTTTTTTTTTTTTTTTAAGAACCTGAGAAATATCACAACTCCTGCTATTTGCTGCTCCTGCAGGACTCCTTGGAGAGGGTTCACTGTTTTTTTTTCAGTGAAACATTATTAGGTCTGACACTTTAATTAAAGGAGGTGTCAAAATGAACACAAAAATATCTTTTTTTACCTAAGCTGCATGTTACACTTTAGAGTCAAATGCGTGTAAATTACAAAAACAGCATCACAGCAAAAGCCTTTACACAATCCATGAAACTGGGCAGCTTTCAGAACCCCACATCATCTGAACATCATCAGTTCCCCACTTTCCAACGCTACTGGGCATGAGATTCTGTATCCTAACAAAAGGAAAAGCACTAATATTCATAAAGAAGCAAAACAGTAACACAAACCCCATGTTTGGGTCACCTTGCTCCAATTCAGAGCAATTTTCCATACTTCTAATTTTCCTGTGAGTTATCTAATAAGATACAGATTTCTGAGGTGGGGAATGGAAGAGTGAGGGAAGCCATGCCACCTGCTCCAGGACTGTGTAGCAGTTACCGATGAAGTCTGAATTCTTGTTTTGGCTCTGCTAACTCCCAGACCTTTGCTCAACCCACGGTCCAAAGTAGGGAGGTCTTTAACAAATCAAAACATTACTGCAACCCGCCCCAGCAGCCCCCGACCCTCGCCATCCACCAGTACCATTCAAGATCCCACGATGTTTCTTCCAGCCAGAAGAAACCAGGGGAGCTGGGGACGAGAGCAGAGTAGGAGGCCATGCATATACACTACTTGCCCAGCTATAGTTGCACGGCTTACCATTTCTCAACTGAATGATCACATTTTCTCATTCTATCTTTAAAAAAACCACCTACTTAGGCTATACAACTGTGATTAACTACCTATGGTACAGCTAGTAGCACTTTTGCAGCCAAGTAAGGAGCAGTAGTATAAATTGCCCTACATACCATGAATCAAGCTTAGTACTACACCTATTGCCTCCCTACCTGTGCTGACTGGGTCCTTTTCATTGCTTAGGCTAGACTAGCAGGCAAGCCACACAGAACACATCCAGTCTGTCTCAGAACCAGGTTGCAACCTTAGAAAAAGCAATGAGATACACTTCTGTTCATCCCAAAAGTGCACAAAGAAGGCGTACAGGATCAAGAAAGGACAGCAGGGGAAATCAGGAGTGGCTTTTGCAATCAGAGGGGTCTTGGCTCCAGATCCACAGACTGGTTTTTGTACACCAAACCCCCGAGCAAACTGCAGCAAATGAAAGCTTTTTCCTCCCAACAGTGCTGACTGCTGAAATATTGCATAGTCTTGCTGCTGTCCTGCCTGGCATTGCTTGGGGTTCAAACCAGTTGTCTAAACCCAGGTGTCCAAGCACATGTACAGGCTCTGCTCTCCCACAGGTCATGGCCATCAGCCATCCATCACTTGGGTACTCCAGAGCATTTAAAATGGAACTGAGCACCAATTCAGTTTAGACAACTGACTCATATCTTCGAATATTAAATATTTATTCATGAGCCAAATCCTACTTCCCTCATCTTTGGAGGCAAAGAGAGGTGAGCATGACCTGTCCTCTAGCAGGAGATACATTTGTCTTTCCAAGTATGAATGACTTCCTGAAGGAAATGGTCAGGTCATCATAGATAAACATCCCAGCCAAATCCTGGTGTAGCTAATCTCTAATGAATGAAGCTACAGAGCAGTAATGCATCCTAGTGACCTTGAAAGGGAAGACAGAAGTAGCAAGGCTCTGCAAATGTATTCCTGAGACTCATAAAATGAGAGATCATCACAAAACCTCAAATACTATCCAAAGGTAATTCCCCTTGCTCACAAAATTCCTACTAAGTTTCCAGCCACAGACAGGCATCACTATTCTTTCATATTTTGAATTCATATTTCTATCTCAGAGCACTGCAGATCTGCCTAACCTGCTCCTTCCAGCCTCACATTCCTAGCTGCATTCCCCATATCGACTGCAAATAGCTCAAGCTCTCTTAAGTTACAAGTATCTTGCTTTCCCATCCACTGCAATAGGCACTACCACTCTTTTCTCTGCTACCTCAGGCTGCTATTAGATGAGCACATTATTAATTGACATTAGTATTATCAGATAGTGTTGGTGCCTGGGAAATACAAGCAATGCTGGACATTTGGGCTGCCTCTGCTCCACATTCACCGCCCCCTCCACCTGCCCCTTCTCCAAGGACATGCCAGCACGAGCCAAATACTACCTTTGGCACTGTCGTGGTGTAAGGCTGAGGACAGAGATCAGCCTTTACAGCTGCCTCCCCACCTCCTCAGAACAGAAAGGTGCTGGGCAGAGCAGAAAAGAGCCAAAATGTATGTTGGGTCAGTAGGAGCACAGAAATGGCAAGAACAGGTCAAAGGAAACCCAGGAAGGACAGTGCAGGAGAGGATCCGATATCCTGGGGAGAAGGACATTTTGTGCCCTTCGTGGGATGTAAAATCTGAAGAGTAGGTACTAGTCCCACAACCAGACTGTGTTGACCTCACCCTCTGTCCCTTGTCTTCTCACCCTCTCCAAAAACTATTATTATTTAACAGGATTGTTGATGCTTGAGGGTATCCTTTCTGGTATGAGTGTCATGACAGATCCATATGGCGTTACTCATCATTGTGTGCAGGTCTCCAACATCAGTGTGGCCTGGAGGTCCTCTTCCCTCCGCATGTCACTAACCTGTGCGGCTTAAGTCTCTGCAATATTTTTATATTCCACTGGTTTATCATATAGACAATGGATTCAGCAACAGCCACAGTGATCTTTAGCTTATAATCACACAACGTTTTTCTCTAATCCCTCTTTCTCTTTCAGCTACCTCTTCTGAAACCATTTCAAAATGCTGCTGTGGTAATCTTCTCTCTCTCCTCTCTCGCTCTCCCCATACAACTCCAAGTCTAAAATGCTTCTGTCTCTGACACCTTCCCTTCAGTTTATTATTTATCTCTGTCATATAGGCTCTTTTATCCCACCACAGTTCCCAAGGCATCAGGAACATAAAGGAAATGTTCCCAAGGAATGTAAGGAACAAAAGGGTGATGGCAGACCAGATTATTCCTAAATAATCCCACAGTTACATAAATAGAAGGTAGTACTCAACAAATAAGTAGTGAAAAAAAGGGTATAGGAAGTAACTATAATAAAAACATATGTGAATCTGCTCAGGAATACTGAAATAGTAGGGGGTTTACCTTTGACAACATGCTTTCTCTAAATATTTTGGACCGGACAGAGGTCCAAAGGGGTCTTTTGGCCTCTTTTGACCAACATACTGCATTCTCCTGCAGCAAATATTCCTGGGGAGGAAAAAAAGACAAGAAACACTTGCAAGTTATCACTGCACAAACAGAGGAGATTCCTTGCTGAAGAACCGTATAAAGGAAACTGTCACAGAGCCAAAATATTCTCTCGTGACAGCCAAGCTTCTTGCAACTTCCCAAATAAGGCCATGACTTTAAAGAGCATGTCTTTTCAAAGCCTCATTGATTTTCATCGCCTCATGAAGAAGTACATTGTTTATGTGTCTGGGTGTGCTGATATTAAACCAGGATGAGATGGGCACAGCTCGGTGGTTTCAAAGCCTGGTTTCCAGACAGAATGAACCGAATAATCACAGGAAGCTTCTAGAGGCCTACAAAAACCCTTTGGCCACTATTTTGGAGTCATTCCTTGTGCAAGCTGAAACTAGAAGGTGTGAAGATGCTAACAGGGAGAGCCAGCATTTCCTAGTACTCTGGGGATAGATTTCAAGGGAATTTTGAAGCACAATATTATATTCCTCCCAGACTCCCAAAGTGCAGAGACTTTTGCATCAAAGGTAGGGTTCATGTTAAAGTTCAGGGCAGGTTTCAAGTCATTTCTCTATTTTTCAAATACCTGTTTACTCATCTTCAGAGAAAGAAAAAACAAACCTATGGAATTAGATCAGCTCTGCTATATCTAGTTCGTATTTATTACCCATTGTCCTCCTGAAGTCACTCCAATAGTTTCAGTCTGGCAAATTGTTGAAAACAATCAGATGCTTCCGTTCTGCTACTTATTTTATACTTGCAGCACAGCACTATGAAATCAAAAAAATGAAAAATTTTTTTTGCACAATCCTTTGAAAACAAAGGAAGTCCTTAAAAAACGCCCTACAGAAAAACTTGCAGGTCTCAGCCATTCCAGTTATCCCATCTTTGCAATTATAATGTGTCCATTCCTGTAAAAATCATGTGGCAAAAAAAATACTCACAGAACTTTAAAGCCATGGACAGAAAAGGAAGAAAAGCATTAAAAAAGTGGGTCAGTAGAGCTTGAAAGCACAAGCTAGTTAGGTGATGGCTATGCAGAAGGTACATGCTGTAGTATTACATAGGCACAAAGGAGAGAAAAAGCCAAAGGAAAACGGTACAAGCCAGAGCCAAGTAACACATGGCAGTTGCACCTAAACACCAAGCAAATCAAACTTGATGGTATCTGACTAAGCAACTCCAGCGAGACTCATGACTTCTAGTCCATGTGGTACATAACCCAACAGAGAGTGAACTTCCAGCGTGGGGGTGAGTGAACTTCCCCCAGTGGAGGAAGCAGGGTGTCTCCTGCACAAAGGGTTGACCTGAGGTGAAACAAGTCCCCACCCTTTCCACCTTGATCACACATTCACACTCCTACCTTTACCCTGTGGAGCACCATGCAGCCACAAACCAGGTCAAAACCTGGCTAATTCAGCAGAAAACTAATGGATTTTCTTTGGCTGGATTAACAAATTAACAAGACATCCTACAACAAAATGCTCATGAAGTCCCACAGAAGGAGAGTGGTGGGACGGTGCTTCTAGAACCAGGGGGAAGAAACACACAATTACACCACTTTAGGCATAACTAATAAACTGTCCTGTAGGGTTTATCTACATGAGAAAACTCTGGAAAAGTAATCTGAATTAACATTTCTGTAATGAATCAAACCACATCAGATCCCCGCAGACACACTCATTATTAATTAAATCAACCCTATTTCATATTTAGCATAATTTACTTTGATGTGAATTAAGCTTAATCAAATTAAGGTCACTTGAATGCTGAATTCAGAGAACATATACAATGGTTTAATTTAGTTTACCTAATTTACTTTACATTCACATTTTAGGAGATTTGGATTAATTTTCCTTCACATCCTTGTGCAGACAGCTTTAGAATAGAGGGAGACAGCAGAGAACAGAAGAGATGCTGGAAAACTCCCCGCAGAATCAGGAGGTTTGAGCTGTCAATGGACTCATTCCCCAGGAAAGGGGTACTAGAAGCTGCGTATCTTGCTGAGGACACGCTGGCAGGGCTCCTGCATGCTCACTCTCCATGAAGGCTCTGCCCTGTCTCTCCATCTTTACTAAAGTTCCTCTGGAGCCCAGAGGGTGGAGAGAGAGAATCAGACCCTGCAAGTCTTTGCCTCTCCGTCCTCCTGCATTTGCAATACCTCAACAGATGTTGATGGGCCATGAGAAATGCATGTCCTGAAGGAAACTGAGACAATCCTCAAGGAAACTGAGGTATTTGATGTTGTTAATTTTTAAACAGCAGGTCACTAAAATGTTTGACATGTTTTGACTATTAGGAAAACACAGCAGTTATCAAAGTTGTTTTTAATAAAATAACAAAAATCATAAAAGCCTGCTTCTTTAGGCGGATGTGTTAAAGTCACTTGTCATGTTTATTCACAGTTTTAAGGTCTTATTCTAATTTTGCTTACGCTCCTCCAACACTTAAAAAGTCACCACTGAGTCTTCTAGCAAACTCCATTCACATTCCTCGTATGTGACTATGCTTTTCACCATTAAAGAGATTTTTCTGTATACACAGATGTGCAGACAAATGCACTCTGTTGTATTTAGGGCACTAGTCATCTAATATTTTCTGCGATGCAGGTACCATCTGTGAAGCTGAACTGCAGTTCATATTGACATGGGTGTTGGGGAATCAGAGATGGAAATTGGTATTAGACTATAATCCCACTGCATTCAAATAGAAGACAAGGACTCTAGCAAGGTCAGGCTTAACCATAGCCTCTAGTACCCAAGCATACCTCTAAAATGTTTGTTCAGGGAACCTTTAGCTGTGGTGTTTGTTTTGCAGTGTCCACTCAGGATTATCACCTCTTAAGGATCACAAAAGGTGTCCAAACCGCCGAAGCAAAAGGATGATGAACAGACCCTGATGGCAACAACAGATGACAGCTGCTGTCAGGGTGCAACTAAGTCTGCAGTGACAGACTTTGACCAAAGTGACAAAGAAATCAAAGACTGGAGACCAGTGTCAAGAATAAGAGGCCATAGAAAGCACTCCTGAGTAAGGAAGAAGGACTACTGTTTTAATAATTTAGCATGGAAACCCTTAGCAAACCACTGGGTTAATCAGACCATGCAGTGATTTAAATTTGAGCTCCTGGAAGCATGAAGTCACCACCGAGAGGAGGGTCGGACACAGAGCATCATTTCCACTTGGGCTGCCCCAGTGCACCCTGGCCTCAGCAGAGCCCTCCCGCCCCCCGCAGCACCGCTGGCATGATGCTGACAGACATTTACACAGCTCCATGGTGAACCAGTTCAGGGAATGGAGCCAGCTGAAAACACCACCGCTCTGCTTTCAGACTGGGAGCACTGACTAAACCGGACCTGCGCCAGTAGCGACGCCAGAGCCCCCGCCACACTTAGGACAGTGGTGACAGC